>NC_057813.1:243789718-244135905 GCF_018294505.1 Triticum aestivum
TGTACCCGATACATTCTGAAACACTTCCAATGTCCGAATACTATCATCCAATATATCAACCTTTACCTCTCGACCATTTTGAGAGTCCTCATCATGTCTGTGATCTCATCCGGGACTCCGAAGAACATTCGGTCACTGTCGTGGAATTGTCACGTTAGATGTCCTAGTGAAAGGACTTAGTCGTGGAGTCATCGCAACTAGGAAGCTTAAAGGGGTTAATTGGGACAAAGAACACAAGGTTTATACTGTTTCGGCCCCTTACGATGAAAGTAAAAGCCTACGATCCAGTTTTGAGTGGATTGCTTATGATTTGATAACTAGGGAGCGGAATCGCTTGACCTAGCTCTCGATCTGATGTTACTTGCCCTGAACCGCCGACGGGTCGTCCCTTTATATACAGATGTCGACGCCTAGCGGCTCACAAAGTCCCGACCGGTTCATAAACAGTGTCCGGCTCGGTCTCTTAACTATTCTTGCCTTACAATACAAGTCACGTACTTATGGCGGTTTATCACTACGGGCCTTAAGTCGCCTCTGGGCTTTGTTCCCTTAACTGAACCTCCATCTTAAACCTTGGTCTTGGGCTTCAAGAATACTTGTAGGTATAACCCGGCCCCTCGTGGGCGGGTCATACCAATAGTTATATCCCCAACATTAGGCCCTAGATTGATTTGGACTGGTTCATGTCAATCTTTAACACTTAAGAAAAAATCTTCTGCTCTTTACTTATGAAATTTCCGTAACCCGCCATGACGTCATCCTCTGGATTTGTGGTAACCCGCCATGACGTCACCTGCCATAAATGCACGTTATGTTCAATGTATCCCAACAGATCTTTATCTTAATGACCATCCCAAAAATCGAGGCGTCCTTGTAGTTGGATAACTTATGTTTTTGGCCTCCTCGTTTTTCGTGCTCTTTTAGTGGTCCTTCCTTATAAATAGACCCGAACAGGTCTTTCTTCATTCTTCCCTTTCCTCGTCTTCTTCCTATTGCCGCCTACTGTCGCTCGAGCTCCGCCGCCGCCGCAGTGCACCTTCGTCTCCGTCGACTTTGGTCGCTGCATCAACCTGAATCCGTCCAGAGAACGGCGGCGCCCCTCCGCAACAGATCTACCGATGTAAGTTTTCCCCTTTCTGCATCTTAGATCCATGCTAGGGTTAGCGAGTTCCTCTGTACAGTTTGTAGTTCATCTCAGTTCTTCGTGTTTCTGCTGCCGTGGCTTCTTTTGATCCAACAGTAGCATAGATCTCATGTGGTAGCTGTTCCGCATCCATTTTAGGCCCTAGCAGATCCTCTTTCTTTGTAAAGAATCCTCATTAGAATGCATGAACTCCTCTGTACCATGTTTTTAGGTCTAGAAAATTTTCTTTTCTGAACAACCATTTGATCCAAACTAATAGATGCAGTTTGTGAAACTTGTTTATGCAACACTTAGGAAAAAAATATGTACTTGTTAGATCCATCTAGCCATGGCGACTCTTATCACCGTCTTTAAAGAGGCAACGCTCAATTGATAACCTTGACCACCCATGGCGGTTTAAATAGCTTTAACGGCTTATAGAGCCTATGGCGGCTTAAATAATCTTGACATAATTATCCTTATACCATTAGGCCCCTTCATAAGCCACCATCTTGAATATGCACCGTAATGTTTTTTCCTCTCCGGCTTAAATTTGAACCGGTACTTTTTACTCTGTCTTAGGCCTTCATCACAATGGCACCGAAAGCACCCACTTCTTGCAACTGGGTCAAATCCATTGTCACAGACAGCACACTTGACGACTTTGTGAAGACTGGCTATCTGCCGAAGAAGGAAATCATGTCCTATCGTGCTCCTAACCCGGAGGAGGAATTTCCTCAGCCCAAAACGGGAGAGGTTATTGTTTTCACGGATCACATGAACCGGGGTTTCTCTCCACCCGGCTCAAAATTCTTCAGAGATGTGTTGCACTTCTTTGACCTTCGCCCACAAGACATCGGACCCAATTCCGTGTCTAACATCTGCAACTTCCAATTATTCAGTGAAGTATATCTTGGAGAAGAACCCAACATTTTACTCTTAAGAGAGCTTTTCTACTTGAACCGCCAGAATGAGTGCGCCAATGGCCAGAACTTAGAACTTGGTGGTGTCTTGATCCAACGTCGTAGGGACGTAATCTTTCCTTATGCCAACCCGCCGAGTCATCCCAAATACTGGAATCAGACATGGTTTTACTGCCAAGACACCTCTCCAGCTGGTGAGAACCCTCTGCCCAGTTTTTGCGCTCTACATCTTGGGCCCAACCACCAGCTTCCTGACAAGATTACAGCCGCCGAACGCAAAAAACACTCGCCCCCACTTTAGCTAAGATCAAAGCTCTTCTGGGGAATGGGTTAACTGGCATCGACTTAACCCGGGTTTGGCTCGCCTGGTGGGTCATTCCATTGAGCCACCGCCCCGGCTTGATGTGCACCTACACAGGCAAAAAGGATGACCCTCTGCGGCACATCCCTGAAGACTTTCCTGAAGATGTCATCAATGATATGATGAAGTCCCTTTTGAATGAGAGCCTAGCAGATTGTGCTAAGGTGGACGTAGCCCCCTTCTGTGAAGCTAACCCGGCTCCAAAGGTAAGCCGCCCATATGAACAAATTACTTTGATTTTTCGATGTTTCACCCATACTCATACCTCTGCTAACTCTCACAGCCGGGTGATAAATTCTGGAAGGTCAAATGTGACCATGAGGCTGCAAAGAAACCCAGGAAGGAGAAGAAAGCCGCCAGGAAAGAGGCTGCCAAGAAGAAGGGCAAGAAATCCACCGCCTCTGACTTGCTTCGGCTAGAAGATTCTTCTGAGTTGGAGGTAGCCCTGACTCTCTTGGCTCCTTTTTTAACCATCTGATTGACACTGATTATCAGCAGGAGGACACAGGAGCAAACGATAACAAGGCTGAAGAGGTAACTATCATTTCCTCCAACTCCGAGCCTTTGCCAAGACAGAAAATCTGCAGATTAACCCGGAAAGTAAGATTTTCACATCCCTTAGCTTATCAAGATCCTCAATTTCTTTTGAAGCGACAGATTCATGAGAGCCAGAGGCAGACCCGGACTAACAAGGATGCGGAGCTCTCCTCCGGCTTGCCAAACACCCTAAAGAAGCGCCGGAACGAGGTCACCTCTGATTTAAATCTCTTCTATCCTTTGGCGGGTCTCACTCGTCAACCACTCAATTCTTCTGACTCGGATTATCAGGAAACTTCCCCTTCCTCCGGCGACTCAATGCAGTCCAATCTGCCGGCTTTCAAGACCGCACCAGGGTAATGAAAACCTGCTTATCCTATATTCATTACAATTCATTGCATTTGCACTAACCTTTTGATTTTATGCAGTGGACAAGCCAAGCCCAACAAAAGGGTCAAGAAGAACAAGCCGGCTGAAGACACGGTCGTGACCGAGCTAGTACTTGGAACAGCCGCGCCTGAATCGTCAACTCATGAGCCACCACCTGAACCAGCTCAAGATATACCAACTTCAATTGCTGACCCGCCTGGTGAGCGAGCCGTTGATGGCTCAGAAAACCTGGAAGCTCCTAGCCCGGTCAGGACAGATGATCCTCAAAATACTGATGTTGAGAACACCAGAACCGGCTTTGTTGAGCCGAGAAGGCCAACCGTGCTGGCCAAGTGCTCCGCCAAGGAAAAGCTTCTGGAACACCGCCGGGTCAAACTTGATGTCACTGACTATACTCACCTGAGTATTGAAGAGGTCTTTTCCGGCTATATGACTCAAGTGCACAGCAGCCGTGACATTGAAATTAACATGGTGAAGCAGATGCACCAGAAATTTGAGGTACAACCCTTTCTCTATACTTACTTATCTTCACTATGCCAGCCCCCAAGTCTATTGCTTATGATGAATACGATGTAGATCTGTAGTCCCCAAGGGGCGGCTTAACCAGTATGGTTGAACCAGTCCTTCATATGGTTGTATTGAATAAAACATTTGAAACTTTTAAACAGCAATATGCATTAGCCCCCAAGTGCGAAGTACTCTTGCTTGCAAAGTGTTTGGGACTTACTGTCATGAACTGCCACGTTAAGTAAAATTCTTCAGTAGACATTAGCCCCCAAGTGCCAAGTGTTGTTGCTTGCAAAAGGCTTGGGACTTAATATTGCATCATGTTTGTCCTGATTTTGACCCGGTATTTATATAGGCTGCCATGAGTCAACTTGAATCAGAAGTGTCTGATCTGAAGAACCGCCTTGAGGCCCAAGAGAGGGAAACCCAAAGAGCTGACTCCAAGTTTAAATTCAGCATTTGTGAACAAGAAAAGCTGAAGAAAGAATTTGAAATGGAGAAAAAGGCCTGGGTTGACAAAAAAATTGCGTTGATTAATCGAGCTGAGAAGGCAGAGGCAGCTCTTGAAGAAGCAACCGGTGAATTATCCAGGTTAAAATGCCATGTCTCTCAGATGGTCTCAACGATATTTGGTAAGTCGCCCTGCAAGTGTTAAATGCTTGAACCTTTCAATGGATCATACAAATTGGAACTAACTCACCTGACAATGTTTGTGCAGGCCCCAGGAGTTCAAATCCGAACCAAGATATGCTGATCAAGATGAAGGCGGTTTATACACTGGTGGAACAATTGTACATGGGATCTCAGCATGCCTTAGCCAAAGTGGCTTTGTCAAATGAAGTGCCTACCCTCCTGGTGGATTTACTAAAGAAGCTTTCTGTGCTACCCCAAAGGTTCCATGAACTAAGGCGGTCAGCTGTGAGAGCCGGAGTGGTGAATGCTTTAAGTCGGGCCAAAGCTTGGCTACCAGAGTTAGACCCGGCCGACATCGCTATTGGTTATCCAAGCCTGAAGGAGGATGGTACTTCCTTTGAACAGGAAGACTTTGCCGCTTGTGTGAAGGAGGTACGCCTCGTGGCCACCCTGATAGCTGACAAAGTGGATCTCACCAAGTACCAGGTGGGTTATGACGCAGAGAACCGGAGAATTCCAACGCCTCACTATAAAGTGATCAGTCTGATCCCCCCACTCCATAAGCATACCTTCGCACGTGAAGTTGACCCGACCGGACTAGTTGATGATGAAGCTGAATTTGAAGCTTTGAAAAACATTGACTGGTCATCATCAACCTTCTAGGAAAGGGAACAGGGCGAAGAAGCGGAGAGGGCTAACCCGGACGCTTCAGGCCAAAATGAGAGTTAATCTGCCGTGGCGGCTCATTCCTGTGGTGTGCTGAAAAACAATATGAATCATTTGGACTCGGGGAGTCATGTAATAGAACAGAAATAACTTTGATTTGGTCGTGCTGTCATGTACGTTTTTGGTGCTTAGTACTATTAAGCCGCCATGTTATATTCACATGTGTTATACTTTTCATCTGTTTTCCTTATGCTTTGACCAAGTCTTCTAATTGTCCTGCACATAGAAATAGATCACAAGATCCCTTGGCGGCTTAACCGTTAGGCGGGTCATAATAACTTGATATTTTTAAGATAGAAAAAGAATCACAGATAAGCCTGTTGTAACATATAATGTTGAAACACAACTATAATCTTATACCTGTGACCTTTTTGAATTTGCACTGCCGGCTTATATGACCCGGACAGTAAGGGTGATAACCCAATCTTCGGAAACCAATATTTCCAAAGGTATAATGATTCTCATATACTGGCGACTTATCAGCCAATATCAAGCCGGGTTAAAATTAACCACACTTGTACTTTTAAACCTCAAAAAAGTCTCAAGTCAAATAAAGGCTGCTTTCAAAGAAAACTTAAACCAAATAGAGTATAGAAAAGTTAAGGCTTCTGATTCGAATACGATCAGTAAATCGTTCCAAAGGGGTTAAGCTAGGATTCGAATACGATCATGTAGCCCCCAGTGGCTTTGGCGTTGCGCTGATCAAGAGGGTACTGACAGCTATGTTCTCTTTGGTTCGAATACGACCTATGTTTGAACAGGAAGCCCCCTAATGACTTGAGAGTTTTTAATGACTCTGATTCTAATATGATCAAAGTCGGTTCCCAAAAGGGGTTGAGCTATGATTCGAATACGATCAAGAAGCCCCCTAGTGAGCTCGGCAGTGTGCCAATCAAAAGGGTACCGACAACTATGCTCTCTTTGGTTCGAATATGACCTATGTTTGAACAGGAAGCCCCCTATTGATCAGAAGGTTTAACGGCTAGATTCGAATACGATCATAAGCCGGATCAAACGGGTCAAGCTAGATTTGAATACGATCAGCCCCCAAGTGATCATGTGAGATGACAATGATAATAGCAATGACATATTACCTTTGAGGATGAAAAAAGGACAGAGGTCCTGCTTTATTATTTATCATAAATATATACATCATCAAAATATGTACAACATGAGAGCCGGTGGCTCAAGTGTAGTAAGGCCGAAGATGAGCGATATTCCACGGCCGGCGGGTCTCCTCCTCCGACTTACGTGAGTCTTTGTGCTCTCGAACATCGATAAGGTAGTATGACCCGTTGTTCAAGTTCTTGCTGACCACAAAGGGCCCTTCCCAAGGTGGGGATAACTTGTGTGCATCAGTTTGATCCTGGATGAGCCGGAGCACTAAATCACCTTCCCGAAAGGTTCTGGACTTAACCCGGTGGCTGTGATAGCGGCGCAGGTCCTGTTGGTAAATCACCGAGCGAGCTGCTGCCAAGTCGCACTTTTCATGCACCCTGACGTGCATGTTCATTTTCCGCCTCAACATAAGCCGCCACACGGGGTGAGTCATGATGGATGTCACTAGGGAGAACCGCCTTAGCTCCGTAAACCATGAAGAAAGGCATATAACCCGTAGACCTATTGGGAGTAGTATTGATCCTCCATATCATAGAGGATAACTCCTCAACCCAACAACCCGGCGTCCGCTGCAAGGGGACCAAAAGCCGGGGCTTGATGCCTTTAAAGATCTCCTAATTGGCTCTCTCAGCTTGACCATTGGATTAGGGGTGAGCCACTGATGAAACATCAAGCCGAATATGCTCACGTTGACAAAATTCTTCCATGGCGCATTTAGACAGATTAGTGTCATTGTCAGTTATAATGTTGTGTGGAAAGCCAAAGCAAAATATCACCTTCTTCATGAACTGAACCATCATAGTTGCATCGCACTTACTAACTGGCTCTGCCTCAACCCACTTTCTAAATTTATCAACCGCCACCAAAAGGTGGGTCTTTTTATCTTTGGAACTTTTCAAAGGCCCAACCATGTTAAGCCCCCAGACTGCAAATGGCCAAGTAATTGGAATCATCCTCAACTCTTGAGCCGGCACGTGAGCACGTCTTGAGAACTTCTGACAACCGTTGCATTTACTGACTAGGTCCTCTGCATCAGCATGAGCCGTCAGCCAATAAAATCCATGACGGAAAGCCTTGGCCACAAGGGATTTTGACCCGGCATGATGGCCGCAATCCCCTTCATGAATCTCACATAGAATTTCTTGGCCTTCTTCAGGAGAGATACAACGCTGAAATGCCCCAGTGACACTGCGATGATGCAACTCGCCATTGGCAATTTTCATTGACTTAGACCGCCGGGTTATCTGCCTGGCCAAGGTTTCATCCTCAGGCAACTCGCCCCGGGTCATGTAAGCCAGATATGACACTGTCCAATCTGGGATGACGTGAAGAGCCGCCACCAATTGTGCTTCTGGGTCAGGAACAGCCAAGTCTTCCTCTGTAGGTAACTTGACAGAAGGGTTATGTAGAATATCCAAGAAAGTATTAGGCGACACCGGCTTACGTTGAGAGCCCAGCCGGCTCAAGGCATCAGTCGCCTCGTTCTTTCTACGGTCAATGTGCTCCACCTGGTAACCCTTGAAATGTCCATCAATGGCATCAACTTCACGGTGATAAGCCGGCATGAGAGGATCCTTGGAATCCCACTTCCCTGATACTTGTTGAGCCACCAAATCTGAGTCGCCAAAACACCTTACCCAGCTTAAGCTCATCTCCTTAGCCATCCGAAGACCATGGAGTAAGGCCTCATACTCAGCTGCATTGTTAGTACAGAGAAACATCAACCGTAGCACATAACAAAATTTGTCACCTCGAGGGGAAGCTAAACAACTCCAGCCCCCGAGCCCTCCAATTGCTTGGACCCATCAAAGTGAATAGTCCAATACGTGTTGTCTGTCTTCTCTTCAGGCATCTGTAGTTCTATCCAATCGTTGATGAAATCCACCAGTGCTTGAGACTTGATAGCCGTGCGTGGTACATACTTTAAACCATGAGGCCCAAGCTCAATGGCCCACTTGGCGACTCGTCCTGTGGCCTCTCTATTTTGGATGATATCTCCTAAAGGATCGGAACTGACCATAGTGATGGGGTGACCCTGGAAATATTGCTTAAGCTTCCAGCTTGCCATGAAGACCCCATAAACGAGTTTCTGCCTATGTGGATACCTTTGCTTGGACTCAATAAGCACCTCACTGATATAATAAACTGGCCGTTGAACTGGATGCTCTTTGCCAGCCTCCTTGCGCTCCACCACAATGGCCACACTGACAGCCCGTGTGTTAGCAGCCACATATAATAATAATGCCTCCTTATCAATGGGAGCAGCAAGAACCAGCGGCTCAGCTAGCTGTCTCTTCAAATCTTCAAAGGCGGCGTTGGCAGCATCACTCCAGACGAAGTCATCTGTCTTCATCATTTGATACAGTGGTATGGCCTTCTCACCGAACCGGCTTATGAACTGGCTTAAAGCAGCGATACGACCCGCCAAACGCTGAACATCATTGATGCACACCGGCTTAGCCATAGAGGTGATTTCCTTGATCTTCTCCGGGTTAGCCTCGATGCCCCTGTTAGAAACCAGAAAACCCAAAAGCTTGCCTGCAGGCATGCCAAAAACACACTTGGCCGGGTTAAGCATCATCTTGTAGACCGAATATTGTCAAAGGTCTCTTCCAGATCATCTATCAAGGTTTCCTTCTATATGGATTTCACCACAATGTCGTCCACATAAGCATGAACATTGCGCCCAATTTGATTATGAAGACAATTTTGCACACAGCATTGGTAAGTCGCCTGGGCACTCTTGAGCCCAACAGGCATAGACACATAGCAGAAGGCTCCAAACGGAGTAATGAATGATGTCTTCTCCTAGTCCTTAACTGCCATCTTGATCTGATGATAACCAGAATAAGCATCCAAAAAGCTCAAACGCTCACAACCCACTGTAGCATCAATAATTTGATCAATACAAGGGAGAGCAAAAGGATCAGCCGGACAAGCTTTGTTTAAATCCGTATAATCCACCACATACGCTAAGTGCCATTTTTCTTAAGCACAAGCACCGGGTTAGCCAACCACTCTGGATGAAAAACTTCAACAATGAACCCGGCCGCCAAGAGTCGGGCTACTTCCTCACCAATGGCCTTATGCCTCTCCTCACCGAATCACCGAAGAAACTGCTTGACCGGCTAAACTTTGGATCAATATTAAGAGTGTGCTCAGCAAGTTCTCTCGGTACACCCGGCATGTCAGAAGGCTTCCATGCAAAGATGTCCCGGTTCTCACGGATGAACTCGATGAGCGCGCTTTCCTATTTGGGATCCAGATTGGCACTGATACTAAACTGCTTAGATGAATCGCCTGGAACAAAGTCAACAAGTTTAGTATCATCGGCCGACTTAAACTTCATTATCGGCTCATGCTCTGTGGTTGGCTTTTTCAAAGACGTCATATCTGCCGGGTCAACATTGTCCTTATAGAACAAACAGATTCAGCATAAGCGGCATCACCTTCCTTACATTCCAAGGCTATCTTCCTACTCCCATGCATTGTGATGGTGCCTTTATGACCCAGCATCTTGAGCTGCAAATAAACATAACACGGCCTCGCCATGAACTTGTCATAAGACGGCCACCCAAAGAGGGCGTGATACGGGCTTCTGATTTTGACCACCTCAAAGGTTAGCTTCTCCGCCCTAGAATCATGCTCATTTCCAAAGGCCACTTCTAGCTCAATCTTACCCACTGGGTATGCCGACTTACCAGGAACCACTCCATGAAAAATAGTGTTGGAAGTCTTGAGATTTTTGTCAGACAAACCCATGCGGCGGAAGGTCTCATAATAAAGGATATTAATGCTGCTGCCTCCGTCCATGAGCACTTTAGTGAACGTGTATCCACCAACCTAAGGTGCTACCACCAAGGCCAAGTGACCCGGATTATCAACCCGGGGAGGGTGATCCTCCCTACTCCATAGAATAGGCTGATCATACCATCTCAAATAACGAGGAACTGCCGGCTCAACAGCATTCACAGCCCTCTTATGAAGCTTTTGGTCTCGTTTACACAAACTGGTGCTAAACACATGATATTACCCACTATTCAACTGCTTTGGATGGCTCTGGTATCCACCCTTCTGCTGACCACCCTGGCCAGATTGCTGGTTATGACCACCTTGATTACCCTGAGAGTTATGAAAATTGGAATTTGAACCGCCGCCCGGACCATGAAAACCGCCGCCACCTGAGCCGCCACCCTGCCCGTGATTACCGTCGAACATGTTGGAATTCTTGAAAGCCTTCATGATCATACAGTCATTCCATAAATGAGTGGTCGGCTTCTGCTGTGTGCCATGCCTTGGACAGGGCTCATTTAGTAACTGCTCAAGCGTTGGGCTTGACCCGCCAGACCGGGGAGGTGGTCTCCCCTTACGTCGTTGATTGTTACCCTGCGCATTGGTGTTAGCCACAAATTCCAAGCTACCATCAGCCTTACGTTTATTACCTCCTTAATTCTGGACTCCAATACCTGGTACTCCTAGAACAATTCTGGACTCTAATACCCTTCGTCCAATATATCGATCTTCACCTTCGGACCATTCCGGAGTTCCTCGTCATGTCCAGGATCTCATCTGAGACTCCGAACAACCTTCCGTAACCACATACTATTCCCATTACAACTCTAGCATCACCGAACCTTAAGTGTGTAGACCCTACGGGTTCGGGAACCATGCCAACATGACCGAGACACCTCTCCGGCCAATAACCAATAGCGGGATCTGGATACCCATATTGGCTCCCACATGTTCCACGATAATCTTATCGGACGAACCACGATGTCGGGGATTCAATCAATCCCGTATACAATTCCCTTTGTCCATCGGTATGTTACTTGCCCGAGATTCGATCGTCGGTATCCCCATACCTCATTCAATCTCGTTACTGGCAAGTCTCTTTACTCGTTCCGTAATGCATGATCACGTTGCTAACTCTTTAGTCACATTGAGCTCATTATGATGATGCATTGCCGAGTGGGCCCAGAGATACCTCTGCGTCATACGGAGTGACAAATCCCAGTCTAGATTCATGCCAACCCAACAGACACTTTCAGAGATACCTATAGTGCACCTTTATAGCCACCCAGTTACGTTGTGATGTTTGATACACCCAAAGCACTCCCACGGTATCTGGGAGTTGCACAATCTCATGGTCTAAGGAAATGATACTTGACATTAGAAAAGCTTCTAGCAAACGAACTACACGATCTTGTGCTATGCTTAGGATTGGATCTTGTCCATCACATCATTCTCCTAATGATGTGATCCCGTTATCAACGACATCCAATGTCCATGGTCAGGAAACCATGACCATCTATTGATCAACAAGCTAGTCAACTAGAGGCTTACTAGGGACATGTTGTGGTCTATTCACACATGTATTACGGTTTCCGGATAATACAATTATAGCATGAACAATAGACAATTATCATGAACAAGGAAATATAATAATAACCACTTTATTATTGCCTCTAGGGAATATTTCCAACAGTCTCCCACTTGCACTAGAGTCAATAATCTAGTTCACATCGCCATGTGATTAACACTCATAGTTCACATCGCCATGTGACTAACACCCAGAGAGTTTACTATAGTCAATAATCTAGTTCACATCATCATGTGATTGACACTCAATGAGTTCTAGGGTTTGATCATGTTATGCTTACGAGAGAGGTTTTAGTCAATGGGTCTGTAACATTCAGAACCGTGTGTTCTTCGCAAATCTCTATTTCATATTGTAGATGTTGCTACTATGCTCCACTTGGAGCTATTCCAAATGGTTGCTCCACTATATGTATCCGGTTTGCTACTCAGAGTCATCCGGATAGGTGTTAAAGCTTGCATCGACGTAACCCTTTACGCCGAACTCTTCATCACCTCCATAATCGAGAAACATTTCCTTATTCCCAAGGACAATTTTGACCGTTGTCCAATGATCCACTCCTGGATCACTCTTATACCCCCTTGCCACACACGTGGTAAGGAACATCGCAGAACACAACATGGCAATCGTATAGAGCCTATGGCTAAGGCATAGGGGACGACTTTCATCCTTTCTCTTTCTTCTGCCGTGGTCGAGCTTCAAGTCTTAACTTCACGCCTTACAACTTAGGCAAGAACTCCTTCTTTGACTTATCCATCTTGAACTCCTTCAAGATCATGTCAAGGTATGTGCTCTATGAAAGTCTTATCAGGCGTCTTGATCTACCTCTACAGATCTTGATACCCAACATGTAAGCAGTTTTACACAGGTCTTCCTTTGAAAAACTCCATTCAAACAACCATTTATGCTTTCCAGAAATTCTACATCATTTTTATCAACAATATGTCATCCACATATACTTATCAAAATGTTGTAGTGCTCCCACTCACTTTCTTGCAAATACAAGTTTCTTGTAAACTTTGTATAAACCCAAATGCTTTTATCACCTCATCAAAGCATATGTTCCAACTCCGAGATGCTTGCTCCAGTCCATAGAAGGATTGCTGGAGTTTGCAAACCTTTTAGCATCCTTAGGATCGAAAAAACCTTCTGGTTGTATCACATACAGCCTTTCCTCACGGAAACCGTCAAGGAAACTTTGTTTTGACATCCACTGCCTGATTTCGTAAATAAAAAATGCAGCAACTGCTAACATAATTCTAACTAAGGATGGCAATAGGTCGGGTTTGGATCGGGTTGAACAACATCAAATCCATATCCACATCCATGAAGACAGCCTTTGCCCGCCCATGAAAAAATCCATGGGTGAAAAATTATGTCCATGTCCAAACCCGATGGATATCCATACCAACTGGATATCCATTGGTTCCTCTCAAGACATATAAATAAGACATAACACAATGTTAACATAAGCTCTTCCATTCTTTACCTTGTGGCAAGCTAACCTTCACTCATTGTAAACATCAACTTATGGTGAATCAACGTCCACTAACAACCTAATATCATTTAGTATTTTTCTAAAAGATGAGAATGATGAGTCATTTAACGAGGAGATGAAATATGGGAAGGGGCGCTGGAGTGTGTTAGTGGGGATGGAATGTCAATTAATAAAAGTTACGGTGGGGATCATGCAATTTCTTGTGCATGTTTTACATAACAACGTGTAAAATTGTAGTGGGACATGTGACTGTGGGGTATGATAGCAGATTTTTGCCCATTAATGCATACTATCGGGCGGGTTTGGGTATACCCACGGGTACAAGATTATATCCATGCCCTACCCGCGAGCAATCAGGTCAGGTTTAGGCGCCGCCCATGGGCACAAAAGCCTATCCAAACCCTATCCATTTGGGTCGGATATCCATGGGTATCCATGTCCATGGATAAAATTGCCATCCCTAATTCTAACAGACTTTAGCATTGCTATGATTGAGAGAGTCTCATCACAGTCAACTCCTCGAACTGGTCGGAAACTTCTTTGAGACAAGTCGAGCTTCATAAATGGTGACATTACCATCATCGTCTGTCTTCTTCTTAAAGATCCATTTATTCTCAATGGCTTGTCGATCATCGGGCAAGTCCACCAAAGTCCATACTTTGTTCTCATACATGGATCCTATCTGGATTTCATGGCTCCTAGCCATTTATTGGAATCCGGGCCCACCATCGCTTCTCCATAGCTCATAGGTTCATCGTTGTCCAACAACACCTCTAAGACAGGGTTACCACTCAAAAGTTGTACACACCCTTGTCGACCTACAGGTTCGATAGTAACTTGATCTGAAGCTTCATGATCATCATCATTAGCTCTCTCTTCAAATGATATAGGTGCCACAGAAACATCTTTCTGTGATGCGCTACTCTCTGGTTGAAGTGAAGGTTCAACAACCTCATCAAGTTCTATCTTCCTCTCACTCAATTATTTCGAGAGAAACTCTTTCTCGAGAAAGGACATGTTCATAGCGACAAACACTTTGCCCTCAGATCTGAGATAGAAGGTATACCCAATCGTCTTGTTTGGGTATTCTATGAAGACAAAATTTTCTGCTTTGGGTTCGGGCTTTTCTGGCCGAAGCCTATCGACATAAGCATCGTAGCCCCAAACCTTAAGAAACAACAACTTAGGTTTCTTACCCAACCATAGTTCATACGGTGTCATCTCCATGGACTTAGATGGTGCCCTATTTAAAGTGAATGTAATTGTCTCTAATGCATAACCCCAAAATGATAGCGGTAGATTGGTAAGAGACATCATAGATCGCACCATATCCAATAAGGTTCGATTACGATGTTCGGACACACCATTACGCTATGGTGTTCCAGGCGGCGTTAACTGTGAAATGATTCCACCTTGTCTTTAGTGATTGCCAAACTCATAACTCAGATACTCTCCCCTTGATCATATTGTAGGAACTTGATCTTCTTGTTACGATGATTCTCAACTTCACTCTGAAATTGCTTGAACTTTTCAAACTTTTCAGACTCAATTCATCGGTGAAGGTGAGAAAATAAGGATATCCACCACGCGCGTCAACACTCATCGGACTGCACACATCAGCATGTATGATTTCCAACAAGTCACTTGTCCGTTCCATTGTTACAAAGAAAACGGGGTTTCAGTCATCTTGCCAATGAGGCATGGTTCGCATGTGTCAAGTGATTCAAAATCAAGTGACTTCAAAAATCCATCGGCATGGAGGCTCTTCATGCGCTTTACACCAATATGACCTAAGCGGCAGTGCCACAACAAAGTGGTACTATCATTATCAACTCTACATCTTTTGGCGTCAATTTTATGAACATGTGTATCACTACAACCGAGATTCAATAAACCATTCACATTGGATGCATGACCATAGAAGGTATTATTCATGTAAACAGAATAACCATTATTCTCTGACTTAAATGAATAACCGTATTGCAATAAACATGATCTAATCATGTTCATGATCAACGCAGACACCAATTCAAACAACATATATCTGGGTTCAACACTAATCCCTAAGGTAGAGGGAGCGTGCAATGGTGATCATATCATCCTTGGAAACACTTCCAACACACATCGTCACCTCGCCCTTAGCTAGTCTCCGTTTATTCCGTAGCTTTTGTTTCGAGTTACCAATATTAGCAACTGAACCGGTATCTAATACCCATGTGCTACTAGGAGTACTAGTAAGGTACAAATCAATAACACATATATCAAATATACTTTTGTTGAAGTTGCCAGCCTTCTTATCTACCGAGTATTTGAGGTAGTTCCGCTACCAGTGACCGTTCCCCTAATAGAAGCACATCGTCTCGGGTTTGGTTTCTTGGGTCTTCACTGGAGCGGCAACTGGCTTGCCATTCATGAAGTTTCCCTTCTTGCCCTTACCCTTCTTTGAAACCAGTAGTCTTGTTAACCATCAACACTTGATGCTCCTTCTTGATTTCTACCTTTACGGCCTTAAGAACAACAAACAGCTCTGGGATCATCTTCCCTTGCATGTTATAGTTCATCACGAAACTCTAGCAGCTTGGTGATAGTGAATGGAGACCTTTTGTCAATCACTCTCTTATCTGGAAGATTAGCTCCCACTTGATTCAAGCGGTTGAAGCACCCAGACATTCTGAGCACATGCTCACTGGCTGAGCTAGTCTCCTCCATCTTGTAGGCAAAGGTCTTGCCAGAGGTCTCAACCTCTCAACACAGGCATGATCCTGAAATACCAATTTCAGCTCTTGGAACATCTCATATGTTCCATGGCGTTCAAAACGCTTTTGGAGCCCCGACTCTAAGCCGTAAAGCATGGCGCACTAAACTATCAGGTAGTCATCAGAACGTGTCTGCCAGATGTTCACAACATCCACAAACGATGCTAGAGGGATTGGCACACCAAGCGGTACATCAAGGACAGAAGCCTTCTGTGTAGCAGTGAGGACGATCCTCAGACTACGGCCCTAGTCCGCACAATTGCTTACAATATCTTTCAACTTAGTCTTTCTCTAGGAACGTATTAAAACAAGGAGCTAAAGCGCGAGCTATTAATCCACAACATAATTTGCAAAGATAATTTATACTATGTTGATGATAATTAAGTTCATCTAATAAAATTATTCAATGAACTCCCACTCAGATAGACATTCCTCTAGTCATCTAGGTGATACATGATCCGAATCGACTAGGCCGTGTCCGATCATCACGTGAGACAAACTAGTCATCAACGGGGAACATCTCCATGTTGATCGCATCTACTATACGACTCATGCTCAACCTTTCGGTCTCTTGTGTTTCGAGGCCATGTTTGTACATGCTAGGCTCGTCAAGTCAACCTAAGTGTTTCGAATGTGTAAATCTGGCTTACATCCGTTATATGCGAACGTTAGAATCTATCACACCCGATCATCACGTGGTGCTTCGAAACAATGAACCTTCGCAACGGTGCACAGTTAGGGGGAACACATCTCTTGAAATTTTAGTGAGGGATCATTGATACGTCTCCAACGTATCTACTTTTCCAAACACCTTTGCCCTTGTTTTGGACTCTAACTTGCATGATTTTGAATGAAACTAACCCGGACTGATGTTGTTTTCAGCAGAACTGCCATGGTGTTGTTTATTGTGCAGAAAACAAAAGTTCTCGGAATGACCTGAAAATCCACGGAGATAACTTTTGGAAAATATAAAAATTACTGGCGAAAGAATCAAGGCCGGGGGGGCCACATCCTGTCCACGAGGGTGGGGGCGCGCCCCCTCCCCCTAGGCGCGCCCCCTGTCTCGTGGGCCCCCTGATGCTTCACCGACCTCAAATCCAACTCTATATATTCCGTTTCGCAGAGAAAAAAATCAGAGAGAAAGTTTCATCATGTTTTACGATACGGAGCCGCTGCCAAGCCCTAATCTCTCTCGGGAGGGCTGATCTGGAGTCCGTTCGGGGCTCCGGATAGGGGGACTCGTCACCGTCGTCATCATCAACCATCCTCCATCGCCAATTTCATGATGCTCACCGCCGTGCGTGAGTAATTCCATTGTAGGCTTGCTGGACAGTGATGGGTTAGATGAGATGTACCATGTAATCAAGTTAGTTTTATTAGGGTTTGATCCCTAGTATCCACTATGTTCTGCGATTGATGTTGTTATGACTTTGCTATGCTTAATGCTTGTCACTAGGGCCCGAGTGCCATGATTTCAGATCTGAACCTATTATGTTTTCATGAATATATGTGAGTTCTTGATCCTATCTTGCAAGTTTATAGTCACCTATTATGTGTTATAATCCGACAACCCCGAAGTGATAATAATCGAGATACTTCTCGGTGATAACTGTAGTTTGAGGAGTTCATGTATTCTCTATGTGTTAATGCTTTGGTCCAGTACTCTATTGAAAGGAGGCCTTAATATCCCTTAGTTTCCACTAGGACCCCGCTGCCACAGGAGGGTAGGACAAAAGATGTCATGCAAGTTCTTTTCCATAAGCACGTATGACTATATTCGGAATACATGCCTACATTACATTGATGAACTGGAGCTAGTTCTGTGTCACCCTATGTTATAGCTATTACATGAGGAATCGCATCTGACATAATTATCCATCACTGATCCAATGCCTATGAGCTTTTCACATAGTGTGCTTCGCTTATTTACTTTTCTGTTGCTACTGTTACAACTATTACAAAACTGCTATCTTTACTTTTGCCACTGTTACCATTACTATCATACTACTTTGCTACTAAATACTTTGCTGCAGATACTAAGTTATCCAGGTGTGGTTGAATTGACAACTCAACTGCTAATACTTAAGAATATTCTTTGGCTCCCCTTGTGTCGAATCAATAAATTTGGGTTGAATACTCTACCCTCGAAAGCTATTGCGATCCCCTATACTTGTGAGTTATCAAGACTAATTTCTGGCGCCGTTGCCGGGGAGCATAGCTCTATTCTTTGAGTCACTTGGGATTTATATCTGCTGGTCACTATGAAGAACTTGAAAGACGCAAGAACTAAGATTTTTCCCTCAACTATGAGGGGAGGTAAGGAACTGCCATCTAGCTCTGCACTAGATTCTCCTTCTGTTATGAGTAAGCTTGCGACACCTAAACCTGCTACTGCTATGAATTCTGATATGTCGCATGTTATTGATGATGCCACTTCTGCTATGCATGATACTTATGATGAAACTACTTCTATGCTTGATACTACTGTGCCATTAGGTGAATATCTTGAAGAACAACTTGCTAGGGTTAGAGAGAATGAAATTATTGATGATAGTGATGATGAAGATTCTCCCCCTAATTATGAATTGCCTATTTTTCCTGAGGGTTATGTTATGGATGAAGAAGCTGCTAGAGCTATTTTTGCTTGCAATGATAGATATGATCTTAAGAAGTTATTAGCTAAATGGAAGCAGCAATCCATTAATGCTAGGATGAAACATGACCCCTCTTTTGCCACTTCACCTATCTATGTTACTGATAAGGATTATGAATTCTCTGTTGATCCTGAGATTATTACTTTGGTTGAATCTGATACTTTTTATGGCTATGAATCTGAAACTGTTGTGGCACATCTTACCAATTTGAATGATATAGCCACCATGTTTACTAATGATGAGAAGTCCCGCTATTACTATATCCTTCAGATATTTCTGTTCTCATTAAAGGGTGATGCTAAAACTTGGTTTAATTCTCTTGATCTTGGTTGTGTGCGTAGTCCCCAGGATATGATTTATTACTTCACTGCTAAATATTTCCCTGCTCATAAGAAACAAGCTACCTTGCAGGAAATATATAATTTTGTGCAAATCAAAGAAGAGAGTCTCCCACAAGCTTGGGGGAGGCTTCTCCGATTACATAATGCTTTGCCTGATCATCCTCTTAAGAAAAATGAAATACTTGATATATTTTATAATGGACTAATCGATGCTTCCAAGGACTACTTCGATAGTTGTGCTGGTTGTGTTTTCAGCGAAAGAACGGTCGGCCAAGCTGAATTACTATTGAATAATATGTTGACTAATGAAAATAATTGGACTCTTCCTGAGCCAATTCCTGAGGCAATTCCTGAGTCAATTGAGCCAGCTCCTGAGCCTATTCCTAAACCTACTCCGAAGAAGAGGGGTGTTCTATTTCTCAGTCTTGAAGATATGCAAGAGGCAAAGAAATCAATGAAAGAAAAGGGTATTAAAGCTGAAGATGTTAAGAATTTACCTCCTATTGAAGAAATACATGGTCTTAATCTACCTATTGAAGAAACACATTATCTTGATAACCCGACACAGGTAGTAAAGGTAAATTCTCTCTACAGATATGATAAAGTTGAAATCTCGTCTACCAAATTTCATATCCCATGCTTAGATGAATTTGATGACTTTATGGCTAGACAAGAAAGTTTTAATGCTTATGTTGGTAGAGAATTAGAGAATAATGCTTTTGAGATTGGACGCTTGAGTGATTATATGGCTAGAGTTAAAGGTGAACTTAAACTCATTAGCAAATATGCTTCTATGGTTACCACTCAAGCTGAACAAGTACTTAAAGCTCAAAGTGATTTGCTCGATGAATTAAATAATAAACATGACTTTGCTGTTAGAGTGGCTACTAGAACGGGTAGAATGACTCAGGAACCTTTGTATCCTGAAGGCCACCCTAAGAGAATTGAGCAAGATTCTCAGAGAAATAATTTAGAGGCACCTAGTTCTTGTAAAAAGAAGAAAAAGAAAAAGATAGGACTTTGCATGCTTCTAGTGAACCTGTTGTAAACACACCTGAGAATCCCAATGATATTTCTATCTCTGATGCTGAAACACATTCAGGTGATGAACATGAACCTAGTGATAATGTTAATGATAATGTTCATATTGATGCTCAACCTAGCAATAATAATGAAGTAGAGATTGAACCTACTGTTGATCTTGATAACCCACAATCAAAGAATCAATGTTATGATAAGAGAGATTTTGTTGCTAGGAAGCACGGTAGAGAAACAGAACCATGGGTTCAGAAACCCATGCCCTTTCCTCCTAAACCATCCAAGACAAAGGATGATGAGGATTTTGAGCGCTTTGCTGAAATGATTAGACCTATCTTCTTACGTATGCGCTTAATTGATATGCTTAAATTAAATCCTTATGCTAAATATATGAAGGATATCATTACAAATAAAAGAAAGATACCGGAAGCTGAAATCTCCACCATGCTTGCTAATTACACTTTTAAAGGTGGAATATGAAAGAAACTTGGAGATCCAGGGATACCAAACATACCGTGCTCCATTAAAAGAAACTATGTTAAAACTGCTTTATGTGATCTTGGAGTCGGTGTTAGTGTTATGCCTTTCTCTTTATATCGTAGACTTGAATTGAATAAGTTGACACCTACTAAAATATCATTGCAAATGGCTGATAAATCAACTGCTATACATGTCGGTATTTGTGAGGATGTGCCTGTTGTGGTTGCAAATGTCACTATCTTAACGGACTTTGTTATTCTTGATATTCCTGAGGACGATAGTATGTCGATTATCCTTGGTAGACCCTTTTTGAATACTGCAGGGGCTGTTATTGATTGCAACAAAGGCAATGTCACTTTTCATGTTAATGGTAATGAACATACGGTACACTTTCCGAGGAAACAACCTCAAGTTCATAGCATCAATTCTATTGGAAAAAGTCCAACTATCATTATTGGAGGTTTTGAATTTCCTCTTCCTACTGTCAAGAAAAAGTATGGTATTCTTATTGTCGGGGATGTTCATATCCCCGTTGAGGTAACCTAGTGCTATTCGAAATTTCTCCGGTTCCATGTTATTCGGAATGAGTTTGTTAACAAGACTTGATCAACCTTGTTAGTGGATTCATTTTGATGATCATGAGATGGATGAAACTAGAAGGCACAACCTTCTATGCCCTCTTTTTACTTTCTGTTATTTAGAATAAATAAATCAAAAATAGTATTATATGTCTGTTTTCTGAATTATCCGTGCAATAAAAAAATATCCTGAAAATAGAAGTGCTCCAAATGCCCTGCAAATTTAGTATGATTTTTTATGGAATATTTGAGGATTTTAGGCACTGAGAACACTGCAGTGGGGCAAGCACCTGGACACGAGGGTGGAGGGCGCGCCCACACCCCCTGGGCGCGCCCCCCTGTCTCGTGGGCCCATGGTGGGCCCCCTCCAATTATTCCTGCACCCACACACTTCATCTTCCTCCCAAAAAGATCCCCATCCAGCTCAAGCACGAGTTCTAGCTCATTTTGCTGTGATTTTCGATCTCCTTTCTCAAAGCTCCATTCACAAAACTGCTTTGGGAGATTGTTGCCTGGTAGTGACTCCTCCATTGGTCCAATTAGTTTTTGTTCTAGTGCTTTATTCATTGCAAATTTTTGCTGCATAGGTGACCCTATTCTTGAGCTTGCATGTCAAATTTATGAGGTCCCAAGTAATTCTAATGCATGATATAGGCTCTAGGCACTTGTGGGAGTAGTTGCTCAATCTTGTTTAGTTTGATTCACTTTTATTTTGAAGTTACTAAAAATTTCAGAAATTTTCAGAAAATGATAAGGAGATTTTTGAGGGGATCTTCTAGCCAAGGCTCCAAGGATAAACAAGCTAAAGAGAAGGAAAAGGCCAAGTATAATCTTCCTCGCGTAGCGGAAGTACGGCCGTGTGAATGGCCTTGTGATAATTTCTTGAGAGAAGCCGGGATTTATGAAGACTTTTATTCTTTGACTGAAAATGTGGGCCTCACCAACTTCCTCCACAACCGGATCGATCAGTATCTCTTACTCACCAATACTTTCGTGCAAACTTTTATTATTATCCTAAGAATTCACCTCCTTCAATATCATTTCATTTATATGATGAGTTCAAGGAAATGTCATTACGTAATTTTTGCGTGGTATGTAGAATACCCTTTGAGGGAAGCTTAGATGAACCACATCATAAAGATGTGGATGGTTTTGTTAACGCTATTATTGTAGGGGATTCGAAGAAGGGTTCCGATGCGAGAATCACTAGCATACATTTTCCTGTTTTACGCTACTTTGCCATATTTGCTAGTCGATGCTTAATTGGTCGTGGAAATAGTGGAAACTTCAGTGTTCCTGATATTATTATTCTGTTCCATGCCTTGTTTGGTGATAACAGTTTTAGTATGGGTGTTGTTATTGCTAAACGGCTAAGCCTAAACCGTACAAAGGGCCCCATCTTTGGAGGTATCTATGTTGCACGCCTTGCTAAACATTTTGAGATACCTATTAGGCATTATGAGAAAGAGGAGACAATGCTGCCTCTTTCCTTTTTAAATTACAGGAGCATGGTAGCTCATGAGTTTATTGCTGACAACAAAGATAAGATGCTTCTGTATAACCTGAGATTTAATAAGAAACACAATGAGATTATTACCCTGCATGCGCCTTTGTTGTTTGATTTGACTGCAGATAATTACCTTGTCTTGCCGGAAGTGGTGTACGCTCATCGAGGCCAGACATCCGCTCCAGAGCCTGAGCCGGAACCTCCACTGGATCCTTATCGTCCATCATCTTATCAGTGGGATCCGGAGGAGATCGCTAGCCAGTGGTATCCTGATGACACTCCTCAGTACACCGGGGAGAGTAGCCGCGGTCCTTGGCATTAGACCAACTTAGGCCAAAAGCCTAAGCTTGGGGGAGTACGTATTTCTCACCGACTTTACATTCATGTTCACACACTATTCTAGTTGTCGGTGCTCATACTCTTTCATTGTATTATCCATGCTAGTTTAATTTCTTTTTCTAGCTTTCTTCTTGTGTGTTTGATAAACCTTAAGAAAAAACAAAAAAATAGTTAGTTTAATTTCCATGCTTGTAGTAGTAATTAAAATGAAAACCCAAAAAGATTTCTCGTTCTTCTTTTACTTGTTGGGAGCTTTCCCATGTAAATAGTTTTATTTCTTTTCTTTCTTTTGGGGGTCGAGAGTAGAAGACCATATTGAAAATGTTTAGTGGCTCTCATTTGCATGATTGTTGATTTAACTTAGAGCCCATATTACTTTGTCTTTTCTCTTGAATTGAATGCTTGCAGATTCCAGCTTAGTCCAATGCACGTGCACTATTATTATTATACACACCGTTTGGTCATGCAAGTGAAAGGCAATAATGACGATATATGATGGACTGATTGAGATGAGAAAAGCTGGTATGAACTCGACCTCTCTTGTTTTTGTAAATATGATGAGTTCGTCGTTCCTGATTCAGCCTATTATGAAGTGAACATATTTGCAATGACATTTAGAGATTATAGTTGCTTATGCCATGCATAATTAGCTATGAGTTTATAATGATTTACCTTGCGTGCCAACATGCTATTAAAATGATTATGATGTGGTATGATGGGATGGTATCCTCCTTTGAATGAATTGAGTGACTCGACTTGGCACATGTTCACGCATGTAGTTGAAACAAATCAACATAGCCTTCACGATATTTATGTTCATGGTGGATTATATCCTACTCATGCTTGCACTTGGTGTAAATTAATTTTAATGCATGTTCATGACTGTTGTCGCTCTCTCGGTTGGTCGCTTCCCAGTCTTTTGCTAGCCTTCACCTGTACTAAGCGGGAATACTGCTTGTGCATCCAAACTCCATAAACCCCAAAGTTATTCCATATGACTCCACCATACCTTCCTATATGCGGTATCTACCTACCATTCCATGTAAATTTGTATGTGCCAAACTCCAAACCTTCAAATGAAATTCTGTTTTGTATGCTCGAGTAGCTCATGTTTCAACTAGGGTTGTCTGTATCTTCCATGCTAGGTGGGTTATTCTCAAGAGGAGTGGACTCCGCTCCTCATTCACGAGAAAATGGCCGGTAACCAGGATGCCCAGTCTCATGATCAAAAAGATCAAAGCAAATCAAAATAAGTAAACAAAACTTCCCCAGGGTTGTTGCTAGTTGGAGGCACTCGTTGTTTCGAGCAAGCCATGGATTGATGCTTGTTGGAGGTGGGGGAGTATAAACTTTACCATTCTGTTTGGGAACCGCCTATAATGTATGTAGCATGGAAGATATCGCCATCTCATAGTTGTTGCGTTGACAGTGAAAGTATACCGCTCAAAATGTTATTCATGTCTATTTTAAAATCGAGCTCTGACACCTCTACAAATCCTTGCTTCCCTCTGCGAAGGGCCTATCTATTTACTTTTATGTTGAGTCATCACCCTCTTATTGAAAAGCACCCGCTGGAGAGCACACTTTCATTTGTATGCATTACTATTAGTTTATATTGGGTATGACTTGACTGGATCTCTTTTACCATGAATTACAATGTTTAGTCAGTCCTTGATCTTTAAAGGTTCTCTGCATTTATGTTTTGCGGTCTCTGTCGGTGTCAAAACCGGCAGATCTCGGGTAGGGGGTCCCGAACTGTGCGTCTAGGCGGATGGTAACAGGAGACAAGGGACACGATGTTTTACCCAGGTTCGGGCCCTCTTGATGGAGGTAAAACCCTATGTCCTGCTTGATTAATATTGATGATGTGTGTTACAAGAGTGGATCTACCACGAGATCAAGGAGGCTAAACCCTAGAAGCTAGCCTATGGTATGATTGCTGTTCGTCCTATGGACTAAAGCCATCTGGTTTATATAGACACCAGAGAGGGCTAGGGTTACACAAAGTCGGTTAAAATGGTAGGAGATCTACATATCCATATCACCAAGCTTGCCTTCCACGCCAAGGAAAGTCCCATCCGGACACGGGATGAAGTCTTCAATCTTGTATCTTCATAGTCTTGGAGTCCGGCCGATGATGATAGTTCGGCTATCCAGACACCCCCTAGTCCGGAACTCCCTCAGTAGCCCCCGAACCGGGCTTCAGCGACGACGAGTCCGGCGCGTATATTGTCTTCGGCGTTGCAAGGCGGGTTCTCCTTCAAACTTCATGTTCCTGTCGAGTAGTGTCCAGCTTCCTTATAAATGTCGCGCTCCTTGGCTTCTACGCCCAATAATGGCCTTCTTCCACGTGTCGTATGAATGCGAAAATCTAGTTATTTTTACATTTTACCCCCTAGCCGTGCGAACGAGCCACCTATAGGAGAGGCGAGGATCTAGATCCAGCTCACACCATCCTCCATCCGCAAGTCCTCATCGAAGCGCCTCTGACAAAAACACATTCCATCATGGATAGTCGACGCGGCTCCTCCTCTCGCGCTCCCAACCCTAAGCCAGGAGATTGGGGGAGATGCTCCATTCCACACAGCGAGCTAGTGGCGCTCCAAACCGAGGGATATCTTCCCCCAGCTTTCATGGTTCCGGTTCGAGCCGGACTGGCCACCTTCAAGGGCAGAAAGTAGGCGGAGAGCGTCCCCAACCCTTCCAAAGGAGAGCGGGTATGCTTCGTCTCTTATCTAATAAGGGGACTCGGATTTCCCATACACCCATTTCTCCGGGGGCTCCTGGAGTTCTACGGACTCCAGCTTCACCACCTCACACCTGCCTCCATTTTGCACATCGCGGGCTTTGTAGCTCTTTGCGAGCTGTTCCTGGGCATCGAGCCCCATTTTGCGCTGTGGAAGAGATTGTTTTGCCTCGTACCCCGTTCCTATGAGGGGTCGATATATCAAGTGGGCGGAGCCGAAATATGGCACATCGCCGGGACCGGATATCTATCCGGCACCCCGAAGAAGGCGTCCGAAGACTGGCCTTCGAAATGGTTCTACATGGAGGACGCCCCTCTGCCGGATCCAGTTCGAATCGGCCTCCCGGAGTTCAGCAATGCTCCCTTGAAGAAACGCCTGAGTTGGCGCCCGCGGAGCCCTCAACGGGAGGAGGATGGGAGCGTCCATTATCTGATGGGCCGGATCAGGTTACTGGCCCACTCCGGATTGACCATGATTGGAATCATGGCCACGTGCATTATGCGAGGGGTGCAGCCAATCCAATATAGGGGCCACCCTATGTGGGATTTCAACGGGGAAGATGATGCCACCCGTCACGGCCGCAGAGGGCCGAGCTCGGCAGCCGATCTGGCAAAGATCCTGTCCGGCTTGTACAAGGGGGAGGAGGAGGACTTTCTCCGCACGAAATCATTGAACGGATTCTCCATGAATAACCCTCGGAGCTGGGTAAGCGGACGTTTTATCTACCCGATCCATACTTCCAAAGTCAAGTATTTTACTTTGTGATTTCGACGCAGGAGCTGCGCCGGGATGTGGAGGGCATACGAAGCCTAACTCCACAGCCCGAGGATCCGAAACGATCCCTTGATCCGACCTCCGAAGAGGATCCAGACATAAAGGTGGAGCTGATTGACGGGGTGTTCCACCAACTTAGCATGGACAATGCTCTAGTCGCCATTACGACTGACTACCCCGGCTTGATTCCGGCCTCCCACGTGACTACGACCGAGGTCTTGACACCATCATTTGATCCGTGCTCGATTCTGACCATCCTATACTAATGGTGCATAGCAGGAGGTGCCTTTAAGGCGGGAAGCCGAACCTGCGGTGGCTGACCAGCAAGGGTCAGTTCGGCCCAGCAGGCGGAAGAGGAGTGCGACGCAAATCGAAACGTCGCCGCAATGGTACGGCGCACTGTTGTTTTTAAGGGAAGGATCCCTATGAGGTATATTAACGCTCATAACTCTTTCCAGGAGGAAGAGCGCTCGCCAGACAATGTCCGGAGAGGTTGCCAATCAAGCCTCCGCCAGCCATGCTCCATCGCGTGATCCGAAAGTGGAGGAGAACACAAGGCAAGAGCCGGATGCTCCTCTGACAGAGGATGCCGGCAGGCTGTCCACCACCCGGTCTGAGGTGGAGAGCGCCATGAATCACAAGCGTCGTCGTACAGTTCTTCGTGGTGCGTGTTTCTCCCCGGAGGCGTTGAATGCCTTTGATGCGGGAAACGCGCACCTCCGTGCTGCTCAAGAAGTTTTAACCAGAGCCACGGAGCAGTATGTGAAGGACATACAGGTAAGTAATTTTAATAGTTATATATGCTAGTAGCCCCTGAGACTTAAAATAGTTAAAACAACTGATTTAAGGATCATTTATTATGCAGGATCTTACGGAGAAGAATACCCACCTGTCCTAGGAGCTCCAAGAGTGCAAGGCCCAACTTGAGGCCGCACTAGCCACCTCAGGGGGAGCCACAGAGACCCCCGCTAGTAATACGTTCTTCGAAAAGATAAGTAGTTAACAAAGTGCGGCGTGTGCATAAATCTGACAATAATATTGCAGAGGGCGCCGGACTAGATCCGGACAAGCAACAACTACTGCGTCAGCTAAAGGCCGGCGAGCGGGTGCTTATGAAGGTGCAGCAGGAGAGAAACAAGCTCCAAGATGCCCACACCCAGCTAGGAGAAGAGCTGAAAGGTGTTCGGGCCCAGCTGTCTGGCTCCGTGAAGGAGAATCAGCGACTTCGTCGCGGCATTTATATTAAGTGCTTGAGCAAATTCTTTTGAAAAGAAGAATTTGGCGAGGAAGTCGATTGACAGAAATGTGTCTTTAGGTGTGCTCACAGGTCGCCCTGCAGAGGAAATGCCTGGTTCAACGGCTGACCAACTTCCCGAGCTGGTTCAACTGCTCGAACGTGTCCGGCAGGCGATGAGTGGCGTCGTTCAGGCTTTATGGCCTTCCGTCTCCCTACCCGAGGGCCTTGGAGAGCTTGCTGAGAAGCTTCAGGGAGCACGGCGACGCCTCCGTTTGTGGAAAATATCGGCCTGCCGTCAGGGCGCCAGGGAGGCCTGGGCCATGGTGAAGACGCGGTACCCGAAGGCTGACCCAAACCACATGGCCGAGGTCGGACCTGCGGGGCTTGATGGGAAGGAGATCCCTGTGAGCTTGATGTACGGCCAAGTAGAACTAGCCGCGAACTATTCCCAATAGGACTGTAAATTAGACAGCCTGTTAGATGGGATTGAAGAGGAGTACAATCAGTCAGTTTGACGATGTAATTTGAAATGACATGTAAAATGCCTTCTAGCCGGATTGTAGATCGTTTGTCTTTGCGGACCTTTTCGCTTCAACCTCCGGACCCAACAGTCCGGAGTGTGTCCGAATACCCTTACGGTTATAGAAGAACCGGAGCATGCGTGGAGACAAGGCGTCGGGGTCATAATTGCTTTATCAGACAAGTGCCCAACTAGCTATGTTATATTACATGGTTAGTAAGAAACATCTTCCAGGGAGAATAGTTCCGTTAAGGGTTCCTTTCCCTGGGAGGCATGCCCTAAAGTGCATGTCCGGACTGCGAAAATAGCAGAAAAAGCATCTGGGGGCAAATAAATAAGTAAGTAATAAATCATCTTTCAAGTCACTGACCGAATATTCTCTTAAGAACGCTAGCTTTCGGCTTCACCCAGTCTGAGGTACACATCCGGCTGACCCGGCAGTAACAATCGCAGAGGTGCTCCCTTTACCTCCTAGCCGAACAATCGGGAGCGTAGGGGTAAGCACAGGAGCCAAGCAACCCAGCTTGGCCAAAACTTAAGTCATATCGATGCATATAATGGTGAATAAAAGGTACATGCGGAAGTATGACACATGTGTTGGGCATGAAGCCCGTATAAATAAGCTTCTGTTAAAGAAGTTGAGGGAGTCCCGGACTAGGGGGTGTCTGGATAGCCGAACTATCATCATCGGCCGGACTCCAAGACTATGAAGATACAAGATTGAAGACTTCGTCCCGTGTCCGGATGGGACTTTCCTTGGCGTGGAAGGCAAGCTTAGCGATACGGATATGTTGATCTCCTACCTTTGTAACCGACTCTGTGTAACCCTAGCCCTCTTCGGTGTCTATATAAACCGGATGGCCTTAGTCAGTAGGACGAACAACAATCATACCATAGGCTAGCTTCTAGGGTTTAGCCTCCTTGATCTCGTGGTAGATCTACTCTTGTAACCCACATCATCAACATTAATCAAGCAGGACGTAGGGTTTTACCTCCATCAAGAGGGCCCGAACCTGGGTAAAAACATCGTGTCCCTCGTCTCCTGTTACCATCCGCCTAGACACACAGTTCGGGACCCCCTACCCGAGATCTGCCGGTTTTGACACCGACATTGGTGCTTTCATTGAGAGTTCCTCTATGTCGTCACTGGTAGGCTCGATGGCATCTTCAATCATCATCAACGACGCAGTCCAGGGTGAGACCTTCCTCCCCGGACAAATCTTCGTATTCGGCGGCTTTGCACTGCGGGCCAATTCGCTTGGCCAACTGGAGCAGATCGAAAGCTACGCCCCTGGCCGTCAGGTCAGGTTTGGAAGTTTGAACTTCACGGCTGACATCCGCGGGGACTTGATCCTCGATAGGTTCGAGCCACAGCCGAGCGTGCCACACTGTCGCGGCGAGCATGATTTAGCTCTGTAGCCGGACAGTACCTTCGAGGCCGCACTCGAAACCGCTCCGATCTTCAATTCGGAGCCAGCTCCGCAGATCGAGGATGGATGCCTAGACACCGCCTCGGGGGCTGCAACCTCTGCGGTGATAGAGCCGAACACTGACTTTGTCCCTCATAAAGCCCGTGACTCCGAGGTGCCGGACTCCTCGCCGGACTCCGTACCTCCCGCGCCCGCCCCGATCGAATCCGATTGGGCGCCGATCATGGAGTTCACCGCAGCGGACGTCTTTCAACAGTCACCTTTCAGCGACATCTTGAGTTTGCTAAAATATCTCTCGTTATCAGGAGAGCCCTGGCCGGACTGCGGTCAGGACGGTTGGTATACGGACGACGAAGAAATTCAAAGCCCACCCACCACCCACTTGGTAGCCGCTGTCGACAATTTAACCGACATGCTAGAGTACGACTCCAAGGACATCGACGGTATGGACGACGATGCCGGAGACGACCAAGAACCAGCGCCTACTGGGCACTGGACAGCCACCTCATCATATGACATATACATGGTGGATATCCCAAAAGATGGGAATGGCGAAGGAACAGAGGAGGATGACCCCTCCAAAAAGCAGACCAAGCGCCGGTGTCAGCGGCGCCGCTCTAAATCCCGCCATGACAACAATGAAGACTCCGGCACCGGAGACAATAATACACCGGACAGTGCCGAAGACAACCCACTCCAGCAAGATGCAGCGCAGGAGGACGGAGACGCCAGCCCTTATGAAGGAGCGCCAGAAGAAGAGGCAGAGGATCATACGCCTCCCTCCGGAGACGAAGCGAGCCTCGACGATGACGAATTCGTTGTGCCTGAGGATCCCGTCGAACAAGAGCGTTTTAAACGCAGGCTTATGGCCACGGCGAACAGCCTCAAGAAAAAGCAGCAACAGCTTAGAGCCGATCAGGATCTGCTAGCCGACAGATGGACTGAAGTCCTCGCGGCCGAAGAGCATGAGCTCGAACGCCCCTCCAAAAGCTACCCTAAACGCAAGCTGCTCCCCTGATTAGAGGAGGAAGCTTACGAACCCGCATCACTAGGAGACAATACAGCTGACCGACCACCCCGTGGTCGCGACAGAGAGGCCTCTAGGCCCTTCACTAGACCCGTACCCCGGCATCGCTCGAAAAGCACACGGCCACAGGGGAACACTCCAGACTTGCGAGATATATTGGAGGATAAGGCAAGACAATCAAGAGTAGATGCAAGCGTTGCGGTAAACTCTAGCACAGCGCGGGGATTCAAACCTCGCAATATCCCAAGTAAATGGAGACTTTGACGCCAAAGATCCAAAAATGGCAGCTTACCGCAACGCCGTCCTAAAAATGTCAGCTCGGTTCGAAGGACTCGAATTCCACCATGTAGCCCGGGATAATAACCAGGCAGCAGACGTGTTAGCGCGCATCGGCGCGAAATGAGACGCCGTCCCTCCAAACATATTCCTGGAACGGCTCTTTAAGCCATCCGTGTTATGGGAAGAGGAGTCCGGAAATAACAATCCGGAGCCAGCTGCATCACCTAACTCAGACCATTCTGACACAATCGGCAGCTCAGCCAATGAAATAACACCTTCAGCTCATGAAATAATGGCAGTAATTGCCCCGTGGACAGAACCATTCCTAGCCTACTTAATTCGGCAGGAACTTCCCGAAGACCAAAATGAGGCCCGCTGCATAGTTCGGCGATCTAAAGCCTACAAGGTCCATGAGGGAGAACTTTATAAGAAAAGCACAACCGGAGTCCTTCAAAGGTGTATCTCCGAAGAGGAGGGGCGGAATCTCCTGGCTGAAATTCACGCCGGACTCGGCGGGCACCACGCTGCAGCCCAGGCCCTTGTAGGCAAGGCCTTCCGTACAGGATTTTATTGGCCGACAGCCCGGGCAAATGCTCAGGACTTAGTCCAACGATGCGTCGGTTGCCAGCTCTTTGCTAATCAGAGCCACATGCCACACACCGCCCTCAAAACTATACCCATTACCTGGCCGTTCGCGGTCTGGGGGCTTGACATGGTTGGACCCCTTAAAGGGGGAACCCACAAGCACAAATACTTATTGGTCATGGTGGACAAATTCACCAAATGGATTGAGGCCAAGCTGGTTAAAACGGCAGAATCCGGACCGGTGATAGACTTCATATCCAGGGTAGTACACCGTTTTGGCGTCCCCCACAACATCATCACTGATAACGGCACGAACTTCACGGCCGACGAGGTTAAACTCTGGTTCAAAAACATGGGCATCAAGCTCGATTACGCTTCAGTCTATCACCCCCAAACTAACGGTCAAGTCGAGCGAGCAAATGGTCTAATCATGAGCGGCATCAAACCCAGACTAGTGCGGTCCCTCAAGGAATCTAACACGCACTGGGTAGAGGAGCTCGACTCCGTACTCTTGGGACTGCGGACCACGCCAAACCGAACTACTGGATTCACACCATTTTTCATGGTATACGGCGCAGAGGCAGTTCTGCCCTGCGATATAATTCATGACTCACCTCGTGTGCACATGTACGAAGAAAGAGAAGCCGAGTTGGATCGGCAGGACAGTTTGGACGCCTTAGAGGAGGAGCGGGACATGGCAAAGGCTCGTTCCGCATTTTATCAGCAGCAGGCTCGAAGATATCAAAGCAGAAAAGTACGGGCCAAAACTTACAATGTCGGCGAACTCGTTCTACGCCTGCCGGACAAGAAAAAGGACAAACTTAAGCCCAAGTGGGAAGGTCCCTTCATCATCAACCAAGTCCTGACCGGCGGAGCATACCGTCTACGTAAAGCATCTGACAACCGACTCGAGCTGAACCCATGGAACGCAGCCCGTCTCCGAAGATTCTACGCCTAAACACCGGACTCAGAGTTCGTCTCACTCCCCCGTCCACCTTTTTATATTTTTTACTGTCTCTTGTTCCCCTCCTTCTTCCCACCTTTTTTTCAATACCTTTTATAGGCTGATTTGTGCTTTGTTCGCACACACTTGATGTGCTTCTAGCACTTATTATACCTGGGGGCTTCTTTACCAGAAGCTTATTCATATGGGCTTCACGCCCAATACATGTGTCATATTTCCGCATGTACCTTTTATTCACCATTATATGCATCGATATGACTTAAGTTTTGGCCAAGCTGGGTTGCCTGGCTCCTGTGCTTACCCCTACGTTCCCGATTGTTCGGCTAGGAGGTAAAGGGAGCACCTCTGCGATTCTTACTGCTAGGTCAGCCGGATGTGTACCTCAGACTGGGTGAAGCCGAAAGCTAGCGTTCTTCAGAGAATATTCGGTCGGTGACTTGAAAGACGATTTATTACTTACTTATTTATCTGCCCCCAGATGCTTTTTCTGCTATTTTCGCAGTCCGGCATTGCACCTTAGGGCATGCCTCCCAGGGAAAGGAACCCTTAACGGAACTATTCTCCCTGGAAGATGTTTCTTACTAACCATGTAATATAACATAACTAGTTGGGCACTTGTCTGATAAAGCAATTACCCTGACGCCTTGTCTCCATGCATGCCCCGGTTCTTTTATAACCGCAAGGGTATTCGGACACACTCCGGACTGTTGGGTCCGGAGGTTGAAGCGAAACGGTCCGCAAAGACAAACGATCTACAATCCGGCTAGAAGGCATCTTACATGTCATTTCAAATTACATCATCAAACCGACTGATTGTACTCCTCCTCAATCCCATCTAACAGGCTGTCTAATTTACAGTCCTATTGGAATATTTCGCGGCCAGTTCTACTTGGTCGTACATTAAGCTCACAGGGATCTCCTTCCCATCAGGCCCCGCAGGTCCGACCTCGGCCATGTGGTTTGGGTCAGCCTTCGGGTATCGCGTCTTCACCATGGCCCAGGCCTCCCTGGCGCCCTGACGGCAGGCTCATATCTTCCACAAACGGAGGCATCGCCGTGCTCCCTGAAGCTTCTCAGCAAGCTCACCAAGGCCCTCGGGTAGGGAGAAGGATGGCCATAAAGCCTGAACGACGCCACTCATCGCCTGCCGAACACGTTCGAACATTTGCACGAGCTCGGGAAGTTGGTCACCCGTTGACCCAGGCATTTCCTCCACAGGGCGACCTGTGAGCACACCTAAAGACATATTTCTTTCAATCGACTTCCTCGCCGAATTCTTCTTTTCAAAGGAATTTGCTCAAGCACTTACTATAAATGTCGCGACGAAGCCACTGATTCTCCTTCACGGAGCCAGACAGCTGGGCCCGAACACCCTTCAGCTCTTCTCCTAGTTGGGTGTGGGCATCTTGGAGCTTGTTTCTCTCCTGCTGCACCTTCATAAGCACCCTCTCGCCGGCCTTCAGCTGACGCAGTAGCTGTTGCTTGTCCGGATCTAGTCCGGCGCCCTCTGCAATATTATTGTCAGATTCACGCCGCACTTTGTTAATTAATTATCTTTTCAAAGTACGTCTTACCAGCTGGGGTCTCTGTGGCTCCCCCTGTGGCGGCCAGTGCGGCCTCAAGTTGGGCCTTGCACTCTTGGAGCTCCTGGGACAGATGGGTATTCTTCTCCGTAAGATCCTGCATAAAAATTGATCCTTAAATCAGTTATTTTAACTATTTTAAGTCTCGGGGGCTACTGGCATACATACCTATTAAATTTACTTACACGTATGTCTTTCACATACTGCTCCGTGGCTCTGGTTAACCCATCTTGAGCGGCATGGAGGTGCGCGTTTTCCGCATCAAAGGCATTTAACGCCTCCGGGGAGAAACACGCGTCACGAAGAACTGTCCGGCGACGCCTGTGATTCATGGCGCTCTCCACCTCAGATCGGGTGGCGGACAGCCTGTCGGCATCCTCCGTCGGAGGAGCGTCCGACTCATGCCTTGTATTCGCCTCCCCTCCCGGGCCATGCGTTGGAGCATGGCTGGCGGAGGCTTGATTGGCAACCTCTCCGGACACTGTCCAGCGAGCGCTCTTTCTGGAAAAGTTATGAGCACTAATATACCTCCTGGGAATCCTTCCCTTAAAAATAGCGGTGCTCCGTACCGTTGCGGCGACGTTTCAGTTCGCATCGCACTCCTCTTCCGCCTGCTGGGCCGGACTGACCCTTGTTGGCCGGCCACCGCGGGTTCGGCTTCCCGCCTTAAAGGCACCTCCTGCGATGCACCATCAGTATGGGATGGTCAGAATTGAGCACGGATTAAATGATGGTGTCAAGACCTCGGTCGTAGTCACCTGGGAGGCCGGAAACAAACCAGGGTAGTCAGCCATAATGGCGACTAAAGCATTGTCTATGCTGAGCTGGTGGAACACCCCGTCGATCAGTTCCACCGCTAAGTCCGGATCTTCTTCGGAGATCGGATCAAGGGACCTTTCTGGATCCTCGGGTTGTGGAGCTGGGCTTTTTATGCCCTCCACATCCCGACGCAGTTCCTGTGTCAAAATCATACAATAAGACAATTGCCTTTAAAGGCACGGATCAGATATGCATGGGACCGCTTACCCAGCTCCGAGGGTTGTTCATGGAAAACCCGTTCAGAGGATTCGTGCGGAGGAAGTCCTCCTTCTCCCCCTTGTACAAGCCGGACAGGATCTTCACCAGGTCGTCGGCCGAGCCAGGTCCCTTGCGGCTGTGACGGGTGGCGTCATCGTCTCCATTGAAGTCCCACATGGGGTAGCCCCTATATTGGAGTGGCTGCACCCCGCGCATAATGCATGTGGCCATGACACGATCATGGTTAATCCGGAATGGGCTAGCAGCCGTATCCGGCCCATCAAGTAATGGACGCTCCTATCATCTTCTCGTTGAGGGCTCCGTGGGCGCCAACTCATGTGTTTCTTCAGTGGAGCATTGCTGAACTCCGGAAGGCCGATTCGGACTGGATCCGGCATCGGAGCGTCCTCCATATAAAACCACTCCGAAGGCCAGTCTTCGGACGCCTTCTTCGGGGTCCCGGACAGGTATCCGGTCCCGGCGATGCGCCATATTTCAGCCCCGCCCACTTGATATATCGACCCTCGTGAGAGCGGGGTACGAGGCAAAACAGCCTCTTCCACAATGCAAAATGGGGCTCAATGCCCAAGAACAGCTCACACAGAGCTACGAAGCCTGCGATGTAAAAAATGGAGGCAGGAGTAAGATGATGAAGCTGGAGTCCGTAGAACTCCAGGAGCCCCCGGAGAAACGGATGTATAGGAAATCTGAGTCCCCTTATTAAGTAGGGGACGAAGCACACCCGCTCTCCTTTGGAGGGATTGGGGGCGCTATCCGCCTGCTTCCCACCCTTGTAGGTGGCCAGTCCGGCTCGAACCGGAACCATGAAGGCCGGGGCAAGATATCCCTCTGCTTGGAGCGTCACTAACTCGCTGTGCGGGACTGAGCATCTCCTCCAATCTCCTGGCTTAGGGCTGGGAGCGCGAGAAGAGGAGTCGCGTCGACTATCCATGTTGGAATGGGTTTGGTGTCAGATGCGCCTCGATGAGTACTTGCGGAAGGAGGATGGTGTGATTTGGATCTGGATCCTCGCCTCTCTTATAGGCAGCTTATTTGCGCAGCTAGGGGGTAAAACATAAAAATACCCTGGCTTTTCGCATTCGTACGACGCGTGGAAGAAGGCCATTATTGGACGCGGAAGCCAAGGAGCGCAGCATTTATGAAGCAACCGGACACAATCCGGCAAACACATGGAGCATGGAGAAGAACCCGCCTTGCAAACGCCGAAGACAACATATGCGTCGGATTCGTCATTATTGAAGCCTGGTTCGGGGGCTACTGAGGGAGTCCCGGACTAGGGGGTGTCCGGATAGCCGAACTATCATCATCGGCCGGACTCCAAGACTATGAAGATACAAGATTGAAGACTTCGTCCCGTGTCCGGATGGGACTTTCCTTGGCGTGGAAGGCAAGCTTGGCGATACGGATATGTAGATCTCCTACCTTTGTAACCGACTCTGTGTAACCCTAGCCCTCTCCGGTGTCTATATAAACCGGATGGCCTTAGTCAGTAGGACGAACAACAATCATACCATAGGCTAGCTTCTAGGGTTTAGCCTCCTTGATCTCGTGGTAGATCTAATCTTGTAACCCACATCATCAATATTAATCAAGCAGGACGTAGGGTTTTACCTCCATCAAGAGGGCCCGAACCTGGGTAAAAACATCGTGTCCCTCATCTCATGTTACCATCCGCCTTGACGCACAGTTCGGGACCCCCTACCCGAGACCTGCCGATTTTGATACCGACAGAAGCCCCCAGGTATAACGAGTGCTAGGAGCACATCAAGTGTGTGCGAACAATGCGCAAATCAGCCTATCAAAGGTATTGGAAAAAAAGTGGGAAGAAGGAGGGGGACAAGAGATAGTGAAAATGTAAAAAGATGGACGGAGGAGTGAGACGAACTCTGAGTCCGGCGTTAGGCGTAGAATCTTCGGAGGCGGGCTGCGTTCCATGGGTTCGGCTCGAGTCGGTTGTCAGATGCGTTGCGTAGACAGTATGCTCCGCCGGTCAGGACTTGGTCGATGATGAAGGGACCTTCCCACTTGGGCTTAAGTTTGTCCTTTTTCTTGTCCAGCAGGCGTAGAACAAGTTCGCCAGCATTGTAAGTTTTGGCCCGTACTTCTCTGCTTTGATATCTTCGAGCCTGCTGTTGATAAAATGCGGAACGAGCTTTTGCCACGTCCCGCTCCTCCTCTAAGGCGTCCAAACTGTCCTGACGATCTAGCTCGGCTTCTCTTTCTTCATACATGCGCACGCGAGGTGAGTCATGAATTATATCGCAGGGCAGAACTGCCTCTGCGTCGTACACCATAAAAAATGGTGTGAATCCGGTAGTTCGGTTTGGCGTGGTCCGCAGCCCCCAGAGTACGGAGTCAAGCTCCTCTACCTAGTGCGTGTTAGATTCCTTGAGGGACCGCACTAGTCTGGGTTTGATGCCGCTCATGATTAGACCATTTGCTCGCTCGACTTGACCGTTAGTTTGAGGGTGATAGACTGAAGCGTAGTCGAGCTTGATGCCCATGTTTTTGCACCAGAGTTTAACCTCGTTGGCCGTGAAATTCGTGCCGTTATCGGTGATGATGCTGTGGGGGACGCCAAAGCAGTGTACTACCCCGGATATGAAGTCTATCACAGGTCCGGATTCTGCCGTTTTAACCGGCTTGGCTTCAATCCATTTGGTGAATTTATCCACCATGACCAATAAGTATTTGTGCTTGTGGGTTCCCCCTTTAAGGGGTCCAACCATGTCAAGCCCCCAGACCGCGAACGGCCAGGTGATGGATATAGTTTTGAGGGCGGTGGGTGGCATGTGGCTCTGATTAGCAAAGAGCTGGCAACCGACACATCGTTGGACTAAGTCCTGAGCATCTGCCCGGCCTGTTGGCCAATAAAATCCTGTATGGAAGGCCTTGCCTACAAGGGCCCGGGCTGCGGCGTGGTGCCCGCCGAGTCTGGCGTGAATTTCAGCCAGGAGATTTCGCCCCTCCTCTTCGGAGATACACCTTTGAAGGACTCCGGTTGTGCTTTTCTTATAAAGTTCTCCCTCATGGACCTTGTAGGCTTTAGATCGCCGAACTATGCAGCGGGCCTCATTTTGGTCTTCGGGAAGTTCCTGCCTAATTAAATAGGCTAGGAATGGTTCCGTCCACGGGGCAATTACTGCCATTATTTCGTGGGCTGAAGGTGTTATTTCATTGGCTGAGCCGCCGATTGTGTCGGAATTGTCTGAGTTAGGTGATGCAGCTGGCTCCGGATTGTTATTTCCGGACTCCTCTTCCCATAGTACGGATGGCTTAAAGAGCCGTTCCAGGAAGATGTTTGGAGGGACGGCGTCGCGTTTTGCGTCGATGCGTGCTAACACGTCTGCTGCCTGGTTATTATCCCGGGCTACATGGTGACGAGTCCTTTGAACCGAGCTGACATTTTTAGGACGGCGTTGCGGTAAGCTGCCATTTTCGGATCTTTGGCGTCAAAGTCTCCATTTACTTGGGCTATTGCGAGGTTTGAATCCCCGCGCACCTCTAGGCGTTGAATGCCCATGGAGATTGCCATCCGGAGGCCGTGCAGGAGGGCCTCGTATTCGGCTGCATTGTTGGAGTCCATGTACATTATTTGAAGTACATATTGGACTGTGTCTCCAGTTGGGGACGTCAAGACGACGCCAGCCCCCAAGCCGGCCAACATTTTGGATCCGTCGAAATGCATGATCCAATTGGAGTACGCGTCGTACTCTTTAGGGAGTTCGGCTTCGGTCCATTCGGCGACGAAGTCAGCCAGAACTTGCGATTTTATAGCTCGTCGTGGTTTGTAGGTTCTGTCAAATGGTAAGAGCTCAATGGCCCATTTTGCAATCATGCCCATTGCGTCGCGATTGTTTATAATATCATTGAGAGGTATTTTGGAGGCCACCGTTATGGAACACTATTGAAAGTAGTGTCGCAGCTTCCGGGATGCCATGAATACTGCATATGCTATCTTTTGATAATGTGGGTACCGGGACTTGCATGGAGTTAAGACAGTGGATACGTAGTACACTGGTTTTTGAAGAGGGAATCTGTGCCCTTCTGATTCTCGTTCGACGACGAGTACCGCGCTGACAACCTGATGTGTTGCTGTGATATATAATAACATAGGTTCGCCCAGGCTGAGCGCGGCCAGGACCGGATTTGTTGCCAGTATGGCCTTGATTTCTTCGAGTCCGGCCGTGGCGGCATCCGTCCATTCGAAGTGTTCGGTGCGCCGGAGGAGGCGGTAGAGGGGCAGAGCCTTTTCTCCCAGACGGGAGATGAAGCGGCTTAGGGCCGCTACGCACCCCGTTAGTTTTTGTATTTGCTTGAGGTCTTTTGGGATATCCAATTGTGACAGAGCTCGGATCTTGGCTGGGTTTGCCTCAATTCCTCTACCGGATACAATGAAGCCCAAAAGCTTTCCGGCTGGTACTCCGAAAACACATTTTTCCGGGTTGAGCTTAATGTCATATGCTCGGAGGTTGTCAAATGTCACCCTCAAGTCGTCTACTAGGGTTTCGACGTGTTTGGTCTTGACGACCACATCGTCTACGTATGCCTCTACTGTTTTGCCTATCTGGGTAGCCAGACATGTCTGAATCATGCGCTGATATGTTGCGCCGGCGTTTTTGAGTCCGAAGGGCATTGTGTTGAAGCAGAATGGCCCATATGGAGTAATGAAAGCCGTTGCGGCCTGGTCTTTTTCCGCCATCTTGATTTGATGGTATCCGGAGTATGCATCGAGGAAGCACAATGAATCGTGCCCTGCGGTAGCATCGATGATTTGGTCGATGCGAGGGAGAGGGAAAGGGTCCTTTGGACAGGCCTTGTTAAGGTCTTTGAAATCGACGCAGAGGCGCCAGGATTTGTCCTTTTTTGGTACCATTACTAGGTTGGCTAGCCAGTCCGGATGTTTGATATCTCTGATGAATCCGGCTTCTAAGAGCTTGGCTAGCTCCTCTCCCATTGCCTGTCTTTTGGGTTCGGAAAATCGCTGAAGAGCTTGTTTGACTGGCTTGAATCCTTTTAGGATATTTAGGCTCTGCTCTGCCAGCCTGCGTGGGATTCCTGGCATGTCTGAAGGGTGCCAGGCAAAAATGTACCAATTTTCCTGGAGGAATTCTCGTAGTGCGGCTTCTACATCAGGATTTAATTGTGCCCCAATGGATGCCGTCTTTGTGGGGTCCGTTGGATGGACCTGAAATTTGACTATTTCGTCTGCTGGTTTGAAATAGGTGGACTTGGACCTCTTGTCGAGTATCACGTCGTCCCTATCCACCGTTGAGCGCAGCGCAGTTAGTTCCTCTGCTGCTAGGGCTTCGGATAATGCCTCTAGGGCCAGTGTGGCTGTCTTATTTTCAGCGCGCAGTGCTGTATCTGGATCACTGGCGAGAGTGATTATTCCATTGGGTCCGGGCATTTTGAGCTTCATGTACCCGTAATGGGGTATAGCTTGGAAGATTGTGAATGCCTCTCGCCCTAACAAAGCGTGATATCCGCTACCGAATGGGGCCACTTGGAACGTGACCTCTTCGGACCTGTAATTGTCCGTCGAGCCGAACACTACATCTAGTGTTATTTTTCCTGTGCAGCGTACTTCTCGACTGGGGATTATTCCCCTGAAGGTTGTGCTGCTCCGCTCGATGCGGCTCCAGTCAATTTCCATTTTTTGAAGAGTTTCCTCGTAGATGAGGTTTAATCCGCTGCCGCCATCCATGAGTACCTTGGTAAGACGAAAGCCGTCCACTATCGGACTGAGGACCAATGCGGCTAGTGCTCTAGCTATTCGGAATTTAGGTTCGTCGCTGGCATTGAAGGTGATAGCCGTGTCACTCCATGGATTTGTTGTTGCTACTTGGTAGACTTCAGCAAGACTGCGGATTGTTCATTTCCGCATGTTATTTGATGTGAAAGTCTCGAAGACTGTTAATACTGTACTGGTGCTGCTGGGCTGGTTGCCCGGGGCTAAAAAGCCTTCGCCACTTTTGGCCACCTGCCGTAATATCCAACATGCTCGAAGGCTATGTGTTGGAGTGGCGCCCTCCGTACTATGGATTTTGCAGGGTCCGTTGAGCCATCCCTCCAGTACGGTTCCGTACCCTTTAGGGGGTTTTTGCTTTTTGGTTTTTAACCCAGGTGCTTGAGTATGATGCACCCTTTTATTTCGGACTGAGGTTGCATTCAGGGCCGGATTGTCCCAAAACCTAGTTTCGGTTTTCCAGGCACTCTCCATCGCGCAGTATTTTTGTACAATGGTCGCTAGGTCGACGAAGCGTCTCACTTCGCGACGACTGATGGCGTTTATGATTCCCTTGTCCGTGCAATTGTTGCAGAAGACTGAAATCGCGCTTTCTTCACGGCAGTCCTTTATCCTATTCATAACCAGGAGGAATCTGGCCCAGTAATGATGTACTGTTTCATCGGGCTCTTGTCGTATTTGAGATAGATCGCTTATGTTTGGGTGGGCGGGTGGAATCAAGTTCGGAACCCCGCCCGATCTGAGGCTCAAAGGCCAAGAAGCTTCCGGATTCGGAAGCTTGGTTTGCTGGACGCTTTCCAACAAATCTGGTCCGATGCCTGACTTTAGGTTCAGTATTTGATTAGCGTCCGTCCCTCCGCGGAAATCCGGCATGGAGGGATCGGGAATCCGGACATAGTTGGTTTTTAACATAGAAGAAGAGTCGCCACATTGTTCCTCTACCACAACAACATGGTGGGTAACCTGGGGAGAGTTAATTTCTCTCAGATCGGTTTGAAGCCCAATCTGATCATAGTCGGTAGCGACTCCCAGGGCGGCGATGCGATCCAAGAGCTCGTTTACGGAGGAGAGCTCAATCGGATCTAGCTGCTCGGTGAATTCCGAGCTGATGTGAAGATCGCTTCTAATGACCTGAGAGGTCATTGTCAGAGCGGTGGCAGAACAGGCGGTTATAAGAAAACCGCCTAGCCGGATAGTTTGGCCAGCGGTCAAAGCTCCCTTGACGACGGTGCCGTCTTTAAAGACGGGAAAAGGCATCCTTCCTGATGGTGACGGCACAGAGGAACTCTCAATGAAAGCACCAATGTCGGTGTCAAAACCGGCGGATCTCGGGTAGGGGGTCCCGAACTGTGCGTCTAGGCGGATGGTAACAGGAGACAAGGGACATGACGTTTTACCCAGGTTCGGGCCCTCTTGATGGAGGTAAAACCCTACGTCCTGCTTGATTAATATTGATGATGTGTTTTACAAGAGTGGATCTACCACGAGATCAAGGAGGCTAAACCCTAGAAGCTAGCCTATGGTATGATTGTTGTTCGTCCTATGGACTAAAGCCATCCGGTTTATATAGACACCGGAGAGGGCTAGGGTTACACAAAGTCGGTTACAATGGTAGGAGATCTACATATCCATATCGCCAAGCTTGCCTTCCACGCCAAGGAAAGTCCCATCCGGACACGGGACGAAGTCTTCAATCTTGTATCTTCATAGTCTTGGAGTCCGGCCGATGATGATAGTTCGGCTATCCGGACACCCCCTAGTCCGGAACTCCCTCAGTCTCAGAAAGGCCTAGCGAGATACCATCTTGTTATATCACATTATGATTGTTTTGAGAAAGTGTTGTCATCCGAGATTTATTATTATTGCTCGCTAGCGGATTATGCCATTGATATGAGTAAACATGAGACCTAAATGTTATTGTGAATATGGTTAGTTCATAATCTTTGCTGAAAACTTGAATGCTGGATTTACATATTTACAACAACAAGAGCAAACAGAGTTTGTAAAAGTTCTTCTTTATCACTTTCAGTTTATCAACTGAATTGCTTGAGGACAAGCAAATGTTTAAGCTTGGGGGAGTTGATACGTCTCCAACGTATCTACTTTTCCAAACACTTTTGCCCTTGTTTTGGACTCTAACTTGCATCATTTGAATGAAACTAACCCGGACTAACGATGTTTTCAGCAGAACTGCCATGGTGTTGTTTATTGTGCAGAAAAAAAAAGTTCTCGGAATGACCTGAAAATCCACGGAGATAACTTTCGGAAATATAAAAAATACTGGCGAAAGAATCAAGGCTAGGGGGCCCACACCCTGTCCACGAGGGTGGGGGCGCGCCCCCTCCCCCTGGGCGCGCCCCCTGTCTCGTCGGCCCCTTGATGCTCCACCGACCTCAACTCCCACTCTATATATTCTGTTTCGTGGAGAAAAAAATCAGAGAGAAAGTTTCATCGCATTTTATGATACGGAGCCGCCGCCAAGCCCTAATCTCTCCCGGGAGGGCTGATCTGGAGTCCGTTCGGGGCTCCGGAGAGGGGGATTCATCGTTGTCATCATCATCAACCATCCTCCATCACCAATTTCATGATGCTCACCATCATGCGTGAGTAATTCCATCGTAGGCTTGCTGGACGGTGATGGGTTGGGTGAGATTTACCATGTAATCAAGTTAGTTTTGTTAGGGTTTGATCCCTAGTATCCACTATGTTCTGAGATTGATGTTGCTATGACTTTGCTATGCTTAATGCTTGTCACTAGGGCCCGAGTGCCATGATTTCAGATTTGAACCTATTATGTTTTCATGAATATATGTGAGTTCTTGATCCTATCTTGCAAGTCTATAGTCACCTATTATGTGTTATGATCCGACAACCCCGAAGCGGGATACTTCTCGATGATGACCGTAGTTTGAGGAGTTCATGTATTCACTATGTGTTAATGCTTTGGTCCGGTACTCTATTAAAATGAGGCCTTAATATCCCTTAGTTTTCACTAGGACCCCGCTGCCACGGGAGGGTAGGACAAAAGATGTCATGCAAGTTCTTTTCCATAAACATGTATGACTATATTCGGAATACATGCCTACATTACATTGATGAACTGGAGCTAGTTCTGTGTCACCCTATGTTATAGCTATTACACGAGGAATCGCATCCGACATAATTATCCATCACTGATCCAATACCTATGAGCTTTTCACATATTGTGCTTCGCTTATTTACTTTTCCGTTGCTACTGTTACAACTATTACAAAACTGCTATCTTTACTTTTGCCGCTGTTACCATTACTATCATACTACTTTGCTACTAAATACTTTGCTGCAGACACTAAGTTAGCCAGGTGTGGTTGAATTGACAACTCAACTGCTAATACTTAAGAATATTCTTTGGCTCCCCTTGTGTCGAATCAATTAATTTGGGTTGAATACTCTACCCTTGAAAGCTGTTGCGATCCCCTATACTTGTGGGTTATCAATCATCTTATTTATGCTACCGTCGTTCTAAGCAAATAAGATGTGAACATGACAAACATCACATGCAAATCATAAAGTGACATGATATGGCCAATATCATCTTGCGCCTTTGATCTCCATCTTCGAGGCGCGGCATGATGACCTTCATCGCCGGCATGACACCATGATATCCATCATCATGTCTTCATGAAGTTGTCTCGCCAACTATTACTTCTACTGCTATGGCTAACAGTTAGCAATAATGTAAAGTAATTACATGGCGTTTACATTGACTCGCAGGTCATACAATAAATTAAGACAACTCCTATGGCTCCTACCGGTTTTCATACTCATTGACATGCAAGTCGTGATTCCTATTACAAGAACATGATCAATCTCATACATCACATATATCATTCATCACATCCTTTTGGCCATATCACATCACATAGCATACCTTGCAAAAACAAGTTAGACGTCCTCTAACTGTTGTTGCATGTTTTACGTGGCTGCTATGGGTTTCTAGCAAGAACGTTTCTTACCTACGCAAAATCCACAATGGTGATATGCCAATTGCTATTTACCCTTCATAAGGACCCTCTTCATCGAATCCAATCTGACTAAAGTGAGAGAAATAGACATCCGCTAGCCACCTTATGCATCAAGTGCATGTTAGTCGATGGAACCAGTCTCACGTAAGCGTACGTGTAAGTTCGGTCCGGGCCGCTTCATCCCACAATGCCACCGAATCAAGATAAGACTAGTAAGGTAAGAAAATTGAACAAATCATCCCCCACAACTACTTTGAGTTCTACTCATGCAAAGAATCTACGCATAGACCTAGCTCTAATACCACTATTGGGGATCGTAATAATAATTCAAAATTTTCCTACGTGTCACCAAGATTAATCAAGGAGATGCTAGCAACAAGAGAGAGGGAGTGCATCTTCATACCCTTGAAGATCGCTAAGCGGAAGCGTTACAAGAACGCGGTTGATGGAGTCGTACTCGCGGCGATTCAAATCGCGGAAGATCCGATCAAGCGTCGAACGGATGGCGCCTCCGTGTTCAACACACGTACAGCACGGGGACGTCTCCTCCTTGATCCAGCAAGCGGAGAGGAGAAGTTGAGGGAGAACTCTGACAACACGACGACGTGGTGGTGGAGGATCTCGTGGTTCTCCAGCAGGGCTTCGCCAAGCACTACGGAGGAGGAGGAGGTGTTGGAGGAGGGAGGAGGGCTGCACCAGGGGAAGGGTTGCGGCTGCCCTCTCTCTCCCTCACTATATATAGGGGGAAGGGGAGAGGAGGAGGCGCCCTAGGATTTTCCTAAGGGAGGGGCGGCGGCCACAGGGGAAACCCTAGATGGGTTTGGGCGCCCCCACCCCTAGGAAACTTGCCCCCCAAGCCGGGAGGGGCGGCTGCCCTAGGGGAGGCGCCCCCACCTCTCCAGGTTACGTGAGATGGGGTGGGAGGGGCGCACAACCCCTTAGTGGGCTGGTGTGCCCCTCCCCTTGGCTCATAAGGCCCCCCAGCCCTTGTCGGGGCCTCCGAAACTCTTTTCGGTCACACTTGTCATCACCCAGTACTCCCAGAACAATTTCGGACTCCAATACCCTTCGTCCAATATATCGATCTTCACCTCCAAACCATTCGGGAGTTCCTCGACACGTCCAGAATCTCATCCGGGACTCCGAACAACCTTCGGTAACCACATACTATTCCCATTACAACTCTAGCGTCACCGAACCTTAAGTGTGTAAACCCTACGGGTTCAGGGACCATGCAGACATGACCAAGACACCTCTCCAGCCAATAACCAATAGCGGGATCTGGATACCCATATTGGCTCCCACATGTTCCACGATGATCTCATCGGATGAACCACGATGTCGGGGATTCAATCAATCCCGTATACAATTCCCATTGTCCATCGGTATGTTACTTGCCCGAGATTCGGTCGTCGGTATCCCCATACCTCGTTCAATCTCGTTACCGGCAAGTCTCTTTACTCGTTCCGTAATGCATGATCCCGTGGCTAACTCTTTAGTCACATTGAGCTCATTATGATGATGCATTGTCGAGTGGGCCCAGAGATACCTCTCCGTCATATGGAGTGACAAATCCCATTCTCAACTCGTGCCAACCCAACAGACACTTTCAGAGATACCTATAGTTCACCTTTATAGCCACCCAATTACGTTGTGATGTTTGATACACCCAAAGCACTCCTAAGGTATCCGGGAGTTGCACAATCTCATGGTCTAAGGAAATGATACTTGACATTAGAAAATCTTCTAGCAAACGAACTACACGATATTGTGCTATGCTTAGGATTGGGTCTTGTCCATCACATAATTCTCCTAATGATGTGATCCCGTTATCAACGACATCCATTGTCCATGGTCAGGAAACCATGACCATCTATTGATCAACGAGCTAGTCAACTAGAGGCTTACTAGGGACATGTTGTGGTCTATGTATTCACACATGTATTACAATTTCCGGTTAATACACTTATAGCATGAACAATAGACAATTATCATGAACAAGGAAATATAATAATAACCACTTTATTATTGCCTCTAGGGCATATTTCTAACAAACTTAAACATCTTTGATTAACGAGCTAGTCTAGTAGAGCCTTACTAGGGACACTGTGTTTTGTCTATGTATTCACACATGTATCAAGTTCCCGGTTAATACAATTCTTGATAGAGGCAAAGGTGTCCCGTCTTTCGATGAGATGATAGATATCGCTTTGGTGGAAGTCGACTTTGACGATCCGAATATGAACGTGCGAGGACGTCGCGCCTTAGCAATCGCTAAACCAACTCCGAGAGGTTATTGACCACACCGGAGCACGATCAACCTGACCACGAGGGTCTGTTTCCTGCGAGCAAACGAAGAACAAGCAAGAAACTGAGATTGCAATCTGGATATTGTGAATATAAGATGAAAGCTTTATTGATCAAGGTGGGGTTCTGTGACGCCTTTGTCTGGTCGTTGAACACAAACGAAGTACGCGAAGTTGCAGCTATGGCGAACTTTAATCTAAACAAAACCCAAAGTCTAAATGGTGCCCTAAGGGCTGTATATATGGAGGAAGAGGGGGGAATTTCGTGGCCCTTGGTGGAGGGGTCCGAAATCAACCCTATCTCTTGTTTCCCCACACATACGGACTCTAAAAATAGCCTATACTTATGTATTTCGAAATTACAAGGGCCTGGCCCAATAATAAGGTGACGCAGCACCTAGAATAGCCTCGGGACAAAATTTATGAAGTGGCATCTTATATATTTTGTCCAAGGCTTCATGCACCCATTATGGTGGCTTCAAAGTCCTGAAATCATCACTTGTAACTCCGTTCTTGTTCCCCTTGCGCATGGCATCATCTCCATGCTTGTTCTTGCTCCAATGTTCATCCTTCTCCAAGCTAGGCCCTTCATTTGTAAGCAAAACAAATGTATCCAATTTAGGCAGCATCATATTCTCATGAACATTAGAATCATTACCAAGAAACGAAAGTACCTGATAATTTAATTGGCGTGTGCGAGCTCTAGTAATTGGTCCCGTATATGTAGCAGTAGGGGATGTAGGTGTAACAATGGTATTGATGTCCTCATCATCCTCCCCTTCTTGAAATGAAGTCGTCCTCGACGAAAGCTCATCTTCCTCACCCAAATAAGGCTTCAAATCTGCAATGTTAAAAGTGGGACTAACCCCAAAATCTGCAGGCAGCTCAAGTTTATATGCATTATCATTTATTTTCTCTAACACCTTAAAGGGACCATCAGCACGTGACATTAGCTTTGATTTGCGCAAATCAGGAAATCTATCCTTACGCAAATGTAACCAAACAAGATCTCCAGGTGCAAACACAACATGTTTTCTACCCTTATCTCCAGCAAGTTTATATTTAGCATTCATACGCTCAATGTTTTCCTTAGTTAACTCATGCATCTTTAAAATCAATTCAGCACGTTGTTTAGCATCAAAATTAACCTTCTCCGAAGATGGAAGAGGCAACAAATCAATAGGTGCACGAGGTAGGAAACCATACACAACTTCAAAAGGGCACATCTTAGTAGTATAATGCAATGAACGATTATAAGCAAATTCAATATGAGGCAAGCATTCCTCCCACATTTTCTTATTACTCTTCAAAACAGCCCTAAGCATAGTAGACAATGTTCTATTGACTACTTCAGTTTGTCCATCAGTTTGGGGGTGACAAGTAGTACTAAAAAGCAGTTTAGTCCCCAACTTAGCCCATAAACATCTCCAAAAGTGGCTAATAAATTTAGTATCACAATCTGAAACAATAGTATTTGGCACACCATGCAAGCGAATAATTTCACGAAAGAACAAATCAGCAACATTAATAGCATCATCGCTTTTATGACATGGTATAAAGTGTGCCATTTTTGAGAATCTATCCACGACAACAAATATGCTATCCCTCCCCTTCTTTGTTCGAGGTAAACCTAAAACAAAGTCCATAGATGTATCCTCCCAAGGAACACTAGGTACAGGCAAAGGCATATATAAACCATGAGGATTGAGTCGTGACTTAGCTTTTTGACATGTAGTGCGGCGAGCAATAAAACGCTCAACATCCCGTCTCATCTTTGGCCAAAAGAAATGTGTAGCAAGTACGTCCTCCGTCTTCTTCACGCCAAAGTGTCCCATTAATCCTCCTCCATGCGCCTCCTGCAACAACAAAAGACGAACGAAGCTAGCTGGAATGCATAGCTTGTTAGCACGAAACACAAATCCATCGTTAACGACAAACTTGTTCCACATTCTTCCTTCTTTACAATTATGCATTACATCTTTAAAATCAGCATCATGCAGATATTGATCTTTGATGGTCTCCAAACCAAATATTTTGAAGTCAAGTTGTGAAAGCATAGTATAGCGACGAGACAATGCATCAGCAATAACATTTTCTTTTCCCTTCTTGTGTTTAATGACATAAGGGAAAGTCTCAATGAATTCAACCCATTTAGCATGTCTACGATTCAGTTTAGCTTGACTTTTAATATGTTTCAAAGATTCATGATCAGAATGTATAACAAATTCTTTGGGCCATAAATAATGTTGCCATGTTTCTAAAGTCCGAACAAGAGCATATAATTCTTTATCATAAGTAGAATAGTTCAGACTAGGCCCACTCAATTTTTCAGAAAAGTATGCAACAGGTTTGCCATCTTGTAATAACACACCTCCTAATCCAATTCCACTAGCATCACATTCAAGCTCAAAAGTCTTATTAAAATCAGGAAGTTGGAGTAAAGGAGCATGTGTCAACTTATCTTAAAATACCATGAAGGCTTCTTCCTGTGCGGTACCCCACAGAAAAGGCACATCTTTCTTTGTAAGCTCATTGAGAGGTGCAGCAATGGTGCTGAAATCTTTCACAAAACGCCTATAGAATCCAGCGAGGCCAAGAAAACTCCTCACTTGTGTGACCGTTTTGGGCTGCGGCCAACTCTCAATAGCTTCAATCTTGGCTTTATCAACTTCAATTCCCTGTGGAGTAACAACATAGCCAAGAAAAGATACTCGGTCGATGCAAAAGGTGCACTTCCCAAGGTTACCAAACAAACGTGCATCACGTAGAGCAATAAAAATAGCACGTAAATGTTCCAAATGTTCTTCCAAAGATCTGCTATAAATCAATATGTCATCAAAGTAAACTACCACAAATCGTCCAATGAAAGCACGTAAAACTTCGTTCATTAATCTCATGAAAGTACTAGGTGCATTAGTTAACCCAAAAGGCATGACTAACCACTCATATAATCCAAACTTAGTTTTAAATGCTGTTTTCCATTCATCTCCCAATTTCATACGAATTTGATGGTATCCACTACGCAAATCAACTTTGGAGAATATTGTTGAGCCACTCAATTCATCAAGCATATCATCTAGCCTAGGAATAGGATGACGATAACGAATAGTAATATAATTAATGCCTCTACAATCAACACACGTACGTGATGTACCATCCTTTTTCGGCACTAGAATAATAGGAACAGCACAAGGACTAAGGGATTCGCGTATATAACCTTTGTCGAGAAGCTCTTGTACTTGACGCATAATCTCCTTCGTCTCCTCTGGATTGGTACGGTATGGTGCACGGTTTGGCAGTGAAGCACCGGGAATTAAGTCAATCTGATGCTCAATCCCTCGAATAGGCGGTAATCCCGGTGGCACGTCTTGTGGAAAGACGTCAGCGAACTCCTGCAAAATGTTAGCGACAGCAGGAGGCAAAGAGGAAGGCACGTCCTTGAATGAAAATAATGCCTCTTTGCACACAAAAGCATAGCAAACAGATTTGCTGAAATCTAGCTCATCAATATCAGATTTGGTGGCAAATAAACATGCACTTTTCAATTTAATTTCAGAAGCAACACTAGATGGTTTATTATTAGGCTTCATTTGTTGCTCAAATTCTTTTGCCACAATCTGATTTTCACTCTTATTCTTCTCCTGTTTTGCTTTATTAGCTCTATTAATATCATCTTTCAAAATGGAATCAGGAGTCATAGGAATCAAAGTAATATTTTTATCCTTATGAACAAGAGTATAGTGATTGTTTCTACCATGGTGTACAGAATTTTTATCAAATTGCCATGGTCTACCAAGTAATAAGGAACATGCTTGCATAGGTACCACATCACAATCAACATAATCAGCATATGTAGAGATACTAAAATGCACACGAACAGTATGTGTTACCTTAACCTTGCCGCTGTTGTTGAACCATTGGATGTAGTAAGGATGTGGATGTGGTCGTGTGGTGAGAGAAAGCTTCTCCACCATCTCCATGCTAGCCAAGTTGTTGCAGCTCCCTCCATCAATGATGACGCGCACAGAACGTTCCTTCACAACTCCCTTGGTATGGAACAAATTGTGCCTCTGATTTTGCTCAGCTTGTGTGACCTGCACACTCAAAACACGTTGAGCAACTAAATATTCATACCTGTCAGCGTCTTCAGGAGCCATGTATTGCGTCTCATGATCAGAATCATCTCCACCATTTTCTTCATGTGTAATAAGAGCCAAAGTCTCCTCATCATAGTCACTAGCGGACTCATACCCACCATCCTCGGTAGCAATCATCACACGCTGAGATTTACATTCTCTCGCATAATGACCTCTTCCCTTACAATGACAACAAATAATATCACTTGTGTGCCCTGTTGATGCCATGGAAGAAGTAGAACTCTGTGCAGGCCCGGCAGGTGCGCTCTTGGCAGATAATGGTGGTTGTGCCTGTTTTCTTGTATCACGGCTGGAGGTGGCACCTGATGGAGGTGCTCGTGCAATTGAAGTAGAAGATGCACGCGGTGTCCATGATGAAGGTCGGCCTGCAGAAAAATTAGTTCGCCCCAATGCTTGTCGATCCTGCACTTCACGTTCAGCTTTACAAGCAAGATGGAATAAACGAGTGATATTAGTATACTCCTTATAGTCTAGAATGGTCTGAATCTCTTTATTTAATCCACCCAGAAAACGTGCAAGCATAGCTTCGTTCTCCTCAACAATACCACATCTAATCATGCCAGTTTGTAATTCCTGATAATATTCTTCTACAGAATTTTTTCCTTGTCTTAAACGCTGCAATTTTTGAAGCAATTCACGTTGATAATATGGTGGGACCCAACGCGTACGCATAGCAGTTTTCAAAGCAGCCCAAGTAGCTGGAATAGGATATAATCTACAATGTTCAGACCACCATACACATGCAAAACTAGTGAAAGCACAAACAGCAGCAGCAACCCGTCTCTCCTCGGGATATTGTAAACATGTAAAACGTTGTTCAGTTTCTAACTCCCAAGTAAGATATATATCAGGAACATATCTACCCTCAAATGGTGGAATATTCAATTTCAGTTTAGGAATATGGACATCATCTCGTACCTGGGGTGGTGGTGCAGGCCTACCATTACGAATATATACCTGAGGTCGACCTGCTGGTGGTGGTGCTGGTGGCTGCACGTAGTTCGGATTTTGATCAACCTCATCCTCATAATCGCCCGCATACTCATCATCCTCCTGGGTACCAGCAGCAGCAGTAGCACGAGCCAAAGAAGCATCAACAACAGGAACAGCAGCACCAGAAGTTTGGCCATCCTCAATAGGAACACGCTTCGCTCGTCCATACTGATTCGGAAGGAGGCGTTGTTGTTGTTGTTGCAGAGGTATGATAGGTGCAGCCGGCGGTGGTGGTGGAAAACGCGCGAGCAATTCATTAAACTTGCTATCAAGCTTTGTTTCGAACGTCTTCTCAATGCCATCTATCTTCTCCATGGCCTCGTCAAATCTGTTTAGCACATCTTGCACTTGTCCACTCATCATTTGCTGAAATTTATCATGTAGCTGTTTGTTCGTCAGGTTCTCCCAATCAGTCTCATCGGCTTGTGATCCTACCATGGTTAGCAGCAAATAGAAACACACAAGAATATGATCCTACAGACTACTAAGAAGTGGTGGTGGTGTATCACAAACCCGTCAAGCAAATCTCAAATTCTTACCAGTTCTTACCCAGCAGCAGGTGGTGATCGGCAACCGTTGTATTCAAAACTCTCAAAGCTTGGATAGAGCGATTACCAGGGAGAGTCAAACGCACTATGTAGATGTATGTGGAGCTGGGAAGGCTTACAATATGGTAGCAAAAAAAGGATCAGCAATAATCAATTCAGAGATGCAAAGTTGAATAAACGCTCAACGACGGTACTGTGCTGGTCCTAGGCTAGACTATACTAGAGACGCGAGCCTAGAACACTAACAAAATCACGGCGCTGCACGTAAACAAGGGAAAAGCACACTCTGGATTTTTTTTTCGCTCCTTTTTTTTGCGCTGTTTTTTTTTTGCGCTGCTTTTTTTTGCGAAAAATCACTATAATGGCGAGTGTCTCAAAACTCTTCCCAGGTCAAACTGACAGGATGGGCACGAAATTTTTTTAACCATTTTTTTTTGACTGCCCGGACCCAAAAACTGGAAACGGGTCAAAAAAAACTTTCTATAACGGCGACTGTCTCAATACGCTTAGAAACACCTAAAAATAGGATAGCCAGAAAATTTTTCGACAAGTGCGTTTTCAGAAAATTTTGGGCCTAAACGGAGGGTGGTTTCCGGACTCTTTTTTTTTCCGAAACCTACTCCGGCAAGGAAACACGAATCGGAATCTAGATGGATCTCGAAAACAAACCTAATATGACAAGAACTCGGATTGGTGGTGGATATATGGTGGTAGATAGCAGCGGTGGTGGTATATGACATCGGTGGTGGTATATGAATACGGATTCGAAGCGGTGGCGGATAAGCGGTGGTGGTAGATGGCAGGGGTGATGATGATGGTGCGGCGGCGGCGTGACAACTTATGACCAGAACTCGAAACTCTAAAAGACTAGACTCTAAGACCAGCAACTAGACACGACGATGCAACCGCAAATTCAACAAAGCAAAACCCTAAAAAGATTATGCAATGGCTCAGACTGGTTCGGATATGATGAACTAACCTTAATTTTTTTTGTGGCTTTTTCGTGGACTATAGGTATGAAGAAAAGACTCGATCTAAACTACAAAAAACTATAAAATCTCACCGAGCAACCTGGAAATCTGATACCACTTGATAGAGGCAAAGGTGTCCCGTCTTTCGATGAGATGATAGATATCGCTTTGGTGGAAGTCGACTTTGACGATCCGACTACGAACATGCGAGGACGTCGCGCCTTAGCAATCGCTAAACCAACTCCGAGAGGTTATTGACCACACCGGAGCACGATCAACCTGACCACGAGGGTTCGTTTCCTGCGAGCAAATGAAGAACAAGCAAGAAACTGAGATTGCAATCTGGATATTGCAAATATAAGATGAAAGCTTTATTGATCAAGGTGGGGTTCTGTGACGCCTTTGTCTGGTCGTTGAACACAAACGAAGTACGCGAAGTTGCAGCTATGACGAACTTTAATCTAAACAAAACCCAAAGTCTAAACGGTGCCCTAAGGGTTGTATATATGGAGGAAGAGGGGGGAATTTCGTGGCCCTTGGTGGAGGGGTCCGAAATCAACCCTATCTCTTGTTTCCCCACACATACGGACTCTAAAAATAGCCTATACTTATGTATTTCGAAATTACAAGGGCCTGGCCCAATAATAAGGTGACGCAGCACCTAGAATAGCCTCGGGACGAAATTTATGAAGTGGCATCTTGTATATTTCGTCCAAGGCTTCATGCACCCATTATGGTGGCTTCAAAGTCCTGAAATCATCACTTGTAACTCCGTTCTTGTTCCCCTTGCGCATGGCATCATCTCCATGCTTGTTCTTGCTCCAATGTTCATCCTTCTCCAAGCTAGGCCCTTCATTTGTAAGCAAAACAAATGTATCCAATTTAGGCAGCATCATATTCTCATGAACATTAGAATCATTACCAAGAAACGAAAGTACCTGATAATTTAATTGGCGTGTGCGAGCTCTAGTAATTGGTCCCGTATATGTAGCAGTAGGGGCTGTGAGTGTAACAGTGGTATTGATGTCCTCATTAATTCTAGCATGAATAATAAACATTTATCATGATATAAGGAAAATATAAATAACAACTTTATTACCTCTAGGGCATATTTCCTTTAGTTCATGTGCTTAATTTTCATCCGCAATTTCAGATTGCAATGTACCTTTGTTCTTGCCGGTTTTTCGGTTGCTTGCAGGAACGAACCTCGTTGTTCAGGTTGATCATGCCTACGGCAAGGTCAATAACCATCGGAGATTGGTTTAGCGATTGTCGAGGCGTATCGTCGGGTACGATATAGCCGGATCGTGAAGGTCAAAATCCACCAAATCGATAATCCCCACTCTCATTGAAAGTTCGGGCCACCGTCACATCTCGAGGAGCTTGTAGAAGTCGGTATAGTCACCACCGCTGCTATCGTCGTTGCCCTACATGTCGTCACCGTCGTCTTTGCTGCACCCCTGACCTGCATCGCTGATGCGTGGGGGGTTGGACGGCTCGGGCGCCTCATCGTCGCTGTCGTCAAGGATGATGATGCCACCCTCATCGCGGTCCCGACACCGAGCAGCGATCTCCTCGAGGGCATGACGCTGGCGCTCCATCTCCTGCCGGACGTAGTCATCCCGCGCCCATTTGAGGTTGGTCTCCTTGTCGGCGACCATGGCCTCGTGCTCCTTCATGGGAAGGAGCGTCGGCTCGGTCTTCGGCTTGACGAGGCGGGGGGAGGGAGGAGAAGGGACACAGCCGCCCATGTTGATGACAAGGGCGCCACCGCGGGTGTGCCGCCCGAGCAGCGTCTCCCGTGGCTCCGGCTTGACGAGGAGGAGCGTCGGCGACCCAGAGGAACGGGAGCCTGACAAGGACGACGACACCGTCTCCATTCGCCTCGGCGTCCAGGAGATGTCGCGGCAGTGAGAGGAGGGGGCGTTGGGTACTCCATGCACGGCGAGTTACCGACCTCGATGTGCTCGAGGACGGCTTTGAGCGTGCACCCGGGGACGCCCCACCAGTGGCGCCGCCCCTCGGAGTTGTGGTGGCCACGGGGTTCAGCGCCGTTTGTGGCCGCCAACTGGCCGGTGTGGCGGCGCTCGAAGTACGCCGTCCACAGGTTGTGTTTGTCGGGCGTACCTCAGCTGCTATTGCGCGTGCTTCAGCAGCTACGACCTGATGCGCGCGATCTCAGTGCGTCGTTCAGCACCGGAGGGCGGCGGTGGCACCGGGACTCCGCCGGCGCTAAGCCTCCACGAGCCCGGCACCCGGTGCCGGGTAGTCCGCCTCGTGTAGGTGGCGGCGGCCAATGGCTTCGGCTGCTGCTCCATCGGCGACGAAACGTTCGCCCATCGTTGGCGAAGAACAGGGAGGGAGCCGAAGGCGAAGGAGAGAGGGGGCGTCGACGGCGAGAGGGAGAGGGGCATCGGCGGCGAGACAAAGCGGTTGTGGCAAGTGTGCGGCCAGCGGCGAGTGGGCGGCGAGCGGGCGACAGCAGTGTGGACGCGGTGGTGGTGCGCCTTCACGGCGCCGCCTGTGAATCAATGGAAGGCTGACCGGCAGCAGCCTTCGCATGATTCCCGTAGGAAACCGAGGCGATGAGGACGACAAGGATTCTCGGCGTCGCCCAATCGCTGACACGGCGGGTCCACCAGGCTTTCGTGCCAAAACCGTTTCCCCCGACGCCCCCCAGCGCATCTGGTTCGGCCTGGGTCCACCGACGCCTTTTCGGCCCTAACCGGCGATTATTAGGCTTCTAGGGGCGTGACTAGGCCAATTTTTTAAGTTGGCGCTAAAAAAGAGGCTTGGGGGTCTATTTGGGGGGGGGGGAGTGGAGATGCTCTTATCTGACAGGCACTGTCATACATGTGGTGGAATGGGTCCGCGCGATCGCAAAGAACATGTTTTATCTTTTTTACATTGGAACACCTTTGCATTTGAAATTATGGTGGACCAATCAAATCAATGATCACAACAATGGGTTACATTAGGCGGGCGGAGACTAGAGAAATGATTATTGAATGTGTTTTCTTTATCATACTCCCTATCTCTGCTTCTATAAAAAAGCGAGTTGGTGATGATGGTGTGCCTGCCTTCGGGCCATATGTACCATTCGATCTTGAATCTAAGGTTGAGATTGAGACGGGACGTGTTAGGCGGAGCCAACCACCAAAAAAGGATAGTCTAGAAGTTTCTCCTTCTCTCGTGAGACAGATTATTCTAGAACGCCTCCAAGTTTCCTCGCCGCCGACCCCTCTCCTCTATTTCCTCGTGACCATATATATATATATATATATATATATATATATATATATATATATATATATATATATATATATATATATATATATATTGATCTGACGGTCAAGAGGTGGCAAACCCGAGCATTGCGGACTATTCGATTTCCTATCAATTACATCAGATTCTGCCGTGTGTACTATCTAGAAGTTTCCAATAGTTAAAAACTTAGTACACCCTTGTACTTGTCACATATACTATCTTTACACACTTCTTATTTATTCTAGAACCTTCCATGCATGATCTTGCTCTGTTAGATTATCTCGCTTGAATAAAAGTGTATCCATTTATGATTTAGTCCAGGATCTTTCATGTATGCTCTTGCTTCATTAGAGTTCTTGCTAGAATAAAAGTGTATCCATTTATGAGATATTTGTGAATGTTACTCATGATGAAAGACTCGTGATGAACCATTTCTTACAGTCCATATATCTTTTCAGAGAATTTCAACCAAATGTCACAATACTATTTTTAACTTTAAGGTCGATACATATAATGTGTTATATACATGTATTGGAACACAATACAGCTAAGATTTTCCTTTTCAGTGACATAATATGTAAGTGTCAATTGTCTTTCAATATTGTGTTGCAACGATATGTCACAACTCACGTGCAAAGCACGTGCAACTCACTAGTGTAACGAAATATAGGACTTTTTTTTCCTCAAAAAAGAAAATATGACGTTTTTTAGACGAGCGGATTTGGTGAACATGGGGGCGCGCACCCTTTATGAATAGTAAATTTAAAAAAATGCGAGAAAAAATCAAAAAAATCTGAATTTATTTTTGTAATATACATAGTCATCTGATATACTCGCATATGAAGTTTCATGAAGAAATTACATCCGTGGTAATATGGGCAAAAATGACAAAATCGTAGCTAATTGAAGCTATATTAAAAAACACTGTTTAATGAATAGTATGGTCACATTTGTATTTTCTTCACTAACAATACCATTGGTGTAAATACATGAGTAGAATGATCGATTAAGTTTCATACCATGAAAATTCAGAATTTTTTTATTTTTTTAGTATTTTTTATGAATTTACTATTCATATGGGTGCGCGCGCACCCATCTTCACCTTTGTATTTTCAGTTTTTTAGACAACTATACTACATAAAAAAGGTTGTTGAATTTCATTATAAGGGGGTATATTTAAAGTGCTTACATAGGGACGGAGGAAGTACTATCCAGTCTAGGTGATGCTGAGCTTGAAGAGAAGCCAGTAGTATGCGGACTTCAATTAGGGCTTGTGTATGTCAATTAGGGTTTCATGTCAGGGACGAAAACATTACTAAACTAACTTTCCTAATCTATATCTATATCTATATCAATATAAAAAGACCCAGTGAGGCAGATTCAATACATCTCGGCCATCAAACCATATCAATCCAACGACCTAGATTGCTCTAATGATGAGCGTTAAACATGTTTAACATGCAATTAATATCATACCAAATAACAACGACGGTGTCAATTACATAATTAACGCGTGACTGATACCCTACCTAATATAAAACGTGCAATCAATTTCCCCAATATCAACGTGCATTGCACGTGTGCATTTACTAGTTCCAATAAGAAAACTAGTACTCGTGAGTGGCGACCAGTGGGACGATTCTCCTTTTTCTACAGCTGGTACATGATTTTCATCCCCCACGCGTACGCATGATGCAATTAGTACAAGTATATAAACGTACTCCCAACGTCCAGAAATGGATGTATGTGTCATTTTCATCTGTCCCACGCTAATGATAAAAAATCTCCAGTAAGTATTTTTTAGAGGGATCAAGTAATACAACACGATAGCGATTCTTACAAACCAGTTTCCACAAATTTTAAACTCAGAAAACAAAAGGGTGCAATGTAACCGCATTATTTTTTCGATTCTGATGTGCCATTTGATCCATAACGAACACAGGTCACCCAAGATGGTAAAACTCTAATCGCTGCAGGCGACAGGTACAGACAGGAGCCGCAGCGCCAATCAGTAGTCGTCGCCTCTGGATATGACTTCTTTACAGGTTGGCCGGAGCAAAATGGTGTGCTCAAACTGGGACACATAGCTTCCCCTCACATCGCACAATGGCGGGTACGGCTGCAAACAGGTCAGGAAACCGTGAGTAACCATGTCTTGATAGACATTGGCATTGAAATGGTGGTATCCTATTTCACATACCTGAACAATGCCAACATCACATAGATTTTTCAGTGCCATGAGATACTTGGTCTCGCCGATGCGGTCCAAGTACCGGCGGCAAAATGCAAGTGTTCCAAAGTTGTTGTTGATTGTCCCCAGTAGCTGCTTGGCTTTTGCTACCCTCAATGGTACATGCCCAACATCAAAGTTCTTCATGTAATGACTGCATTCCAAGTCCTCCCTCACAAATCCCTTTCCTGCGAACAGAATGGTGCTTATGAACTGTAAAACTGGCCAAAATTTCAAAGGAAGTAAGGAAACAGACATCGGTTATAAAGCCAAGAAGGCCATGCTTATATACTATAGAAAGTGATCCAAAAACTATTAAAATGCGATGAAAATGGCTTCCAAGTGTATCTGGGCCTACGAGTTCAAGCTATATAGAGTGACGTACCTGTAGACCCAAAAGTTTCAATGGCATAAAATTCACCCTCCTCCATTTTTGTTTGCTCTCCGCCTTTTACAATTGGAACTGATTTACCAGCATGGATTTGGTATGGTCCAATGCTGTGTCCATTGAGGTTTCGCACACTTTTTACTGCCGCAAAACAGAGAAGCCATTTAAATCGTCATGCTGTTACTACAATTCTACTAGCGCAGAATGGGAAAGAAAAAAACTACACGTACCTTGGAAAACTTTCCCATTAATTTCAACCTCATATGACTCCATGACTTCTTGGATTGCAGCACCGACATCACAAAGCCGTGCATCTATTCCAGCTTCCTGAAATAAAGGATAAATAAGCATTATTAAGTAGCAAAGAATAGACATGACTTAGGGGATATGATTTCAAACATCCACACATCATATCATTGACAGGTGAAAAACGAAACTCAGATCAGACCCAAACAGATCACTATAAAAAGCTGGAGAAATGACATTGCGCTGAAACAGACACTATATAACGGGTAATCAAAATCACAGACTTTAACGAAAACCTATCACTGTGTTCTTCCAAAGAGTAGAGCTGCTATCAGAAATACTATGAGCAAAGCTGCTTATGGGAAGCATTCATTTGGTAGTATATTAGTCCATTTTTAATTAAAATGTACCACAGCCTTGGAAAGTAAACGAAGTATGTAGAATTACCTTGATTCCAGTATTTGTGGCATCTCTCGTTGCTTGCAGCAACGGATCAAACATGGGATTAAATGCGACAGTAAATGCACAATCAACTATGTGCCCTGGGAATAATCACATTATCATGTTAGTTTTCAAAAAATTATGAATATCATGAATTCGGACTTGCAAGGACAAAACATTAACATGTATACACCAAAGATCATTGAAGAAAGAACCGAACAAAGTAATAAAACAGACATACCATCGATATGTGTCCCAAAATCCAGCTTCATCACATCATCATATTGTAGTACAGTTTTATCACCAGAATTTGGAGTCCAGTGAGCTGCGACCCTAAGCAAAAAATTCTTCCGTCAATGTGAGAAGGGGACGCAGTACTAGGAAGCACTCTAGAGCAATACCGTACCAATTCAACGAGCATCCTGTTGGAAAGGCAATGCCAGCTTGCAGTCCATTCTCCTTGATAAGTTTCCGAACCATGTTTTCCAAAGTCTCGCATAGTTCCATCATTAGCATTCCAGGCTTTATAATGCTCCTCATGTACTTTCGTACCTAGCAAGCCATATTTACATTGTAGAGATGTACCAACCAAAGATACAGATAAAATGAAGCTGGAAAAAATAATAGAGGCTAGCAGGCTAGAATATTCTAAACCTGTCGATGGACTTCTGCAGCTCGGCGAACAGAATTGTACATTGGTTTTTGTAGTCGTTCCTGTTCCCTCTTTTCTTCACTAGTTGTTCTCCATAAATTACTGAAGAGCAAATAACATGATTAATTTACAAAACAGAAGATAATTATCATTTTGCAGAATCCTTCATTAGCGACAAATGAAACAAAATACTATTTCTGTATCGTCTTAAGAAGTTAAGATTATCCATGCAATTTTAACCTTTGCCTGTTTTATGAAGTTAAAAAACACCATATTCCTATAATTCAATACTTACTCATCCTTATATTCCTGGATTTCTCCCTCAGGAAAATCTCCTGAAGGGAAAAGCTCATCCACAGGGATTGATGGAGGATCTGTCTGCTGATGGGGGTCTTTCTTCTTTCTACAAGAGAACAAGTGAAATGCTCGTAAAATAGAGCAACCACACAAGAACATTAATTGTTCAACTGAATAACAGAACTCACTTGGCCTTGCTTTTCTTCTTTTTCTTCTTCGCAGCCACTGAAGCTATCCATTTGAGACACAACGATAAAATTAATCACATGATTCATATCCCAGCTTCCAAATGCTAACAAGAATAGCAATAGATCCACTGGTCCAGCTCTATGAGAAACACAGAAATGAGATCTTGCAAATTAGAGTTGTCACCTCCTGCTCCATCTTCAGATGGACCATCCACTTGTGCCTCATCATCATCTGCTGGTGGTGGTGGGGACTGAGCTCCAGGAGCCCCGCCATTGCTATCTGACGCTTTTTTCAGAATCTCCTGCAGCAAAAATGGGAAGGTTATTTACCATCAAAATAATATACAGCATTGCAAGGATCATCCAAGAGAAGGGATGAAATGTGAGGTTCACCAATCCATGTAACCACAGTAGTTGGCATCAGTTGTAGGACTGTTGTAATCACATATCACTTTCTAACTGAGGCATGCTAAGGCTAGTCATGGCATGTGGTCAGAGGCTCCATAACAGCAATGAAGAGAATTCAGGAGATAAGTTAAAAGTACACGGTGGGACCAAGTTTACCAACAAGGCAATAAAAAAGCAATTATGGCAAAAACAACTGGTAGTTATCAACTGTGGTGAACACCGATTCTGCAAGGCAGAATAATATCGGGCAATAGCTTGTTTGGTTATTGTTCATCCCCAACCTTTTTTCCATGACCACCATTAATATAAGTGAAAAATATGCCTAAGCAACCGTGCAAGATAATGAGAGGAAGAACACTTGTGCAGCACAGCACTTACATCTGTTTCCTTGGTTTGCCCAACATGCAATGCCTCCATCTCCTTGGTTGCTGCATCCGTGCTACTCCCAGCCATATTGTATATATTCCTAATAAATCTCGAAACCTGAATGAGCAGAACGAACATCATAAGCAGTTAAGCACCAATCCGTCCGAGGATGAATTACGTACGAGAGCAAACTTATCACCCTTTATTATTAGATAGATTAGATAGATAGAAGGGGGGAAAGTCCTATTGTACAATTCGATTTGAGTCCTTTGCGAGATCACCCGCAGCACCAACATAAACTACAGTACCGTACCTTTTATGGGGGTCCGCGGGGGGGAGAACCTTCCGCGCGCGCGGCGGCCGTCGGCGGCGGGGTCAAAGGGGAGAGGAGAGCGCGCAAGAAGCTGTCGCGGGCGAGGACGTCTCCCTCTGCCCGCCTGATATCTGCCGGGAGGAAGAAGGGGGTGACGGCTAGGGTTAGGCTTGGACCACGAACGAGAGCAAGAAGGTTTTGTACGACTGCGACCCAACCGCAAACGGAACGGGGAGGACGGACAAGCGCACCTGCCGAAAATATTTCTGTTCTCACCCAACTGGGCTTCCTCAAATTGAAGCCCAGTAAGTATTGTATATGGTCGGCCCTCTTAATAAGACTACTAATATAACTGGTGGGTTCGGCTTTGGCCCAGCCCACTAAGCGCTGCAAGACCTTAAGACCCCAGCAGCGAAATATCGTCAAGGCTCTTCCCAAACCCTCCCCGACCGCCGACCCCGTTCGCCTCCGCCGCCGCCTAGCCACCACGCGCCAGGAGAACCCCGCGCCGCCGGCCATGGCGGAGGAGGAGGGCACGCAGCAGCTGCCGTTCGTGCGGGAGACGGTCCTCAAGAAGAGGAAGGACAACGAGGAGTGGGCCACCAAGAACCGGGAGCGCAAGGCGGCCAAGAGGCAGCGCCGCCGCCACGACGCCAAGGGCGCCATCAAGCGTCCCGAGGACTTCGTCAGGGAGTTCCGCAACAAGGAGCTCGACTTCCTGCGGATGCGGACGCGCCTCAAGGTCCGGAACCTGCGCCCCGCCGAGGCCATCGACGCCAAGCTGCTCTTCGCCATCCGCATCCCAGGGTCAGTCACCTATATACCTACCTGAAGCACGCACTTGTCTGACTTGCTGATGGTACCTCGCGATTATTAACACGGATTTTCGCGTGTGATTGCAGCACCGCTGACTTGCACCCGCAAATCAGGAAGATCTTGGCCAGGCTGCGGCTCACCCAGGTCCTCACCGGCGTCTTCCTCAAGGCCACCGAGACAAACCTCAAGAGGCTTGCTGCTGTCGGACCGTTTGTCACCTATGGGTAATAACTGAATGGAAATATCTTCTCCATTGTGTGGCTTGTTTCGTCAGTTCCTAGTTTAAGGTGAATTGAATTGAATGTTGTTAATTGGTGTCACGGTAGGTTCCCCAATTTGAAGAATGTGAAGGAGCTAATTTACAAGAAGGGTCGCGGATATTTCGACAAGGAGCCTTTCCCCCTTACCAGCAATGATCTAATCGAGAAGGTATAATTTTTGTGACATCTTCTGGAGATTTAGGTTCAGGCATTCGATTCAAGTAAAGCTTTGACATGCCTACCGGCAACTTAATAATAAGCATAGGAAGTACTCAGCAAGGCAAACCAGTGATCTGTGCCTGTTAATTTTATCTAGCCAGTTCCACAATTGCTAACAAACTTGAATACCTTCAGGGTTCAATTCTGGACCAATAATAATGTATTCCAGGCTCGGACTCGCCAAATTTGACACTGTAAAAAACACTCAGTTAGGATAATTGTATCTTCATCACTGCTACGTGCATTTCTGCTGCAAAAGTATTCTCTGAATTATCTTTCGTGATGATTTTGTAATGTACTCTTTATAATCATCGTACGTGCTTTGTGAAAAACAGGCACTTGGAGAACACGGCGTCATATGTTTGGAAGACGTGGTGCATGAAATCTCCACTGTCGGGCCGCACTTCAGAGAAACGGCGAGCTTTCTCATGCCCTTCAAGCTCAAGTGTCCAGAGAGGAGGCTGCAGATGAAGAAGAAACCCTTCAAGGATGGTGGCGACTCGGGCAACCGTGGGGACAAGATCAACGAGCTACTCGAGAAGCTGAACTGAGGCAGTCCTCAGACAAGCGATGGATCCGTTATTACCTTGTCGGTTTTGTAATAGCATAGCTGAATGTACCTTTGTTTCGGAAACCCTGCCCGAGTGTTTGGGATCAGATCACGAAATAGCAGAAACTGTTCTTCTCCCCTGCCCTTGGTTGTGTGCACGCTCTGCGCTTCGTGATCGATCAGCCGTGCTTTGCTGAAACTAGCTGTTCACAGTGTTTACTTGTACCAACAGGCTTGCCTGGGTAGTTGATTCGTGAGGTTGGATGATATTGCAACAAAACATCAGGTTCTCTGGGCGCTCTATACTTTAGCTATTTTGCCAGATTTGAGAACACTGTCTGTTTTACAGCAATTCTTCATGCCGCATCACTGACTGCATCGGTATCATAGAAAGTATAGAATGTGGCAAACTGCAGGCCTGCATCCGTGTCCACGGTTACGATGGCCGTGGCGGCCGGCGAGATAGCGGCGTATATGCTCGCTCGTCGGCTGGTAGCCTGGTACTCGACCCAGCCACAGCCTGGTTGCTTGGCGTCCTCGTTGCCTTACCCTTCCAAACGAGCTCCATCGTCTCCACTTTCCACAGCCCACCTCCACCTACCGCAGCAGCAAGGGCCCTTGTCGCGCGGCGGCGGCGGGGAGGATGTCATCGCCGCCGGCACCGGTATTCGAGAGGCTGGCCGGGATCCGGCCCCTCGCCGAGTCCGGCCGCTTCAAGGCAAGCTCCCCGTGCCCCCACCCTACTCACGCAGAATCGCCTCTCGTTTTGCTCGTCTTCCAAGTAGCAGAAACGCTAGGAGTACATGAATTGGTCTTGCGCTGCTAATTCGGATAAAGAAACCGCGCATAGGGTTCATGCTGTCTGCGGAACTTCAGCTAGAAATTGGGGAAAAGCTGGTTCCTCTGCCCATAGCATCTGGTCGTTTGTATCGCTAGGGGTGCCCATACCATTTGCTTCTGCTGCTATGAGTTGTTCACAGTCGAGTTTGTCTGGCAGGCATGGTTCCTGGACCAGTTCGGTGTTCTTCATGACGGGAAGAAACCCTACCCGGGCGCCATTTTGGCATGTATGTTGGTCCACACATCCTAATTTATCTCCAGTTTACTGTTGCATCTTTGTGCTGCAATGTGATAGCCAAGTGAGGCATGGATGTTTCAGTGGAGAAGCTCGCTGGGAATGGCGCCAAGATGGTGATAATCAGCAATTCCTCAAGGCGGTCGTCTGTAACCATGGAGAAGCTGCAGAGCCTTGGGTTTGACACGTCTTGTTTCCTCGGGGCGATCACCAGCGGGGAACTCACCCATCAGTACCTTGACAAGTAAGCCTTTTATGCTGATCTTTCTTCTGTGGTTATTTGGTCTAGCTTACTCAGAAACTTAAGTTAAAACTTCTGATTTGCTTTCGTAAACGTAGGAGGGATGACCCATGGTTTGCATCTCTGGGAAGGAAGTGTGTCCATCTGACATGGGGCAATCGAGGTGCAATTTCTCTGGAGGTTTGTTCTTCTGTTGTTTTTCTCTGGCAGTTGTTTCTTCCAAGGAATATTAGCATCAAATTTGGTGTGGCATACTCATATATTCCTGCCAAATGGCTGAGGTCATCTAACATATATGAAGAAGTCCTAATAATGACAAGAGTGTGATATCAAAAAGCATTGTTACTTATGAGGCACTTCTACAAGATTCTGTGTCAAATGATTTCTTGTTTTCTCCTATTAGGGACTTGGTTTGCAAGTTGTGAACAATGTTGACGATGCAGAGTTTATACTAGCCCATGGTACTGAAGCCCTGGGTTTACCTTCTGGTGATCCACTTTCGAAAAGTCTTGAGGAGCTTGAGCAGATTCTAGTGCTTGGTATACAAAAGCGACTTCCAATGGTGGTAGCTAATCCAGATTATGTCACTGTTGAAGCTCGAAACCTGCGTGTCATGCCTGGTGGGTTAATGACTTTCATATTTGATGCCATGCTGATTGTTTAACCATTACCAGGTAGCAGAGTTGTTTTAACTCATGAATGTATCTGCTTGCCTATCCTACACTATAAATTTGGACATTCTTTATTTCTGATTCCTGAGATATTTTTCTAAATTTCTTCTTCAAAAAAGAGATATGTTAGAAGTATGGCCATCTTTTACAGTGCCAAGTGATGGTGGTAATATAATGTTTCTCTTTTAGGCACCCTGGCAGCAAAATACGAGAGTCTTGGTGGTGAAGTAAAATGGATGGGGAAGCCTGATAAGGTAATGCATGGCGTGTCGGAGTATTTGTAGACTTACGACTGATTCAACAACTTAAACACAATACAGAACTGGAATGGCATTCATGCTATGATGACCCACAGCATTATGAACTTGTGATTGCAACTGTACTTTATTACTACTTGCTTTAACAGCCTCCTCTCGGATCATCCTTTCTGTATTCAAGTTTTTGTGTGGGAAACTGTCCCCCGGCTCTCGCCAGGTACTGACTTAGCTGCTGCTTTCTCAGGTTATCTATACATCAGCAATGTCCCTAGCAGGTGTTGAAGCACATGAATGTATCACCGTAGGTGATTCGCTGCACCACGACATCAAAGGCGCAAATGGAGCCGGAATGGCATCTGCATTCATCACTGGAGGTATCCATGCGGCTGAACTTGGACTCGGTGAATTTGGAGAAACTGCTGGAGATGATGCCGTCAGTGCGTTGTGTTGCAAGCATAGCTCATACCCATCTTACGTTTTGCCTTCATTTGCATGGTAGAAAACACGGTTTAGATTCAGGCACACCGTTTAAACGGGATTGCGGTCTAGGATAATGATGCTCTTTTCAGTTGTCAAAGTGAGCATCAAGACCGTGGAGGTGTTTCAGTGCCGCGCTAAATTATTAGCGTTATGCATTTTCCGGAAATAAAATATCTGTTGATTTGATTGATAAGAACTACATGCAATCATGTGTGGAGGAATCATCCTTTGTGAAATATTTATATGCATTGTCAAACTATGCTCCAAAACCCAGGCGGTATACAACATACTCTGTTGGGAAGCTGGCTTGATGGTTTGATCTGGAGGATAAAGTCTTGATTCTGGCAGAGGAAATGCCACTTGTTGGTTGGCTACGTTGTAATGATGCTACGTTTGAGAGGAAGCACCGCGGCGATCTTCAGGTGGGTGCTAGGATCGTGGGCATCCTTGCAGAAACCGGAGTTGCAACTTGCAAGAACTCCATACCAATACCATAGCCTTGAGGAGCAAACCACTGGAGACAGTGGGGATTACATTCTTTTGCACTGAAGCATGACAAAGGAAAACGGCGATGGCATCATTCACATGTTTTGCAGGTAAACAGTTGAGTAACTGCTCTTCAAGAGAATGAATCTTCAAATTATGGAGTAATGGATGTTTTTTTAGGGAACCTCGCTCAATTTTATTCAACAACCATGTTCAAAGGAACCATTACAAGATCATGAGGAATGTCGAAGCCAAACATGGCGACCTACAAATAATTGTTTTTGCTTTCTTTTCTTTACCATTAGTAACTCGATGAAAATAGTCAGTGTTATTATCCCCTTGTACAAACCATCTCTCATTAGCACTCTGAATCCAATGTAGCTCCTCCTCAACATATAGCTCATGGAGTTCCACTAGAACTTCCACTTTACAATTATAAGCCTCCACATCTAAAGGTGAAAGCTCTTCTAAACTTTCTAGGACCAGCAGCTCCTCATCAAGTTCTTTTCTTCTTTTTTCATGATGACCAAACAGATTGGACCCCGCCCCTTAAAATACTTCTTAAACCTCTTGATTTTGATATTCAGAACATCAATAGGATCATCAGAAGCCACATTTGCACACCAAATGTCTGTAACAAGGGGAAGGAACGCTGTTTATAAACCAAGCCAGATCAAACGAAAGCCTCTGGTTTTGTTATCCCCTGAAAGTTGCAACCATAGTTCAAAACCAAAAGGATTGTGATCAGACAACTTACTAACTTAACAACATGCACTAAAGGGAAAAGATCTTTCTAGGCTGGAGACATAAGGATTCTAACTAATTTCTCTAGGGTGGGGTTCTTTTGCCTGTTAGACCAAGTATACATGCCTCTAGACATATGAATCACTCTCAAGTTATAAGAATGAATAATAGAATTAGAGAGATCAGTGGCATGAGACAAAGTCACTTGTTTATTTTTCTCACTGCATATTTCTAAGGATATAAAAACCACCCCAGATAAGGATTCACCATCTTACTCCATGAGGAAGCCAAAGCAGTAAGAAAATCCATCTTGAGTTCCTCATGAGTAGGATCATAAACCACCACAAGGGAAAGATCACAATTCATTTTCTTATGTAAAACATCCACATGAATAAAGCTGTTACCAACACTAACAGACACAAGAGTTTTAACATGCCACCTCCCCTGCTTATGTAAAACATCCACATGAATACTGTAGGTCTCGATCCACATGAATACTGTAGGTCTCGATCCTTAACATGCCACCTCCCCTGCTTACGCTCCTGCGACGCGCCGCTCCGGCGCCCGCAGCCACCAACGCCGCCGCCGCTGCGCCGTCCCACGCCCAGCCCTGCTTTTCCCCTGCAACACCGCGGTTCCCTCCCGGTTTCCCAACCCCAAGGTATGCTCATGGGGACCTCGTCCGCTGGCTGGATCCACGCCAGATCTGGGCTCCCCGCCGATGTGCCATGCCTCTACAAGCTCGTCCACCTTCCCGGATCCGCTCCTAGAAGGGCCACCTCCAGCTGCGGTTGCCGTCGCGCCAGGCCCAATCCGGAAGGTGTCCTTTGCTGCTGCTGAAGAGCTGCTGAATCCAGCCCCTCTCAAGCCCATCCATGGCGCCCCCAGGTCGTGCCTCAAGAGGCGGCGTCTGCGACCTTCAAGGCCAGCCGGTGTGCGGCACGGACGCCCGTAATCTCAAGCCGCGCGTCGCCATCAACCGGGCCGTCAAGTTTGATTGCTAGCTCAGAGGAAGGTTGGAAGACTGTCAGAGCACCGTACTGGTGGAGAGCCCTGTCTCCGAGTCTCCGCCATTCATGACGGCGACTCTCGCCTTCCTATTCCCCCCCAACGGGCAGCAGTTTCATCAAGCATTGCCGTCGGTCCTGCCATCGCTGCCTGGAGCGGGGACATTGTAAAATTGACTGCCGCGACCCCTACAAGTGTCTGATATGCCGGCAGAGTGGGCACCGCGCACGCCAGTGCACCAAAAGGTCGCCCCCTACGCCGCAAGCCCGCCTCCCACCGCCTCCATCGATGTTGCTACCCCCTCCGGCTGATGCTAATGCGAGGGCCCCGCGCCGCCCGTGTCTGGAAAGCTTGCGTGACCATCAGGGGATGGCCGATGGCCACCGTGGCCATGGCGACCAAGGCCACCAGGACAAAGACCGTGACAGAGACTACGCGTCCGTCTATGATGAGAGAGATCGAGACTCGCGCAATCCGCGACGAGAAGACCGCGACAACCGTGCCCACAGGAGCGCTGACAAGCACCGTGGCCTGGCGCGCCAGACTCTTGATGCCCGGAAAATTGACAGCGGGTGTGTGCAACGACTCCCAGGTGGTGCTGTTATCCCAGCTTCACACAGAAGGTCCCGAGATCGCCCAGCTGACACGCCGGTGAGGTGCGCGCGCCGGAGTGCACATTCTGCTAGTCCGCGCTGCGAGGATAACTGAGGAAGATCACCGACGCGTTCCCCCCGCACTACATACCGCGACATCATCGAGCTGCAGCCTTCCTTCACCACCTCTGAGAACCACGAAAGACCATCGCCGCCTTCGCCTCTCACTACTTACCAAGACGTGATTGAGTTGGGACCTTCCCCAGCTGCCCCTGACTGGTTGCGTCGTGCGACACCGTGTCCGCCGGGCGGGGCTGCTCGATCGCCACCTCGTCTGTTGCGCCATGCAGCCAACCTGGCCTCAAGCCCCCACACGCCGCTCAACATACAAGCTTCCTTGACATGCTCCCCCGCGCCACTACTACAACTCCATATTTCGACGGGCGCCGAAGATGAGCTTGTCGCATTGTCCACCCCAGACGCGACTCCATCCTCTAACAGCTCGACATGCACACCTATCTTCGTGTCGCGGTCGCCGACACTACTCTCGACACCCACCTCCACTCCGCCGAGGCCGCCTACTGCCAGGAGAAGAACGTCGTATGCTAGGCAGGACCAACCGGCATCGACATCGTCGCCTCATCCTCACGGCTCGTCTAGTTTGACCAGGACACCTCCCCTCTCAAATTCACCAATGAGGAAGGCCTCTGCTCGTCCAAGCTCCCAACAAGACATTTTTTAGCAGCCAGAGCAGTGTACTCCCATCTTCGTGCCTTGTCAGCCGGCCCTACTGCCATCACCAACGCCAAGATCCACCCCGCCTAGGCGGCCGATGAGAAGAAGGAAGACCCTTGCTGGAATCTCTAGTTTCCAGATGGGACGCAGTAGCCCGCGGCTTCACGCCAAGAATCGATCAATGCCTATTGCACAGTTGGCGGAGAAACTGCTCTGCCAAAGGCTGGGCATTGTCGAGGAAGGAGAGATGATCACCGAGGAAGCGATCAACAAGTACGTAGCGTTGTTCAATGGTCAACTACCTGACATTGCGGTGGCGGCGTTGCGTGCTCTGTTCAAGCTTGACTGCGACCTGGCCACTGCCGTTGAAGATGCTCTAGTTGAGCATGGTGGAGACACGGTCCCAGAACTGCAGCCGATGGGAAGCGAGGAAGCCACGGCAACGGCTTGATGTTGTTTGGTCCCAATGATAGATGTAATGCTAGTTTCTGATGGATGATAACAACTTATGCATTTTGAATTGGAATGTACGTGGTTTGAACTGCCCAGACCGCCGTGCAGCTGTAAAAGAAACCATTGCCTCCACCCCGTGCAACATTGTATGTCTTCAAGAAACCAAACTTGCTGTTGTGGATCCTTTTGTTGCTGCTTTTCTGGGTGGCCACCGTTTGAAAAGCTTCGCTGAGCGCCCTGCGAATGGCACCCGTGGGGGCATCCTTCTCTTGTGGAATGAAGACCTCATCAAGATTGATAATGTGCACTTTGGGACCTTCTTCCTCTCGGCCATGGTGACGATCATCGGCTCAGGCACCTCCTTCCAGCTCACAACTGTTTATGGCCCCACCAGAGGAAATTTGAAGGATGCGTTTTTCCTTGAGATGGTTGGGCAGAAACCTACTAATGGCACGAGATGGCTTATCACCGGAGATTTCAACCAAGTCTATCGTGCCCGAGATAAGAACCGTTCCAATGTTGATCGGAGCCGCATTGTCCGGTTCCGCAACGCTCTCAATGCTTGCGAGCTCAAGGAGATACATTTGCAGAATAGGAAATTCACGTGGAGCAACGAGCGAGCTGATCCGACCATGAGCAAACTTGATAGCTTTTTTTGTAATGAAGATTGGGATATCCAATTCGGCACACACCTCCTACATGCCTTGTCATCTTCATTGTCCGACCATTGTCCTCTCCTCCTCGCTAGTGACTCCGGGCCCTCTCGGCCAAAGTGCTTCCGCTTCGAAAACTTTTGGATCAAGATGCCTAACTTCAAGAAGGTTGTTCAAGATGCTTGGAACGAGGGATCCCCCCATGTTGAGCCATGCCAAATCCTCTTTCACAAGCTAAAGAGAGCTAGTCAGCGCCTACGCACTTGGAGCAAAAAGATCTTCTCCAATCATAAAGTCCAACTCCACATGGCTCTTGAGATCATCCTTAGACTGGATTTGGCCCAAGAAAGTCGAGCTTTGAGCAGTGAGGAAAGAGATCTTCGGAGTAAGCTAAAAAAGAAGATAGTGGCCCTTGCTGTTCTAGAGAGAGCCAGAAAGAGACAGAGCTCCAGGGTTACTTTGCTTAAAGAGGGCGACGCCAACACTCGTTTCTTCCACATTCGTGTCAATCATAGAAGAAGGAAAAAATTTATTCATCGACTAAAGCATGGTAACAGATGGGTCACAAACCATGATGATAAGAAGGTGATTGTGCAAGAACACTTTGGTAATGTCATAAAAAAAGGAGCACCCCGTGCTAAGGACCTCAATTGGGACTTCATCCCCACTTCGGATTGCGACCTCGCAGATTTGGGGATGCCTTTCTCAGTGCATGAGGTCAAGGCTGCCATCTTTGCCCTCCCAAGTGACAAAGCCCCGGGTCCTGACGGTTTTACTGGAGCCTTCTTCAAAGAGTGTTGGGAAATTGTCAAGCCAGAAATCATGGATGTCATCAACAACTTCTCCAACCTTCAGGTCTCCAACTTTCATTGGTTAAACTCAGCAAACATTGCTCTCATACCAAAAAAAGATGGTGCCGAGGACATCTCAGATTTTCGGCCAATTAGTCTCGTCCATGCCATTGCCAAGATCATTGCAAAAATGATGGCCACACGGCTAGCTCCTCATATGCAGAGCCTTGTCTCCAACGCGCAGAGCGCGTTCATCAAAAAGAGGAGTATTCATGACAATTTCATGTATGTGCGCAACTTGGCTAGGCGCTTCCAACGCACGAATACACCAACTTTGTTATTCAAGCTCGACATTAAGAAGGCCTTTGATTCTGTGCGTTGGGATTACTTGATGGATTTGCTTCGCCACAAAGGCTTCCCAAGCCGCTTCCGAGATTGGATCACCGCCCTTCTTTCATCAGCATCTTCGCGTGTGTTGCTTAATGGTACTGCCGGTGACCCTATTAAACATGGGTGGGGCCTTCGTCAAGGGGACCCTCTCTCCCCGTTGCCTTTTGTGCTTGCCATTGACCCGTTGCACCACATCCTTGCCACGACAACTTCCCAAGGTCATCTTAAACCGCTCAGAGGTCGACCCATTCGTGCGTCGCTTTATGCTGATGATGCTGCCATATTTGTCTCCCCAATAAAAAACGACATTCAGTTTTTGGCTTCAACTCTTGCCTCTTTTGGTGATGTCACTGGATTAGTCACCAATTGTGCCAAGAGTCTTGTTGCGCCCATTCGCTGCGATAACATTGATCTTGATGATGTTCTTCAGGCCTTCCCGGCTATTCGCTCCACCTTCCCAATGAGATATTTGGGACTGCCTCTTTCGGTTACAAGGTTGAAGAGGATACACTTTCAGTTCTTAGAAGATAAAGTTGCTAGGAAGTTACCGCCTTGGATCGCGAGGCATGTGGCTACCCCGGGCCGCGTTGTTTTGGTCAAGGCTGTGCTTACCGCCATTGCTATATATCATATTACACCTTTGGAGTTGCCGGTGGAAGTGAGGAAGAAGATTGACAGTTTGCGGCACGCCTACCTATGGGCGGGATGTGACAAGGTGACTGGTGGAAAATGCAAGGTCAATTGGGAACTTGTCTGTAAGCCCAAGATCTTTGGTGGTTTGGGCATCCTCAACCTGGAGAAGTTTGCTACTGCCCTTTGATTGCGATGGCTTTGGTATGAATGGGCTGACCCACCCAAGACTTGGGTTGGGATGGGAACGCCATGCAATGACAATGATAGAAACATTTTTGCGGCAGCCACCATGGTTCACATTGGGGATGGAGGTAAGGCGAAGTTCTGGGAATCACCCTGGCTCCAAGGCATGAGACCCAAAGATATTGCTCCTAGGATATTTGACCTCTCAAAAAATAAATCTTGCTCGGTCCAAATTGCTCTCCTCAACAATTTTTGGGTTAGTCAAATTGATACCCGTCATGGGATCACCCTGGAGCACCTACAGGAGTTCATCACACTTTGGGGGAAACTATCCTCTATTACTCTCAACAACAGTGTGCAAGATACTACCCACTGGAAGTTCACCTCTCAAGGAGAAACTCGACGTCGACTGCCTATATGGCGCAGTTTGCGGGACACTCAACTAGCATCATGCCTGCTGCTGTTGGGAAGGTTTGGGCCCCTCCGAAATGCAAGTTTTTTGCTTGGTTGATAATTCAAAACAGAGTATGGACGGCCGATCGATTGCTCCGTCGTGGTTGGCCGAATTGCAACCTTTGCCCGCTTTGCAAGCAAGTCCAGAAAACTGCGGCGCATCTTCTCTTCCAGTGTAGGTTCTCCCAGCGTGTTTGGGTTGAGGTTGCTTTGTGGATTGGCCTACATGGTGATGTGGCGAGGAGCTGGAGATTTGAGGCTTCAGTTCGAGATTGGTGGATTAAAAATGTGATCGAGCGCGGAAACCAGAGAAAGGCTATCGCCTCCTTATTCATGCTTATGTCTTGGGAGATTTGAAAAGAGCGCAATGCAAGGGTCTTTCGCAACACTGCCGCTACAAGCGTGATGGTCGTCGCGAAGATCAAAGAGGAGGCCCATCTTTGGGCTATGGCAGGTGCCACCCACTTGAGTATTGTAATGCCGCGAGAGTAGTTCTTTGTTCCCCGCTTTGCGGCTATTTGTCTAAAACCTTCTTCCTTAATCAATGAAAATGGCAAATCTTTTGCCTTGTTTCAAAAAAAAAAGAAGAAGAAGGAAAGAGTGATCTGGCCGTCAACAAAGACTGATCGACTAACTGCCCTTATCACCTTTCTAGTACACAGTTTACAAAAGCGGTCAAGAATAAACGAAAGGGTTTCAGTAGAGTGAGGTCAGGTCAGGTGTTCTAGTAGGCAACAATCAAGCAGAAGCAGGCAGGCTTCTTTTAGTCCGTTTGTTTTGCCCACAATTATATGTGTGTTTGACTGACTCCATTGACCTGCTAGGCTAGCTGCTTGATTGCCAACAGCATTTGGGACCGTCGGTGGACGCGAGAAGGTGGTGCTGCATTGACAACCCGTGGAACTCGGTCAAGCCTGCAGTGCTGGGTGGTGATGCTGCAGGTTTTCTCGTCCGTTCTACCACGATATTTCTTTGGGGAGAGAGTAGGGAACACAATAATCATCCTGCTAGCCCCATCTGCTCCAGCATTTGTACGTGTCGTTATTGACGGCTCATGCTCATGCAGCAAGTCAGTACGTCAATCTTGTACTCCGTACTATTCTTCCCGGATCCATCTTCTGCTACTAGTAGCACCTATACTTATTAATCAGAACACTTTGAGGAAACAGTTATCCGAGTGATGCGCACGATATAGCATCGTCATAGTTAACCTTAGATACTGCCATGTCTGCTGCCGCCCAAGTTATAATAATAGACACTGCCGCCACAGATCAGGACCTTTGCGTGCATGCAACTAAAAAGATTTGCAACATGCCCATAACACCGCTGAGCTTAGGCCTGAGCATCACGCTCGATCGACGCACAACCCTCAACGCTGAGGGCTTAAGAGTCACCCGCGCCACGCAATCGATTAACAGGCATCGTTACTTTTATTGTATTTGTATGTATACGCTGGTTTTGGTGGGGTCTTGGCTAGTTTAGTGCAGCCGTGCACTACTTAATATATTGCCGGTGGGTGCTAATCTGACGCACCATGCATCGCCTGCCGGTGCACAACAGTCAGCAGAGCAGGGGACATGAGCACATGATGCGGCCAGGGCCAGACACATGATTCCGAGATGTTTGTTTATATATCCAGCCATGATTGCATATAAGTATCATTCCTTTTGAGCGCACCGGCGACATACATACTCATACTCTTTATTCAATTCAAAGTTTATCTGTAACTTTGTACAGTATGTTCTTCTGTATCTACATTCCAATATCTGCATGCACGATCCACTCAAAAATGAAAAATCTCTACATGCATGCATGCATTAAGGTGGCCAGCATATAAGAGCGTTTTCTCTGCTAAAATACAGATACTACTTTTGCTTAAAATTTGTCAATAAAGTACCGTCCCAGTACACTTCCTAGTCATTATTGCTCATTTTGTACTCACACCTTCAGCTACTCTGAACCTTTTTTTTTTTTGCGTGTGGCAGTAACCCTGAAGTTGAAAGTGAAGTGAGGCCAGAGGACACACTTTCAAGGTATCCATCGTTTGGCCTCAACTTGTGTATTGTTTCCCACTCCACATAATTGTACGTATTAAGATGGTATTCGTGACAAACGATTATACTAGGAAATCCATCTACCAGTATTATGCAAATCTTGCCGGGGGAGGCAGGCCGCCCACATGCATGTGTTGTACTTGTATTCTTGCGCTCTCAAGTGATTGTGCTTTTGGCGGCTTTCGGCTGCCGGCCGGAGCCCACACAAGGCAGCATGTGCACCTTCACCTACACATACGTGTATGCATTCAAAGAAGAGCAACGCATAGTGTTACGTTGACGGGTGAGGCCTAAGAGCAACTCCAACGGACCAACCCAAACGGACGGCGCATTTATCTGACTTTTGTCCGTTTGGGTCGGTCGTCTGCCCGGCGTCCGCCCAATTTTGCATTTGGATCGGCAGTGCGCCCAACGCGCCGACCCATTTCATGTCCGCATCCAACTTTTTTTTTTAAAAGGCCCGCGGACGATCATGCCAGCGGCCATGTCTCATGTCGGCACCATGCCAGCGCTGGCATACAATGCCGGCTTCAGAAAATATCACCACATGTTCATGCTGGCGCACTCGCCAACCGACCGGAACACATGCCAACACACAAAAAAGGTGGGGCTTGAAGTTCGACCACGCCATCGTGGCTCCCGTGGTCACGCCGGCACACGTACCGGAATACAAAAAAGATGGTGCTCGCCGTCATAAATCACTCGTCGTCGAACTTGAGTATGTCGACCTGCATCTTCTCGAACCATGGCCTCTTCCTTGGCGACACGGTGTTGAGATCCATCTTCATGATCTCCACCCCGGTCATCATGCTCACGAGAGTCACTTCTTCCGCCTCGGTCTTGGCGCTGGCGGCCTCGATCTCAAGCATCTTGGCTTGCTTCTCCGCCTCTAGCTCGAACATCTTGGCTTGCTTCTCAACGTCCAAGTCAAGCCTCCTCCTTTGGATCTCCATGAAAGCGTCCATTTGCTCTGCCTTGAAACGGCGGCGCTCCTCCTCCCTTGAGTCCTTCTTGTTCATCATGCCGTCCACGCTTGCGATCAAAGCGTTGGTGGCCGCATCTCGCTTGTCCTCTTTCTTGGAGTTGGTCTTCCCCCGCGGCCGTGCCGGCTTGCCCTCCCCAACATCCTCCACGGCTTTCTTCCCCCCCACGCGACTTGAGTGCGGCATATTGCGCCTTAAACTTCTCCTCGTCCTTGATGGCCCGATAGCAATGGGAGAGGTTGAAGCACTTGCCATTGTGTTGCACCTTGAATGCCTCCAAAGCTTGAAATGCCTACACAATGTTTCCATGCAAGCATATGGGCAAGTGATATGCATATGAACACACAAAGGATGAACTTGATGACACAAAAGAGGTCGGCTTGCTAGCATACCATGTCTTGCATGCCAATGCCGCTCACGGGGCGGGCCTTGACGCTCTCAAGAGTGGCGCAAAACTTGTTGCACTCTTGTTGGATAACCCTCCACCGCTTGGAAATGGAGACCCACCCGCGCGTGCTCACAAATTGGTATGGCGAAAACTTCTTGCGCTCATGAAACTCTTGGTGGACACGAATCCAAAAGGTTGAATGCTTTTGCTCGGTGCCCGTCTTGGGGTCTTGTCCAATGTCTCACCAACACTCGCAAAGAAACTTGTCCTTGACCGTCGTGTACGCCTTCCTACGCTTGCTCTTGCGCTTCGGCTTAGGACCGACAGCTTGGTTGGCAAGCTCGTCCTCGAACAAAGGCTCCACTTTGATATCGCACTTGTCCTCTTCCTCCAGCCCGTAGTCGTCTGGGAACTCGTGGTCGAGGGGGAAGCCGTCCAGGTCGATGCCGACCTGATCACGCATGAAGGCCGCCTGGTCGGGATCATAGCCAGCGGCCGGCGTGAACGCCCCACGGCCGTCCTGGCTTTGTGTCTCGTCGGCATCGTAGCCAGTGCCCGGCGCACCGTCCTCGAAGATGAGGTTCTGCATGTAGTCCTCGTCGGCGGCTCGCGGCATTTCCTCGAACAAGTTGCGGGCGCCCGGGAGCATGCCGACCGGCGTCTGCCGCGCGCGTTTCCTCATGCCGCCGGATGATGAGCCACCGGCCACCGGGGTGGAGTTGAGGTCGATGGGCGCAGGCGCGGGCGTGGAAGGCGCGATCACGCTCACTTCGGGTGAGCACTCCCTGGAGAGACGGGAGGCCTGTGGGTAGACGTGGAAGCCGGGGATCGGGTTGCAAGCCGACCCATGTTGGGGAACGTAGCAGAAATTCAAAATTTTCCTACGAGTCACCAAGATCTATCTATGAAGAGACTAGCAACGAGGGGAAGGAGAGTGCATCTACATACCCTTGTAGATCGCTAAGCGGAAGCGTTCAAGAGAACGGGGTTGAAGGAGTCGTACTCGTCGTGATCCAAATCACCGGAGATCCTAGTGCCGAACGGACGGCACCTCCGCGTTCAACACACGTACAGCCCGGTGACGTCTCCCATGCCTTGATCCAGCAAGGAGAGAGGGAGAGGTTGAGGAAGACTCCATCCAGCAGCAGCACAACGGCGTGGTGGTGGTGGAGGAGCGTGGCAATCCTGCAGGGCTTCGCCAAGCACCGCGGGAGAGGAGGAGTAAGAGAGGTAGGGCTGCGCCAATAGAGGGAGAAACTCGTGTCTTGGGCAGCCCCCAAACCTCATGTATTTATAGGGGGAGGGGAGGGGGCTGCGCCCCCTCTAGGGTTCCCTCCCCAGGGGTGGCGGCAGCCCCCAGATGCCATCTGGGTGGCGGCCAGAAGGGGAGAGAGGGGAGGCGCACCTGGGGTGGGCCTTAGGGCCCATCTGCCCTAGGGTTTGCCCCCTCCCCCTCTTCCCTGCGCCTTGGGCCTTGTGGGGGGACGCACCAGCCCACCTGGGGCTCGTCCCCTCCCACACTTAGCCCATGCAGCCCTCCGGGGTTGGTGGCCCCACTTGGTGGACCCCCGGGACCCTCCCGGTGGTCCCGGTACGTTACCGATAAAACCCGAAACTTTTCCGGTGACCAAAACAGGACTTCCCATATATAAATCTTTACCTCCGGACCATTTCGGAACTCCTCGTGACGTCCGGGATCTCATCCGGGACTCCGAACAACATTCGGTAACCACATACAAACTTCCTTTATAACCCTAGCGTCATCGAACCTTAAGTGTGTAGACCCTACGGGTTCGGGAACCATGCAGACATGACCGAGACGTTCTCCGGTCAATAACCAACAGCGGGATCTGGATACCCATGTTGGCTCCCACATGTTCCACGATGATCTCATCGGATGAACCACGATGTCAAGGACTCAATCGATCCCGTATACAATTCCCTTTGTCTAGCGGTATTGTACTTGCCCGAGATTCGATCGTCGGTATGCCGATACCTTGTTCAATCTCGTTACCGGCAAGTCTCTTTACTCGTTCCGTAACACATCATCCCGTGATCAACCCCTTGGTCACATTGTGCACATTATGATGATGTCCTACCGAGTGGGCCCAGAGATACCTCTCCGTTTACACGGAGTGACAAATCCCAGTCTCGATTCGTGCCAACCCAACAGACACTTTCGGAGATACCTGTAGTGCACCTTTATAGCCACCCAGTTACGTTGTGACGTTTGGTACACCCAAAGCATTCCTACGGTATCCGGGAGTTGCACAATCTCATGGTCTAAGGAAATGATACTTGACATTAGAAAAGCTTTAGCATACGAACTACGATCTTTGTGCTAGGCTTAGGATTGGGTCTTGTCCATCACATCATTCTCCTAATGATGTGATCCCGTTATCAACGACATCCAATGTCCATGGTCAGGAAACCGTAACCATCTATTGATCAACGAGCTAGTCAACTAGAAGCTTACTAGGGACATGGTGTTGTCTATGTATCCACACATGTATCTGAGTTTCCTTTCAATACAATTATAGCATGGATAATAAACGATTATCATGAACAAGGAAATATAATAATAATAACTAATTTATTATTGCCTCTGGGGCATATTTCCAACAGTCTTCCACTTGCACTAGAGTCAATAATCTAGTTCACATCGCTATGTGATTAACACTGATAGGTCACATCGCCATGTGACCAACATCCAAAGAGTTTACTAGTGTCACTAAACTAGTTCACATCACCATGTGATTAAGACTCAATGAGTTCTGGGGTTTGATCATGTTTTCCTTGTGAGAGAGGTTTTAGTCAACGGGTCTGCAGTATTCAGACCCGTATGTATTTCACAATTCTCTATGTCATATTGTAAATGCTGCTTCCACATTCCACTTGAAGCTATTCCAAATGGTTTCTCCACTATACGTATCCGGTTTTCTACTCAGAGTCATTCGGATAGGTGTTAAAGCTTGCATCGACATAACCCTTTATGCCGAACTCTTTATCACCTCCATAATCGAGAAACATTTCCTTATCCCTCTAAGGATAATTTTGACTGCTGTCCAATGATCCGTTCCTGGATCATTCTTGTACCCCTTGACTGATTCATGGCAAGGCACACTTCCGGTGCGGCACACAGCATAGCATACTATAGAGCCTACATCTGAAGCATAGGGGACGGCCTTCGTCCTTTGTCTCTCTTCTGCCGTGGTCGAGCTTTAAGTCTTAACTTCATACCTTACAACTCAGGCAAGAACTCCTTGTTTGACTGATACATCTTGAACACCTTCAAGATCATGTCAAGGTATGTGCTCATTTGAAAGTATTATTAAGCATTTTGATCTATCTTATAGATCTTGATGCTTATTGTTCAAGTAGCCTAATCCAGGTTTTCCATTGAAAAACACTTTTCAAATAACCCTATATGCTTTCTAGAAATTCTACATCATTTCTGATCAACAATATGTCAACAACATATACTCATCAGAAATTCTATAGTGCTCCCACTCACTTCTTTGGAAATACAAGTTTCTCATAAACTTTTGTATAAACCCAAAATCTTTGATCATCTCATCAAAGCGTACATTCCAACTCCGAGATGCTTACTCCAGTCCTTAGAAGGATTGCTGGAGTTTTGCATATTTGTTAGCGTTCTTCAAGATTGTCAAAACCTTCTGGTTGTATCACATACAACCTTTCCTCAAGAAAACTGTCGAGGAAACAATGGTTATTTGACATTCTATCTGCAAGATTTCATAAATAATGCAGTAACTGCTAATCCAATTCCAACAGACTCTTAGCATCGCTACGAGTGAGAAAGCCTCACCGTAGTCAACTCCTTGAACTTGTCGGAAAACATCTTAACGACAAGTCGAGCTTTCTTAATGGTGATTCTTACCATCATTGTCTGTCTTCCTTTTAAAATCCATCTGTACCCAATGGCCTTACGACCATCAAGTATTTCTTCCAAAGTCATGGATCCTTTCTCGGATTTTATGGCCTCGAGCCATTCGTCGGAATCCGGGCCCACCATCGCTTCTCCATAGCTCGTAGGTTCATTGTTGTCTAGCAACATGACCTCTAAGACAGGATTGCGTACCACTATGAAGTAGTACGCATCCTTGTCACCCTATGAGGTACGGTAGTGACTTGATACGAAACTTCATGATCACTATCATAAGCTTCTACTTCAATTGGTGTAGGCGCCACGGGAACAACTTCCTGTGCCCTGCTACACACTAGTTGAAGTGACGGTTCAATAACCTCATCAAGTCTCCACCATCCTCCCACTCAATTCTTTCGAGAGAAACTTTTCCTCGAGAAAGGACCCGTTTCTAGAAACAATTACTTTTGCTTCCGGATCTGAGATAGGAGGTATACCCAAGCATTTTGGGTATCCTATGAAGATGTATTTATCCGTTTTGGGTTCGAGCTTATCACGATGAAACTTTTTCACATAAGCGTCGCATTCCCAAACTTTTAAGAAACGACAACTTAGGTTTCTCCAAACCATAGTTCAAACGGTGTCGTCTCAACGGAATTACGTGGTGCCCTATTAAAGTGAGTGTGGTTGTCTCTAATGCCTAACCCATGAACGATAGTGGTAATTCGATAAGAGACATCATGGTACGCACCATATCCAATAGGGTGCAACTATGATGTTCGGACACACCATCACACTATGGTGTTCCAGGCGGTATTAATTGTGAAACAATTTCCACAATGTCTTAATTGCGTGCCAAAGCTCGTAACTCAGATACTCATCTCTATGATCATATCATAGACATTTTATCCTCTTGTCACAATGATCTTCAACTTCACTCTGAAATTACTTGAACCATTCAATAATTCAGACTTGTGTTTCAGCAAGTAAATATACTCAGTATCTACTTAAATCATCTGTGAAGTAAGAACATAACGATATTCACTGCATGCCTCAGCACTCATTGGGATGCACACATCAAAATGTGTTACTTCCAACAAGTTGCTATCTTGTTCCATCTTACTGAAAACGAGGCTTTTCAGTCATCTTGCCTATGTGGTATGATTTGCATATCTCAAGTGATTCAAAATCAAGTGAGTCCAAACGATCCATCTGCATGGAGTTTCTTCATGCGTATACACCAATAGACATGGTTTGCATGTCTCAAACTTTTCAAAAACGAGTGAGTCCAAAGATCCATCAACATGGAGCTTCTTCATGCGTTTTATACCAATATGACTTACATGGCAGTGCCACAAGTAAGTGGTACTATCATTACTATGTTATATCTTTTGGCATGAAAATGTGTATCACTACGATCGAGATTCAATAAACCATTCCTTTTAGGTGCTAGACCATTGAAGGTATTATTCAAATAAACAGAGTAACCATTATTCTCCTTAAATGAATAACCGTATTGCGACAGACATAATCCAATCATGTCTATGCTCAACGCAAACACCAAATAACAATTATTTAGGTTTAACACCAATCTCGATGGTAGAGGGAGCGTGCGATACTTGATCACATCAACCTTGGAAACACTTCCAACACGTATCGTCAGCTCACCTTTAGCTAGTCTTCGTTTATTCCGTAGCTTTTATTTCGAGTTACTAACACTTAGCAACCGAACTGGTATCTAATACCCTGGTGCTACTAGGAGTACTAGTAAAGTACACATTAACATAATGTATATCCAATATACTTCTATCGACCTTGCCAGCCTTCTTATCTACCAAGTATCTAGGGTAATTCTACTCCAGTGGATGATCCCCTTATTACAGAAGCACTTAGTCTCGGGTTTGGGTTCAACCTTGGGTTTCTTCACTGGAGCAGCAACTGATTTGCCGTTTCATGAAGTGTCCCTTCTTTCCCTTGCCCTTCTTGAAACTAGTGGTTTCACCAACCATCAACAATTGATGCTCCTTCTTGATTTCTACTTTCGCGATGTCAAACATCGTGAATACCTCAAGGATCATCATATCTATCCCTGATATGTTATAGTTCATCACGAAGCTCTAGCAGCTTGGTGGCAATGACTTTGGAGAAACATCACTATCTCATCTGGAAGATCAACTCCCACTCGATTCAAGTGATTGTTGCACTCAGACAATCTGAGCACAAGCTCAACGATTGAGCTTTTCTCCGTTAGTTTGCAGGCTAAGAAAATTGTCGGAGGTCTTATACCTCTTGACGTGGGCACGAGCCTGAAATCCCAATTTCAGCCCTCGAAACATCTCATATGTTCCGCGACGTTTCGAAAAATGTCTTTGGTGCCTCAACTCTAAACCGTTTAATTGAACTATCACGTAGTTATCAAAACGTGTATGTCCGATGTTCGCAACATCCACAAACGACGATTGGGGTTCAGCACACTAAGCGGTGCATTAAGGACATAAGCTTTCTACTGTCCGCATAATCGCTACTGTCAACTTTCAACTATATTTTCTCTAGGAACATATCTAAATAGTGGAACTAAAGCGCGAGCTTACGACATAATTTGCAAAGATCTTTTGACTATGTTCAGGATAATTAAGTTCATCTCATGAACTCCCACTCAGATAGACATCCCTCTAGTCATCTAAGTGATTACATGATCCGAGTCAACTAGGCCGTGTCCGATCATCACGTGAGACGGACTAGTCATCATCGGTGAACATCTTCATGTTGATCGTATCTACTATACGACTCATGCTCGACCTTTCGGTCTCTTGTGTTCCGAGGCCATGTCTGTACATGCTAGGCTCGTCAAGTTAACCTAAGTGTTTCGCGTGTGTAAATCTGGCTTACACCCGTTGTATGTGAACGTAAGAATCTATCACACCCGATCATCACGTGGTGCTTCGAAACGACGAACTTTCGCAACGGTGCACAGTTAGGGGGAACACTTTCTTGAAATTTTAATGAGGGATCATCTTATTTACTACCGTCGTTCTAAGCAAATAAGATGCATAAACATGATAAACATCACATGCAATCAAATAGTGACATGATATGGCCAATATCATTTTGCTCCTTTTGATCTCCATCTTCGGGGCTCCATGATCATCATCGTCACCGGCATGACATCCATGATCTCCATCATCGTGTCTCCATGAAGTTGTCTCGCCAACTTATTACTTCTACTACTATGGCTACCGGTTAGCAATAAAGTAAAGTAATTACATGGCGTTGTTCAATGACACGCAGGTCATACAATAAATAAAGACAACTCCTATGGCTCCTGCCGGTTGTCATACTCATCGACATGCAAGTCGTGATTCCTATTACAAGAACATGATCAATCTCATACATCACATATCATTCATCACATTCTTCTTGGCCATATCACATCACATAGCATACCCTGCAAAAACAAGTTAGACGTCCTCTAATTGTTGTTTGCATGTTTTACGTGGCTGCTATGGGTTTCTAGCAAGAACGTTTCTTACCTACGCAAAACCACAACGTGATATGCCAATTGCTATTTACCCTTCATAAGGACCCTTTTCATCGAATCCGTTCCGACTAAAGTGGGAGAGACTGGCACCCGCTAGCCACCTTATGCACCAAGTGCATGTCAGTCGGTGGAACCTGTCTCACGTAAGTGTACGTGTAAGGTCGGTCCGGGCCGCTTCATCCCACAATACCGTCGAAACAAGATTGGACTAGTAACGGTAAGCATATTGAACAAAATCAACGCCCACAACTACTTTGTGTTCTACTCGTGCAAAGAATCTACGCAATAGACCTAGCTCATGATGCCACTGTTGGGGAACGTAGCAGAAATTCAAAATTTTCCTACGTGTCACCAAGATCTATCTATGGAGAAACCAGCAACGAGGGGAAGGAGAGTGCATCTACATACCCTTGTAGATCGCTAAGCGGAAGCGTTCAAGAGAACGAGGTTGAAGGAGTCATACTCGTCGTGATCCAAATCACCGGAGATCCTAGTGCCGAACGGACGGCACCTCCGCGTTCAACACATGTACAGCCCGGTGACGTCTCCCATGCCTTGATCCAGCAAGGAGAAAGGGAGAGGTTGAGGAAGACTCCATCCAGCAGCAGCACAATGGCGTGGTGGTGGTGGAGGAGCGTGGCAATCCTGCAGGGCTTCGCCAAGCACCGCGGGAGAGGAGGAGTAAGAGAGGTAGGGCTGCGCAAATAGAGGGAGAAACTCGTGTCTTGGGCAGCCCCCAAACCTCATGTATTTATAGGGGGAGGGGAGGGGGCTGCTATTGGAAATATGCCCTAGAGGCAATAATAAATTAGTTATTATTATTGTATTTCCTTGTTCATGATAATCGTTTATTATCCATGCTATAATTGTATTGATAGGAAACTCAGATACATGTGTGGATACATAGACAACGCCATGTCCCTAGTAAGCCTCTAGTTGGCTAGCTCGTTGATCAATAGATGGTTACGGTTTCCTGACCATGGACATTGGATGTCATTGATAACGGGATCACATCATTAGGAGAATGATGTGATGGACAAGACCCAATCCTAAGCCTAGCACAAAGATCGTAGTTCGTATGCTAAAGCTTCTCTAATGTCAAGTATCATTTCCTTAGACCATGAGATTGTGCAACTCCCGGATACCGTAGGAATGCTTTGGGTGTACCAAACGTCACAACATAACTGGGTGGCTATAAAGGTGCACTACAGGTATCTCCGAAAGTGTCTGTTGGGTTGGCACGAATCGAGACTGGGATTTGTCACTCGGTGTAAATGGAGAGGTATCTCTGGGCCCACTCGGTAGGACATCATCATAATGTGCACAATGTGACCAAGGGATTGATCATGGGATGATGTGTTACGGAATGAGTAAAGAGACTTGCCAGTAACGAGATTGAACAAGGTATCGGTATACCGACAATCGAATCTTGGGCAAGTACAATACCGTTAGACAAAGTGATGCGGAGCATCCCTCACTCATCCCCATGGACGTGCCTACATCTCCCTCAACACCACTTGGACCCATGACACGAGCCCGAGCTAAGGCCATTGAAGATAAGGTGAACTCGCTCCTCTCCGAACTTCCTATTCCTACTCACGAGACATGGCTACTACCTCATTCAGAAACTCTGTGTGTTATCAGGTGCCTGGAAACGAGCCACGGAACAGCGACCCCCAAGAGCCAAGACGGCGAGGCCCCCAATCAGGATGAACACGAAGAAGAGTTGCCGCGAAGCTACAGGCGTCGGACGACCGACAGTGTCCGGACGTCCGACGAGTCCTAGGACACGGACGACCAGACCCCTCCGGACGTCCGACACTTCGTCACCCGAACCAAATCTATGGACGTCCGGAGTGGACCGGACGACCAGACGCCAACAACCCGAACCAAATCTACGGACGTCCGGAGTGGACCGGACGCCAAGCACCCGAGCCGAAACTACGGACGTCCGAGCGCGCCCGGACGACCGGACCCTCCTGAAGCCCCGGACGACCGACCCCCTACGGACGACCGACGCGCCTACACCCGAGATGAAACAACGGACGTCCGAGCGCGCCCGGACGACCGGACCGTCCCGAGCCTCCGGACGTCCGACTCCTGAGTGACCGAACCTGGGGGATGGAGCCCTTGTACCCCTTCGTTTTGACTTCCATTTGCACTAAGACTATAAATAGGACACCCCCACCTCCTGGTACGGGCAGCATTGGATTAGCTCATATTTGTGAGAGAGCCTTTGCTCATCCACTTGGATACTTCTCCTCGGAGTTCAGGACCTCTTCGGAGAAGATCCCCCAAGCGGATTCAAGACCCCTCTCGAGGGAAGACCATCAAGACCTCCGTTAGGAGATGAACTGTCCTTTGTATCCTTACCTTTGTTGACTGTGGATCATATGTACTCTTTGTGTTCGGTGATCTAGCACTCGTGTGATTGATTCTCTGTCGGTTTCGTGATTCTCTCTCGTCCTCCCCGTGATTTCCCCTTTGTGCTTCCGCGTGTTCTTCGTGTTTCTCCCGTGGGATCCCTCCAAACGTGAAAGATCATCCAACTAGGGTTTTGCCCTACATCATCTTGGTATCATGAGCCACGTTGATCACGTTTTTGGAGCCCCTACCCCGTGTTTTCTAGCTTGATTTTGTTGTTTTCGTCCTAATTCCGAAAATTCCCCACCAAAAATAGCCCCAATTTTTTTTGTGATTTGTTTGTGAGTTGATATTTTGTTGGATTTGGTCCATGGATTTGTGTTGCTGCGTGTGGATCTAGCTTTTCCCCACCCTCCCCACCCTTTTCCATCCACCAAAACACTCGATTTCGACCTCACCATCTTCTTCTTCCCCGGAGTTTTTCGCAGTTCCTCTCCCCGAGCCCGATTTTTGCCCAGGCTCCGGACGACCGGAAAAGGCCGGACGTCCGACGAAGTATGGACGACCGTAAAATCACGGACGTCCGTGAAACCCTGACGAAGCTGAAGTTCGACAGTTCCCCACCTCCACATTCCCACATTCCACCACATCTTCCAAACCCACATACACAAACATCTTCCACGATACCTCCGATGACGATTTTGACACATTTTGGTCCTTGAGATTTTGAGTTGTGCATTCCGTATCCTTTTGTGTTTCGGCTATCTAGGTACGGTTGACGTCATCACCACCACGACTCATCTTCGCAAGGGTCTCATCATCGCAAGGACAGTAACTTTGACGACATCTTTGTCATACCTTGCAATTGCATTGATACCCACATGTCCCTACTTTTGCGTAGCTTACCCATCGAGACTAGCCGTTGAGTATTGCTGGCAACGTGACTTGTGCACATTAGTGATCATACTCCATATAGCATACATATCATACCATAGTGGTGCATATCTTGAGATCAACTTGTGTGTCACAAAGTTGTCATCGCATACGCAATTGCTACCTTGGTTCGTGAGTTTTGCATGAGAAAAGAGCTCAAAAGTGAAAGAGCCAACCAAGCTTTTAAGCAAAGAGGAAAGATAAGCAAAGAGCTTATAAGCAAGAACCATAGCATCATACAACATTAAGATTGTCATATTGGATCATCTTGGATCATTGCACCGAAATATCATACATATAGCATACTTGGGATAGAGATCGTTGCATTTTTGCCTAGTAGGTTGTGCACAAGTTTGCGTATCCGCCTATTGTGCAATCGTGCTAGCGTCTCTCTAGTATTGTGCAACAAGAGCATTTTCGTGGTTTCCACATTTTGGCTCACTTTTGGATTGCACAATCCCACTTATCTATTTGCGTGTGTGTTTCCGTGTACCCATACTTGCTTGGTCTACTTGTTGCATTTGCAAATTTGTGAATCTTTTCCAACATTATTGAAGCTCACTTACTATTGCATCAAATTTTGTGCCACCATCCTAACCAAGCTCCACCAAAAGCTTTTACTTGTGTAGGTGTGAGAACCGACAAGAATTGGTACCAACAGTGCTATTTCATTGTCCGCATTTGAGTGAATTTGATTCATCTTCAACATCGGTCAAGGTACATTTGGTACACGTTCTTTTCCTTCTTCCACTTACATTTTACTTGGTATGATGGATAGGCCAAGTTCTTCTACAAATCCACCTCTCATCGAGAACAGCGACAACATGTCATCATTCGTCACAAAGAGCCACCTCTTTGGTGCTCAAAGGGCGTTACACCAAGAGCAACAAGCTATGAGCAACCGCATCGACAACCTCGCCACCGACTTGCGACTCTCCGAGCAACGTACAAGAGAATACTTCGACGACAAGTTCGACTCTCACAAGCAAGAAAATGATGCAAGAATGGACGAGATCCGCGCCTTGATGAGGAACCGGCATCATTCCACTTCTTCCTCTTCAAGATGGAGCCGCTCGAGTCGACACTCCGATGACACCTTCTCCGGCTCAAGTACACCGTCTTCGACCATTCTTCGACGAGCCGCGCATCAAGACCGTCATGCATCTCGGAACCCACTACAAGACAAGCATTCACAAGATCAAGTCGATGAGCAAGTCCCTCGTCCTCAATCAAACCAAGTGGCTTTTGCTCAAGCTCAAGAACGACAACGACTACGACGCCAAGAAGAAGAACGAGCGCGTCTACACCAAGAAGAACAAGACGCCGATGCTCAACGTCTTCAACAACAACAACGTGAAGCGCAAGCTCTTGAGGCGCAACGTGCCCTTCAAGAATCAAGTCGATCCATCGCCAACCGCAATTGCAAACGACGCAATCAAGAGGAAGCTCTTCGAGAAGAAATCCAAGAGAGGAACTACCTACCGCGTGTGCAACGTCAAGCTCCACAAGCCCCTCCTCAAGCTCATCAAGCTCCTCTTCAACCTCAAGTTCAACAAGAGCAAGTTGATCATGGACTTCCTCCGCGCCAAGAGCAACATGAGGATGAATACCCTCCACGCCAAGGACGTCATCATCACCATCGCCAACAACACAATGAAGAGCAACGCTATGGCAAGCTCAAGTTCACAATGCCCAAGTTCAATGGAAGCAACAATCCGGAAGAGTACCTCTCATGGGCATTGAAGGTCGACAAAATCTTTCGTTTGCACAACTTTGAGGAAGAGAAGAAGATCGCTATGGCATCACTTGAATTCCAAGACTATGTGCTCATATGGTGGGAACAAGTACTTGAACGCCGTGAAGCAAGAGGTGAAGCACCAATCACCACTTGAACTCAAATGAAGGATGTCATGCGGGCACGCTTTGTACCAACCTACTACAACCGCGATCTCTTCAAGAAGCTACAACTCCTCAAGCAAGGAACAAAGAGTGTTGAAGAATACTACAAGGAAATGGAGATAGCCATGATTCGAGCCAATGTCAAGGAAGATGATGAGCAAACAATGGCACGTTTCTTGAATGGACTCAATCATCCCATCAAGAAGATCGCCGACTTCCAACCATATTCCAACCTCATTGAGCTCGTGCATCAAGCAACCAAGGCGGAACGTCAAGTGCAAGATGACTTCAAGTACGCCAAGTACTCATCCAAGACCTACGGCTTCTCCAACATCCAAGCTTCAACGACTCCCCAACATCTACGTCAACCAAATCTTCTCCAAGCAACGACGACAAGTCAAGTTACAAGAAAACTTCGGCAAGTTCAAGTCGCCTTCCTCCTACGACAAGCAACTTCAAGCCGCGTGCTTCATCATCTACTCCAACCGATGAGACCGTCAAGACAAGCTCCTTCAAATGTTTCACTTGTGGCGGCCGAGGCCACAAAGCCTTCCAATGCACCAACAAGCGCACCATGATCCTCAACGACGATGGCACCTACGACTCAATGAGTGAAGATGAAATGGAAGCTATTGAGCAAGTGGCCATGCACCGGCGCGTGAACGAGGATGAAGATGATCAAGTCTTTTGTGATGAGGATTCGAGCCCCGCTCTCGTTGTCTCCAAAGTCTTGACGCTTCAACATCAACAAGAAGAAGACCAACGATGCCACATCTTCCACACTAAGGCCGGCATCAATGGAAGGTCCGTCAAGGTCATCATCGATGGAGGTAGTTGCCACAACTTGGCAAGTGAAGAACTATGTTCAAAACTTCAATTGGTCAAGAAGAAGCACCCGCACCCCTACAAGGTTCAATGGCTAAGTGACTCCGGCACTATACGAGTCGAGCATACGGTCCAAGTCTCTTTCAAAATAGGTGCTTATGAAGACACTTTGGAATGTGATGTGGTCCCAATGACCGTTTGCCACCTCCTTCTTGGTCGACCATGGCAATTCGACCGTGGTGTCATCCACAATGGGCGCACCAATCACTATAGCTTCAAGATGAAAGGGAAGGAGTATGTGCTACGACCTATGTCTCCTAGTCAAGTGATAGCCGACAAGCAAACCACCCACCATGGCGAGAAGAGTGAGAAAGTTACCCACCCAAAAGTGAGTGAGAGCCACAAGCCAAATATGAGCGCCTCTTCGCCTAGAGAGAAAAACCTCATCCTATTTGCCACCAAAAGTGAGATAAGAGAAGTGTGTGAGAACCCATCGAGTGTGATACACTTCGTCCTCGTGTGCAAAGATGGAGAGCCAACAACTAACACCTCTCACGAGTTACCTTTAGTGTTTCAGTCTCTTTTGCAGGAATTCAAAGATGTCTTCCCCGATGAGCTACCTCCGGGTCTACCTCCCCTACGAGGCATTGAGCATCGAATCGACCTCATCCCCGGAGCGCCACTTCCAAACAAAGCCCCATACCGTGTCAATCCCGAAGAAACCAAGGAGATTCAACGACAAGTACAACAACTCATCGACAACGGTCAGGTACGTGAAAGCTTAAGCCCATGTGCCGTTCCCGTTATCCTTGTACCTAAACCCGATGGCAGTTTTCGCTTGTGTTCCGATTGTAGACCCATAAACGCCATCACCGTTCGTTATAGGCACCCCATTCCTCGCTTAGATGATATGCTTGATGAACTTAGTGGAGCCAACTTTTTCTCAAAAATAGATCTTAAAAGTGGCTATTATCAAATTCGCATTCAAGAAGGTGATGAATGGAAAACCGCTTCCAAAACCAAATTTGGCTTATATGAGTGGTTAGTGATGCCTATGGGTTTGTCGGAAGCACCCGGAACTTTCGTGCGTCTTATGCATCATGTGCTTAGACCTTACATAGGAGTCTTCGTTGTGGTTTACTTTGATAATATCCTTGTGTTTAGCAAATCCATGAAAGAGCATATTAATCATGTTAAATCTGTGTTGCAAACTCTTCGCAAGGAAAGCCTTTATGCAAACTTGAAAAAATGCACTTTTGGCATTGACAAAGTGGTTTTCTTGGGTTTTGTTGTCTCTTCCAAGGGTGTCCATGTTGATGAAACTAAAATTGAAGCAATTAAAACTTGGCCCCAACCAACCAATTTGCAACAAGTGAGAAGTTTTCCTTGGTCTTGCAGGATTTTATCGCCGATTTGTGAAAAACTTTAGCACAATTGCCGCTCCTTTGCATGCCTTGAGTAAGAAGAATGCTCCTTTTGTTTGGGGATCTTTGCAATCCACCGCTTTTGATGAGCTCAAGTCTTTGCTTACTCATGCTCCGATTCTTGCTTTGCCTAATTTTGACAAAACTTTTGAGGTTCATTGTGATGCAAGTGGTACCGGAATTGGCGGAGTTTTGATGCAAGAAAAACGAGCCATTGCTTATTTTAGTGAAAAACTCTCCGGTGCTCAACTTAATTATCCCATCTATGACAAAGAATTGTATGCTTTAGTGCGTGTGCTACATGTTTGGGAACATTATCTTAGACCTCATGAGTTTGTCATCCATACCGATCATGAAACGCTTAAGTACCTAAAAGGTCAAACTAAATTGAACAAGCGTCATGCCAAATGGAGTGAATTCATTGAATCTTTTCCTTATGTGATCAAGTACATTAAGGGTAAAGAAAATGTAGTAGCGGATGCACTTTCACGCATATGCACACTTGTGACTAAACTTGAGTTGAATATTATTGGTTTTGAGACATAAAAGACTTGTATGGCTAATGATCCTTCTTTTGCTATTCCTTATGCTAAGTGTTTGACGCATACATCTTGGGAACAATATTACATCAAGGATGATTATCTTATGAGAGCTAACAAACTCTGCATTCCCGAGTCTTCTCTTCGTTTGCTACTTTTGCAAGAGGCTCATGGAGGTGGACTCATGGGACACTTTAGACGCGACAAGACCTTTGCCACGCTCTCCAAGAACTACTTTTGGCCCAAGATGTTCCGCGACGTCTCACGCTTCACCACCCGATGCTCTACATGTCGCAAAGCTAAGTCAAAAGCTCAATCCCATGGTCTTTACATGCCACTTCCCATTCCTTATCAACCTTGGGAAGACATTAGCATGGATTTTGTACTTGGTTTGCCTAGAACTCACAATGGCAAGGATTCCGTCTTTGTTGTTGTGGACAGATTTTCTAAGATGGCACATTTCATTCCTTGCAACAAGATAGACGATGCTTCACATATTGCTAATCTCTTTTGTAGGGAAATCTTGCGACTTCATGGATTGCCAAAGACGATTGTCTCGGATCGTGACGTCAAGTTCCCGAGTTACTTTTGGAAGACCCTATGCGCCAAGCTCGGAATCAAGCTATTGTTCTCTTCGGCATACCATCCTCAAACCGACAGCCAAACGGAGGTGGCGAACCGTACACTCTCCACTCTGCTTCGCGTGTTGATCAAGAAGAACATCAAGGAGTGGGAGGCGTGTCTACCCATCACCGAGTACGCCTACAACCGTGCAAGACATTCCACAACCGGCAAGTCCCCCTTCGAGGTCGTCTACGGCTTCAACCCTTTGTCCCCATTGGACATTCTACCGCTTCCTCTACAAGAACGAACCAACCAAGACGCAAGCGCTTGTGCAAGCTACATCAAGAAGATGCATGAAGATACAAGGCACACCATCGAGCGCCAAGTACAATGACTAGCGACCAAGCTCAACACCAACAAGCAACCAAAGGCATTCAACATTGGTGATCTCGTGTGGCTACATCTTCGCAAGGACCGCTTCCCCAACGAACGCAAGTCCAAGCTTCTCCCTCGGGCCGACGGACCTTTCAAGGTTCTTGCACGCTACAACGACAACGCCTACAAGATCGACCTGCCACGAGACAAGTACAATGTGAGCGACATCTTCAACATCAAGGACCTAACACCGTACCATGGAGATGCATCTTTCGATCCGAGGTCGGATCTCTCCCAAGGGGGGGGGGGGAGATGATGCGGAGCATCCCTCACCCATCCCCATGGACGTGCCTACATCTCCCTCAACACCACTTAGACCCATGACACGAGCCCGAGCTAAGGCCATTGAAGATAAGGTGAACTCGCTCCTCTCCGAACTTCCTATTCCTACTCACGAGACATGGCTACTACCTCATTCAGAAACTCTGTGTGTTATCAGGTGCCTGGAAACGAGCCACGGAACAGCGACCCCCAAGAGCCAAGACGGCGAGGCCCCCAATCAGGATGAACAAGAAGAAGAGTTGCCGCGAAGCTACAGGTGTTGGACGACCGACAGTGTCCGGACGTCCGACGAGTCCCAGGACACGGACGACCGGACCCCTCCGCACGTCCGACACTTCGTCACCCGAACCAAATCTACCGACGTCCGGAGTGGACCGGACGACTGGATGCCAACCACCCGAACCAAATCTACGGACGTCCGGAGTGGACCGGACGCCAAGCACCCGAGCCGAAACTACGAACGTCCGAGCGCGCCCGGACGACCGGACCCTCCTGAAGCCCTGGATGACCGGCCCCCTATGGACGACCGACGCGCCTACACCCGAGCTGAAACAACGAACGTCCGAGCGCGCCCGGACGACCGGACCGTCCCGAGCCTCCGGACGTCCGACTCCTGAGTGACCGAACCTGCGGGCTGGAGCCCTTGTACCCCTTCGTTTTGACTTCCATTTGGACTAAGACTATAAATAGGACACCCCCACCTCCTGGTACGGGCAGCATTGGATTAGCTCATATTTGTGAGAGAGCCTTTGCTCATCCACTTGGATACTTCTCCTCGGAGTTCAGGACCTCTTCGGAGAAGATCCCCCAAGCGGATTCAAGACCCCTCTCGAGGGAAGACCATCAAGACCTCTGTTAGGAGATGAACTGTCCTTTGTATCCTTACCTTTGTTGATTGTGGATCATATGCATCTCTGTGTGTTCGGCGATCTAGCACTCGTGTGATCTATTCTTTGTCGGTTTCGTGATCCTCTCTCGTCTTCCCCGTGATTTTCCCTTTTGTGCTTCCGCGTGTTCTTTGTGTTTCTCCCGCGGGATCCCTCCAAACGTGAAAGATCGACCAACTAGGGTTTTGCCCTACATCACAAAGGGAATTGAATACGGGATCGATTGAGTCCTTGACATCGTGGTTCATCCGATGAGATCATCGTGGAACATGTGGGAGCCAACATGGGTATCCAGATCCCGCTGCTGGTTATTGACCGGAGAACGTCTCGGTCATGTCTGCATGGTTCCCGAACCCATAGGGTCTACACACTTAAGGTTCGCTGACGCTAGGGTTATAAAGGAAGTTTCTATGTGGTTACCGAATGTTGTTCGGAGTCCAGGATGAGATCCTGGACGTCACGAGGATTTCCGAAATGGTTCGGAGGTAAAGATTTATATATGGGAAGTCCTATTTTGGCCACCGGAAAATGTTTGGGATTTTTCGGTATTGTACCGGGAAGGTTCTAGAAGGTTCCGGAGTGGGGCCCACCTGCATGGGGGACCCACATGAACGTGGGTAGTGGGGGCAAGGCCCCACACCCCTGGTCAAGGCGCACCAAGATCCCCCCTTAGAAGGAATAAGATCATATCCCGAAGGGATAAGATCAAGATCCCTAAAAAGGGGGGATAACAATTGGTGGGGAAGGAAATGATGTGATTTCTTTCCTCCCACCTTTGCCAACGCCCCAATGGACTTTTAGGGCAAGAAACCAGCCCCCTCCACCCCTATATATAGTGGGGAGGCGCATGGGAGCTTCACGCTTGCCCCTGGCGCAGCCCTCCCCCTCTCCCAAGTGCTCCTCCTCTCTCGCGGTGCTTGGCGAAGCCCTGCAGGATTGCCACGCTCCTCCACCACCACCACGCCGTCGTGCTGCTGCTGGACGGAGTCTTCCTCAACCTCTCCCTCTCTCCTTGCTGGATCAAGGCATGGGAGACGTCACCGGGCTGTACGTGTGTTGAACGCGGAGGTGCCGTCCGTTCGGCACTAGGATCTCTGGTGATTTGGATCACGACGAGTACGACTCCTTCAACCCCGTTCTCTTGAACGCTTCCGCTTAGCGATCTACAAGGGTATGTAGATGCACTCTCCTTCCCCTCATTGCTGGTTTCTCCATAGATAGATCTTGGAGACACGTAGGAAAATTTTGAATTTCTGCTACGTTCGCCAACAGTGGCATCATGAGCTAGGTCTATTGCGTAGATTCTTTGCACGAGTAGAACACAAAGTAGTTGTGGGCATTGATTTTGTTCAATATGCTTACCGTTACTAGTCCAATCTTGTTTCGACGGTATTGTGGGATGAAGCGGCCCGGACCGACCTTACACGTACACTTACGTGAGACAGGTTCCACCGACTGACATGCACGTGTTGCATAAGGTGGCTAGCGGGTGCCAGTCTCTCCCACTTTAGTCGGATCGGATTCGATGAAAAGGGTCCTTATGAAGGGTAAATAGCAATTGGCATATCACGTTGTGGCTTTTGCGTAGGTAAGAAACGTTCTTGCTAGAAACCCATAGCAGCCACGTAAAACATGCAAACAACAATTAGAGGACGTCTAACTTGTTTTTGCAGGGTATGATATGTGGTGTGATATGGCCAAGAAGAATGTGATGAATGATATGTGATGTATGAGATTGATCCTGTTCTTGTAATAGGAATCACGACTTGCATGTCGATGAGTATGACAACCGGCAGGAGCCATAGGAGTTGTCTTTATTTATTGTATGACATGCGTGTCATTGAACAACGCCATGTAATTACTTTACTTTATTGCTAACCGGTAGCCATAGTAGTAGAAGTAATAAGTTGGCGAGACAACTTCATGGAGACACAATGATGAAGATCATGATGATGGAGATCATGGTGTCATGCCGGTGACGATGATGATCATGGATCCCCGAAGATGGAGATCAAAAGGAGCAATATGATACTGGCCATATCATGTCACTATTTGATTGCATGTGATGTTTATCATGTTTATGCATCTTATTTGCTTAGAATGACGGTAGTAAATAAGATGATCCCTCATTAAAATTTCAAGAAAGTGTTCCCCCTAACTGTGCACCGTTGCGAAAGTTCGTCGTTTCGAAGCACCACGTGATGATCGGGTGTGATAGATTCTTACGTTCACATACAATGGGTGTAAGCCAGATTTACACACGCGAAACACTTAGGTTGACTTGACGAGCCTAGCATGTACAGACATGGCCTCAGAACACAAGAGACCGAAAGGTCGAGCATGAGTCGTATAGTAGATACGATCAACATGAAGATGTTCACCGATGATGACTAGTCCGTCTCACGTGATGATCGGACACGGCCTAGTTGACTCGGATCATGTAATCACTTAGATGACTAGAGGGATGTCTATCTGAGTGGGAGTTCATAAGATGAACTTAATTATCCTGAACATAGTCAAAAACCCTTTGCAAATTATGTCGTAAGCTCGCGCTTTAGTTCCACTGTTTAGATATGTTCCTAGAGAAAATTTAGTTGAAAGTTGATAGTAGCAATTATGCGGACTGGGTCCATGAACTGAGGATTGTCCTCGTTGCTTCGTAGAAGGCTTATGTCCTTAATGCACCGCTCGGTGTGCTGGACCTCGAACGTAGTCTGTGGATGTTGCGAACATCTGACATACACGTTTTGATAACTACGCGATAGTTCAGTTAAATGGTTTCGAGTAGAGGCACCAAAGCCGTTTTCGAAACGTCACGGAACATATGAGATGTTTCGAGGGCTGAAATTGGGATTTCAGGCTCGTGCCCACGTCAAGAGGTATAAGACCTCCGACGATTTTCCTAGCCTACAAACTAAGGGAGAAAAGCTCAATCGTTGAGCTTGTGCTCAGATTGTCTGAGTGCAACAATCACTTGAATCGAGTGGGAGTTGATCTTCCAGATGAGATAGTGATGTTTCTCCATAGTCATTGCCACCAAGCTGCTAGAGCTTTGTGATGAACTGTAACATATCAGGGATAGATATGATGATCCTTGAGGTATTCACAATGTTTGACACCGCGAAAGTAGAAATCAAGAAGGAGCATCAATTGTTGATGGTTGGTGCAACCACTAGTTTCAATAAGGGCAAGGGCAAGAAGGGATACTTCATGAAACGACAAATGAGCTGCTTCTCTAGTGAAGAAACCCAAGGTTAAACCCAAACCCGAGACTAAGTGCTTCTGTAATAAGAGGAACCACCACTGGAGCAGAATTACCCTAGATACTTGGTAGATGAGAAGGCTGGCAAGGTCGATAGAAGTATATTGGATATACATTAAGTTAATGTGTACTTTACTAGTACTCCTAGTAGCACCAGGGTATTAGATACCGGTTCGGTTGCTAAGTGTTAGTAACTCGAAATAAAAGAGCTACGGAATAAACGGAGACTAGCTAAAGGTGAGCTGACGATATGTGTTGGAAGTGTTTCCAAGTTTGATGTGATCAAACATCGCACGCTCCCTCTACCATCAAGATTAGTATTAAACCTGAATAATTGTCATTTGGTGTTTGCGTTGAGCATAGACATGATTGGATTATGTCTATCGCAATACGGTTATTCATTTAAGGAGAATAATGGTTACTCTATTTATTTGAATAATACCTTCAATGGTCTTGCACCTAAAGGAGTGGTTTATTGAATCTCGATCGTAGTGATACACATTTTCATGCCAAAAGATATAAGATAGTAATGATAGTACCACTTACTTGTGGCACTACCATGTAAGTCATATTGGTATAAAACGCATGAAGAAGCTCCATGTTGATGGATCTTTGGACTCACTCGTTTTTGAAAAGTTTGATACATGCGAACCATGTCTATTGGTGTATACGCATGAAGAAACTTCCATGCAGATGGATCGTTTGGACTCACTTGATTTTGAATCACTTGAGATATGCAAATCATACCACATGGGCAAGATGACTGGAAAAGCCTCGTTTTCAGTAAGATGGAACAAGATAGCAACTTGTTGGAAGTAACACATTTTGATGTGTGCAGTCCAATGAGTGCTGAGGCACGCAGTGAATATCGTTATGTTCTTACTTCACAGATGATTTGAGTAGATACTGAGTATATTTACTTGATGAAACACAAGTCTGAATTATTGAATGGTTCAAGTAATTTCAGAGTGAAGTTGAAGATCATCGTGACAAGAGGATAAAATGTCTATGATATGATCATAGAGATGAGTATCTGAGTTACGAGCTTTGGCACGCAATTAAGACATTGTGGAAATTGTTTCACAATTAATACCGCCTGGAACACCATAGTGTGATGGTGTGTCCGAACATCATAGTTGCACCCTATTGGATATGATGCGTACCATGATGTCTCTTATCGAATTACCACTATCGTTCATGGGTTAGGCATTAGAGACAACCGCACTCACTTTAATAGGGCACCACGTAATTCCATTGAGACGACACCGTTTGAACTATGGTTTGGAGAAACCTAAGTTGTCGTTTCTTGAAAGTTTGGGGCTGCGGCGCTTATGTGAAAAAGTTTCAGGCTGATAAGCTCGAACCCAAAGCGGATAAATGCATCTTCATAGGACACCCAAAACAGTTGGGTATACCTCCTAATTCAGATCCGAAAGCAATAGGGATTGTTTCTTGAATCGGGTCCTTTCTCGAGGAAATGTTTATCTCGAGAATTGAATGGGAGGATGGTGGAGACTTGATGAGGTTATTCAACCGTCACTTCAACTAGTGTGTAGGAGGGCACATGAGTTGTTCCTGTGGCGCCTACACCAATTGAAGTAGAAGCTTATGATAGGGATCATGAAGTTTCGGATCAAGTCACCACCGTACCTCGTACGGTGACTAGGATGCGTACCACTTCAGAGTGGTACAGTAATCCTGTCTTGAAGGTCATGTTTCTAGACAACAATGAACCTACGAGCAATGGGGAAGCGATGGTGGGCCCATATTCCGACAAATGGTTAGAAGCCATGAAATCTGAGATAGGATCCATGTATCAGAACAAAGCATGAACTTTGGTGGACTTGCCCGATGATCGGCAAGCCATTGAGATAAATGGATCTTTAAGAAGAAGACGGACGTGGACGGTAATGTCACCGTCTGTGAAGCTCGACTTGTGGCGAAGAGTTTTTCACAAGTTCAAGGAGTTGACTACGATGAGATTTTCTCATCCGTAGCGATGCTTAAGTCCGTCGGAATCATGTTAGCATTAGCTGCATTTATGAAATCTAGTAGATGGATGTCAAAACGAGTTTCCTTACCAGTTTTCATAAGGAAAGGTTGTATGTGATACAATCAGAAAGGTTTTGTCGATCCTAAGGATGCTAAAAGGTATGCTAGCTCCAGTGATCCTTCCATGGACTGGAGTAAGCATCTCGGAGTTGGAATATGCACTTTGATAAGATGATCAAAGATTTTGGGTTTATACAAAGTTTATGAGAAACTTGTATTTCCAAAGAAGTGAGTGGGAGCACTATAGAATTTCTGATGAGTATATGTTGTTGACATATTGTTGATCAGAAATGATGTAGAATTTTTGGAAAGCATAAAGGGTTATTTGAAAAGTGTTTTTCAAGGGAAAACCTGGATTAAGCTGCTTGAACATTGAGCATCAAGATCTATAAGGATAGATCAAAACACTTAATGGTACTTTCAAATGAGCACATACCTTGACATGATCTTGAAGGTGTTCAAGATGGATCAGTCAAAGAAGGAGTTCTTGCCTGAGTTGTAAGGTATGAAGTTAAGACTTAAAGCTCGACCACGGCAGAAGAGAGAGAAAGGACGAAGGTCGTCCCCTATGCTTTAGACGTAGGCTCTACAATATGCTATGCTAAGTACCGCACCTGATGTGTGCCTTGCCACATGTCTGGCAAGAGGGTACAAAGGTGATCAAGGAGTGGATCACTAGACAGCGGTCAAAATTGTCCTTGGAGTAATAAGGACATGTTTCTCGATTATGGAGGTGATAAAGAGTTCGGCGTAAAGGGTTACGTCGATGCAAGCTTTAACACCTATCCGAATGACTTTGAGTAGCAAACCAGATACGTATAGTGGAGCAACCATTTGGAATAGCTCCAAGTGGAGCGTGGAAGCAGCATCTACAATATGACCTAGAGATTTGCGAAGTACATACAGATCTGAATGTTGCAGACCCGTTGACTGAAACCTCTCTTACAAGCAAAACATGATCAAACCCCAGAACTCATTGAGTCTTAATCACATGATGATGTGAACTAGTTTAATGACACTAGTAAACTCTTTGGATGTTCGTCACATGGCGATGTGACCTGTGAGTGTTAATCACATGGCGATGTGAACTAGATTATTGACTCTAGTGCAAGTGGGAGACTGTTGGAAATATGCCCTAGAGGCAATAATAAATTAGTTATTATTATTATATTTCCTTGTTCACGATAATCGTTTATTATCCATGCTATAATTGTATTGATAGGAAACTCAAATACATGTGTGGATACATAGACAACGCCATGTCCCTAGTAAGCCTCTAGTTGGCTAGCTCGTTGATCAATAGATGGTTACGGTTTCCTGACCATGGACATTGGATGGCTTTGATAACGGGATCACATCATTAGGAGAATGATGTGATGGACAAGACCCAATCCTAAGCCTAGCACAAAGATCGTAGTTCGTATGCTAAAGCTTTTCTAATGTCAAGTATCATTTCCTTAGACCACGAGATTGTGAAACTCCCGGATACCGTAGGAATGCTTTGGGTGTACCAAACGTCACAACGTAACTGGGTGGCTATAAAGGTGCACTACAGGTATCTCCGAAAGTGTCTGTTGGGTTGGCACGAATCGAGACTGGGATTTGTCACTCCGTGTAAATGGAGAGGTATCTCTGGGCCCACTCGGTAGGACATCATCATAATGTGCACAATGTGACCAAGGGGTTGATCATGGGATGATGTGTTACGGAACGAGTAAAGAGACTTGCCGGTAACGAGATTGAACAAGGTATCGGTATACCGACAATCGAATCTCGGGCAAGTACAATACCGTTAGACAAAGGGAATTGAATACGGGATCGATTAAGTCCTTGACATCGTGGTTCATCCAATGAGATCATCGTGGAACATGTGGGAGCCAACATGGGTATCCAGATCCCGCTGTTGGTTATTGACCGGAGAACGTCTGGGTCATGTCTGCATGGTTCCCGAACCCGTAGGGTCTACACACTTAAGGTTCGATGATGCTAGGGTTATAAAGGAAGTTTCTATGTGGTTACCGAATGTTGTTCGGAGTCTCGGATGAGATCCCGGACGTCATGAGGAGTTCCGGAATGGTCCGGAGGTAAAGATTTATATATGGAAGTCCTATTTTGGCCACCGGAAAATGTTTGGGATTTTTCGGTATTGTACCGGGAAGGTTCTAGAAGGTTCCGGAGTGGGGCCCACCTGCATGGGGGACCCACATGAACGTGGGTAGTGGGGGCAAGGCCCCACACCCCTGGTCAAGGCGCACCAAGATCCCCCCTTAGAAGGAATAAGATCATATCCCGAAGGGATAAGATCAAGATCCCTAAAAAGGGGGGATAACAATCGGTGGGGAAGGAAATGATGTGATTTCTTTCCTCCCACCTTTGCCAACGCCCCAATGGACTTGGAGGGCAAGAAACCAGCCCCTCCACCCCTATATATAGTGGGGAGGCGCATGGGAGCTTCACGCTTGCCCCTGGCGCAGCCCTCCCCCTCTCCCAAGTGCTCCTCCTCTCTCGCGGTGCTTGGCGAAGCCCTGCAGGATTGCCACGCTCCTCCACCACCACCACGCCGTTGTGCTACTGCTGGACGGAGTCTTCCTCAACCTCTCCCTCTCTCGTTGCTGGATCAAGGCATGGGAGACGTCACCGGGCTGTACGTGTGTTGAACGCGGAGGTGCCGTCCGTTCGGCACTAGGATCTCCGGTGATTTGGATCACGACGAGTACGACTCCTTCAACCCCGTTCTCTTGAACGCTTCCGCTTAGCGATCTACAAGGGTATGTAGATGCACTCTCCTTCCCCTCGTTGCTGGTTTCTCCATAGATAGATCTTGGTGACACGTAGGAAAATTTTGAATTTCTGCTACGTTCGCCAACAGTTGCGCCCCCTCTAGGGTTCCCTCCCCAGGGGTGGCGGCAGCCCCCAGATGCCATCTGGGTGGCGGCCAGAAGGGGAGAGAGGGGAGGCGCACCTGGGGTGGGCCTTAGGGCCCATCTGCCCTAGGGTTTGCCCCCCTCCCCCTCTTCCCTGCGCCTTGGGCCTTGTGGGGGGGCGCACCAGCCCACCTGGGGCTGGTCCCCTCCCACACTTAGCCCATGCAGCCCTCCGGGGTTGGTGGCCCCACTTGGTGGACCCCCGGGACCCTCCCGGTGGTCCCGGTACGTTACCGATAAAACCCGAAACTTTTCCGGTGACCAAAACAGGACTTCCCATATATAAATCTTTACCTCCGGACCATTCCGGAACTCCTCGTGACGTCCGGGATCTCATCCGGGACTCCGAACAACATTCGGTAACCACATACAAACTTCCTTTATAACCCTAGCGTCATCGAACCTTAAGTGTGTAGACCCTACGGGTTCGGGAACCATGCAGACATGACCCAGACGTTCTCCGGTCAATAACCAACAGCGGGATCTGGATACCCATGTTGGCTCCCACATGTTCCACGATGATCTCATCGGATGAACCACGATGTCAAGGACTCAATCGATCCCGTATACAATTCCCTTTATCTAGCGGTATTGTACTTGCCCGAGATTCGATCGTCGGTATGCCGATACCTTGTTCAATCTCGTTACCGGCAAGTCTCTTTACTCGTTCCGTAACACATCATCCCGTGATCAACCCCTTGGTCACATTGTGCACATTATGATGATGTCCTACCGAGTGGGCCCAGAGATACCTCTCCGTTTACACGGAGTGACAAATCCCAGTCTCGATTCGTGCCAACCCAAAAGACACTTTCGGAGATACCTGTAGTGCACCTTTATAACCACCCAGTTACGTTGTGACGTTTGGTACACCCAAAGCATTCCTACGGTGTCTGGGAGTTGCACAATCTCATGGTCTAAGGAAATGATACTTGACATTAGAAAAGCTTTAGCATACGAACTACGATCTTTGTGCTAGGCTTAAGATTGGGTCTTGTCCATCACATCATTCTCCTAATGATGTGATCCCGTTATCAACGACATCCAATGTCCATGGTCAGAAAACCGTAACCATCTATTGATCAACGAGCTAGTCAACTAGAAGCTTACTAGGGACATGGTGTTGTCTATGTATCCACACATGTATCTGAGTTTCCTTTCAATACAATTATAGATAATAAACGATTATCATGAACAAGAAAATATAATAATAATAACTAATTTATTATTGCCTCTAGGGCATATTTCCAACAACCCGCAGGGCGAGTCGGGCAGCACCATCCGAGGAAACGCCGACGAGCCGGTGCTGGTCGCGGCGACGGCGGCTTGGACGAGGCTGTGCTGGCTAGGGTTTAACCCTAGCATGTTGAGCGCCTCCCTCGTTGCCGCCGCGACGCAGGCGTTGGTGACCTCCTGCTGCGTGGCGGCGACGACGGCGGCCTCATCCCTCACGTTCGCGGCGTGCCTCCGGCCCTTCCTCTTGGCCGACTCGCGTGCCCGCTGTTCGGGCGTCAGCGCCTTCTTTGGCTTGGTCGTGGCGGCCATCTTGCGCGGGGCACGAGGCTTGCCCTTCCCGGCGGGGGCGGCGGCGCCGGACGAGGCGAGGGAGGCGAGGCCGGCGGCGGCGTCGAGGTCGAGGTCGATGGCGCCGTCCATGGTTGGGGCGTGAGCAAGCGCGTGCGGGGGGAGCGTTTTTGAGAAAATGGGAGGAAATGGTGGTGGCTGCCACCGACCGACGGGCCTGAGGAGAGGAGTAGGCGCGCGCGCATTCGTCTCGTGTCCGCACGGACGCAAATCCAGTTCAAAAATGGGCCGGGAATGGATCGCCATGCGGACGTTAAGCGGACACGCGTCCGTTTGGGTCGACGCGTTGGGCCGCCTTTTGTGTCAGCGCCGACCCAAATGGACGGCGGCGGACGAAATGGGTCGCCTCATTGGAGTTGCTCTAAAAGAATGCTGCCGGCATCACGTGTAAGGTATGGCCATTTCGATCTTTTATAAACCAGAAGGAGAACTGTTTCCCTTTTTCTCATTTTATACTCTATCTAATAACAAGTGTTTTTTGATGTTCACAATCACCACCACTGGATTCTTCAGATAGGGAAAGTGAAGGAGGATTGATCACATGTACGAAAATGACCAACTCGACTATGGCACCATGCTAATTGCAAATGCTTATGATCAGAAAAACTGTTTTGAGCCTTTTATTTTCTAACATAATATAATCCCTGCCAGATAAATCAGTTTGAACGACAATTAATATGAGACTGAGGCAATATTACACAATACCTTACCGTTATCATCATCGTTTATATTACTATTATTATCGAGCTAGTGGGAGCTCCAGCATGAAAATGAAAAATAAACATGAAAAGGAAATGGGAACCAATAAAGACCGCCAACTTGCGCAGTTAATTATTCGCTGGAAATTCAAGAAACCAACCGTGCTGTCTTCACTTGGGTGCAAAGAGGCCAAGCAGAGGTGGTGAACCCTGAAAGTGAGCTCTAGGATAGGAGGAGGGGAGCCAACAAACAAGAAGAATAAAAGCTAAGGGAGGTCCAAGATTCCCGCTGGACCTTGGTTCCCTTCTTTTTTCTTGGCTCATTGGAAGGTCCTGCCTGCCATCTGGGTTCCTGGCGACTGGCGCAAGAGAGCGTGGGGTTTTGGGAACTCTAGCATCAACCCCATCATTTCTTTGGTGCACTGCCTTTTGGGGCGAAATTGGTAAGGTTTCATATTTTTTCCCTTTTTCTCCTGTCTCAGTTTGTTGGTTTGAATTCCATAGCTTTTCTTATTATCTTCGGTTCTTGGAGATGTCCTTTGTTAGGATCGGCCGCCGTGCCAAAACCTGGCACGAATGCTGAGATTTGCCTTCTCCCCTTTGCAGTATCAGGTGCTCTGTTCATGGCCCAGGGGTATTGATTGGTTGGGATCCCAGCGCTTGCAACGGTTTTGTGCAAGGCAGCCCTGCTTCCCGTCAATCAGAGAAGGCAAGTCTTGGATTTTTCCCGATCACAATCTCAGGTCCCTAGCAATTGCAAATCAGGGGGCTTGTTTTTTCCTAATCTAATCAAGAGAAGCAACCGTAATCGCCGGAGTTGGTGAGGCAAGGGGTTACCTGGATTTTCGCAAGAACAGGGGCGTTACAAATTGAGGAATCCCTCCGGTCACGTCCAGTTGATTCTTGGGCTTTGACATGGAGAGGCAGACCAGTTTCCGCCTGGGCGCGCTGGAGAAGCTCAAGAGCTTCCGGGGGATGGAGAACTTCCGGCGGAGCAAGGACAGCCCCGGCAAGCGCGGTGACACGCCGCTCCACCTCGCGGCGAGGGCCGGCAACGTCTCCAACGTCCAGAGGATCCTTGCCGAATCCGGCCGGGAGCTGGTCGGCGAGCTGGCCGCCCGGCCGAACCAGGACGGGGAGACGGCGCTGTACGTGGCCGCCGACAAGGGGCACACCGAGGTGGTGCGCGAGATCTTGAAGGTGTCTGATATGCAGACGGCGGGGATCAAGGCCAGCAACAGCTTCGACGCCTTCCACATCGCCGCCAAGCAGGGCCATCTGGGTAAGCTGTTTTCCTGTTCACCAGTCCAGCATATTGTTCTGATAATTCTTTTCAATCCAAGCCTGTGAAATGATTCCTTACAAGTCTTTGTAATCAGGATTTGGGCATAGATTTTGGCGCAGTGAGTAGATTGCTTCGGGTCAAAAAAATGCCTATTCTTATCTGATTGAGTTGGTGGCATAGTAGTACTCACAGCAAGAACAGTGATTTTGTTCATAATCTTTTCATCTAAGAACAAGTGCTAACATCTGGCCATCCTTTTCTCATTAATGTCTGAAAAGAATGCATACCTGATTTGATTTAGCTCTAGTCTTGACTATTTTATTATGTAGGTGGCAACTGACAAGTTGAGTTTCTCTGTAGCACTAGCAGTCCTGATTTATGAGGGCTAGGGAAATTCTGGGTTATTCTCAAAGAAGTTATGGTGTGATGTAATAAGAGATAGTCGTAGTTGTGTTGTGCACGTTGGATATAATGCAACCACTAGTTAGATCTTATCTCACTCTGCTTTATTCTCTATTGGAGCTTATATCATTCTGATCTGTTGACTTTCTGATAGTGGAGATCGAATTACAGTCGTAAGCCGTAGCTGTAATAACTTGCTTGATAATAATTTAAGGTAAAATTCCAAAAGAATTGTGGCTTATTCTCCTCTTCCATTTCTTGATTTTGCAGATGTTTTGAAGGAGCTGTTGCAGGCCTTTCCTGCTCTTGCTATGACCACAAACTCTGTAAACGCCACAGCTTTGGAAACTGCTGCCATTCAGGGTCACATTGATATTGTCAACCTCCTACTGGAAACCGATGCTAGCCTTGCCAAGATTGCGAGAAACAATGGGAAGACAGTTTTGCATTCCGCGGCGAGGATGGGCCATGTGGAAGTTGTAAGATCCTTGTTAAATAAGGATCCAGGGATTGGTTTGAGAACAGACAAGAAGGGACAGACGGCACTGCATATGGCGTCCAAAGGAACGAATGCTGAAATTGTGGTTGAGTTATTGAAGCCTGATTTCTCAGTTAGCCATCTAGAAGATAACAAGGGGAACAGGCCACTGCATGTTGCGACTCGGAAGGGCAATATCGTTGTAAGTGAACAGGCATTTTGAATCATTTTCTACAGTTAAAATAGTTTATCAATCATTTGCTATCCTGTGATCCTGTCCTGTTACTTACTGAACCTAATTTTGCTATGCCTAGTTTTTTTTGCTGTAAACATCTTCTCTGCTTAGAATGTGATGATGTTTCTTTTTCTTTTAGTAAATAAAAAAATTAAGAACAAGATTATTTGAACCTGTTAGAGGCATAATATTTCACTGAAGCTGAACATAAACATGAAGTAGCTTAGGTTCTTGGAAAAAAGGACTGATGTCTCTTAGTAATTGTTCTGTTGAGAACTTTCCAGTTCCTATTTTGCAGTGGTTTTTGTACCTTGACTGATACATGTGTAATTCCTTGCAGATAGTGCAGACCCTACTATCAGTTGAAGGGATTGATGTCAATGCAGTTAACAGGTCAGGAGAGACTGCTCTTGCCATTGCTGAGAAGATGAACAACCAAGAACTCATTAACATTCTGAGAGACGCCGGCGGCGTGGTAACTGCAAAAGAGCCGGTGCATCCTGCAAACCCGGCAAAGCAGCTGAAGCAAACCGTGAGCGATATCAGGCACGACGTCCAGTCCCAGATCAAGCAGACACGGCAGACCAAGATGCAGGTCCAGAAGATCAAGAGCAGGCTGGAGAAGCTCCACATCGGCGGCCTGAACAACGCCATCAACTCCAACACCGTGGTGGCGGTGCTCATCGCCACCGTCGCCTTCGCCGCCATATTCACCGTGCCCGGCAACTTCGTGGAGGACATGAGCCAGGCGCCCCCCGGCATGTCGCTGGGGCAGGCGTACGTGGCCAGCGACCCGGCCTTCATAATGTTCCTGGTGTTCGACTCCCTGGCGCTCTTCATCTCGCTCGCCGTCGTGGTCGTCCAGACGTCGCTGATCGTGGTGGAGCAGAAGGCCAAGAGGAGGATGGTGTTTGTGATGAACAAGCTCATGTGGCTGGCGTGCCTCTTCATCTCCGCCGCCTTCATAGCGCTGACATACGTCGTGGTCGGCCGCGGCGACTGGTGGCTGGCCTGGTGCACCATGGCCATCGGCGCGGTGATCATGCTCACCACCCTCGGCTCCATGTGCTACTGCATCGTGGCGCACAGGATGGAGGAGAAGAGCATGAGGAAGATCAGGAAAGCCTCCGCGAGCCAGTCCCGGTCATGGTCCATGCCGGTCGACTCGGACCCGGACCTGATCAACACCGAGTACAAGAAGATGTACGCGTTGTAGGTCAGGGTGACGATCGCGTCGCGGGGATCTGTACATAGTTATTATCATCAGGCGCTGTTTCGCTCGAGTCTCTTCGCTCGAATGATGAATAACTTCCAGTGGGGTTTTGACATTTTGACATGAACCGAAGGTACTTTTGCTGCTGAAACAATATCATCACCTCAGCTGTGCTTGTATTGCAGCCTGGATGGAGATAAGGCACCTGGATCTGTCTGTTGCATGCTGTATGGATTCGTGGTAGTCCTTGTAAGTGGCTTCTTGTACGCATAATTTTGCAGTAGTACCTACTGTTTTTCTAGAGAGTACGCCAACGGTGTATCATATTTTTAGAGAAGGGAGCAAAAGATTTACAGGAGATGCGAACATTCGACAAAGATAACATCACACCCACACCTACCAAAGTTCTAACACTACTCTCTCACAAATATCTTGAAACCATCCACACCACCTATAGCAATCTTTCAATCCCTCAATTCCGTTAAGATGGCACTGCACAGTTGACTCCGCTGTTTTTGTTGCTGAGTTCTACCGAAGACCCTGGCATTCCTCTGCTTCCAGGGAGACCAGGCAACTGCGATCACCATCGCATCGAAGCCTCGCTTCTCTTTCGCCCTGAAGAGCTTTCTTTGCGACAGCCACCAATCCAGGAAATGGTCATTTTTACTCAGGCATTGCACATTCAGCCGCATAGAGGTTAAGCATAAGTGCCAAACTTCTCGAGCATACACACACTAAAGTAAAATGTGGTCGGCATTGTCCTTCTATTGAAGACATGTGTATGGTGAGTCTTGAAGGCCATGCCGGCTCGTCGGTCAGAAGTCCAAATTGTATATCCTACTGCCAGCTGCTACTCGTAAACTTCATTGGGATTTTTCCTCAAGGGGAAGGGTGAAGCAGTACAGTAGAGATAAGTATTTTCCTCAGTGAGAATCAGGTTTATCGAACCAATAGAAGAACCACACAAATTCTCGTCTTCGGCACCTATACACACAAAGCAAATACTTGCACCCAACACGGGCAAGTGAGTTGTCAATCCCGCTGAACTCTTTACTTGCAAGGATTAATTCTAATAGTGATAGATGGATAAAAAGAAAAGTAAAAAGATGCAGCAAGGTATTTTTGGTTTTTATAATATGATAAAGGTAGACCCAGGGGCCATAGTTTTCACTAGAGACTTCTCTCTCGAACACATAGCATATGGTGGGTAAACAAATTACTCTTTGACAATTGATAGAAAATCGTATAGTTATGACGATATTCATGGCAATGATCACACATATAGGCATCACGTCTGTGACAAGTAGACCGTCTCCTACCTGCATCTACTACTATTACTCCACCAATCGACCGCTATCCAGCATGCATCTATGGCATTAAGTTCATGACAAACAGAGTAACGATTTAAGCAAGATGGCATGATGTAGACAAAGTAAAGTCAAGCAATATGAATAAACCCCATCGTTTTATTCTTAATGGCAACAATACAATACATGCCTCACTACCCCTTCTGTCACGAGGTGAGGACACCACAACATTGAACCCACTACAAAGCACCTCTCCCACTGAAGATAAATCAATCTAGTTGGCCAAACCAAACGGATAGATTCAAGAGAAATACAAAGCTATCATAATCATGCATAATAAAGTTCTGAAAAGACTCAATTACTTTCAATGAATAATCTGACCATAAACCCACAATTTATTGGATCCCAACAAACAAACCGCAAAAGAAGATTACATCGAATAGAACTCCAAGAAGATCGAGGAGAACATTGTATTGAAGATCAGAGAGAGTGAAGAAGTCATCTAGCTACTAGCTATGGACCCGTAGGTCTGTGGTAAACTACTCACGCATTATCGGAAGGTAGCAAGGATGATGTAGAAGCCCTCCGTGAGCGATTCCCCCTCCGACAGAGTACCAGAAAAGGCCTCCAGATGGGATCACGGAAGAACAGAAGCTTGCGGTGGCGGAAAAAGTGTTTCGGGTGGCTCCTTGGGGGTTTCCCAATATTCGAGATTTTATAGAAGTGGATTAGGTCAGAAGGAGCCACGTGGAGCCCACAAGATAACAAGGCATGCCTTACCCCCTGGGCGCGCCCTGTTGCCTTGCTGTCTCCTCGCTTCGCATCAGGTCTCCTCTCGAAGCTTCTAGGGTCTCTTTTGTCCAGAAAAGTATCGTTAAAAAAGTCTCGTAGCGTTTGGACTCCATTTGGTACTGATTCTCTGGAAAATAAAAAAACAGAAAATAGCAGCTGACACTAGGCACTGGGTTAATAGGTTAGTTCCCAAAAAGAATATAAAATAGCATAAAAGTGCATATAAAGTATAAAGATTGATAATATAATAGCATGAAATAATCAAAAAATATAGATATGTTGAAGATGTATTAGCATCCCCGAGCTTAATTCATGCTCGTCCTCGAGTAGGTAAATTATGAAAACAGAATTTTTGATGTAAAATGCTACCTGACATGTGTATCATGTAATCTGTTTACATTATAATCATTGAGAAACAATGAAGTAACAATTTAAACATAATAATATCTATGAATATAAGAAACATAATCATTACTTTTCCAAAATATACGATCCTTAACGAATATTATCCCCACTCATTTTTATCACATTAGCATGGCATGACTCCGCCTTCACCGCATAAATATAAATCATGAGCACCTCGATGTCAAACCATACAATTGGATCGTACTTCTAACGCGCTTCAGCATTTTTAACCCCATGCAATACATGAGTGTGAGCCATGGATATAGCTATAGATGGAATATAATGCGGTGATAGAGATCAATAAGGGAAGTCAAAAAGGAAGAAAGTCTCGCATCGACGCGGCTAATCAACAGGCTCTGGAGATGCCCATCAATCGATATCAATGCGAGGAGTAGGGATTGCCATGTAACAGATGCTCTAAGAGCTATAAGTGTATGAAAGCTCGACGAAAACTAAGTAGGTGTGCATCCAACTCGCTTGCTCATGAAGACCTCGGGCATTTGAGGAAGCCCATCATCGGAATATGCAAGCAAAGTTCTATAATGAGAATTTTCCACCAGTATATGAAAGTGACAACTCATGAGACTCTCTATATGAAGAACATGGTGCTACTCTGAAGCACAAGTGTGGAAAAGGATAGTAACATTGTCCCTTCTCTCCTTTTTTCTCATTTTTGTTGTTGGGCTCTTTTTGGCCTCTTTTTTTTGTCTGGAGTCTCATCCCAACTTGTGGGGAAATCATAGTCTCCATCATCCTTTCCTCACTGGGACAATGCTCTAATATGACGATTGTTAGTGTGAAATCCGGTAGACCTCGGGGTAGGGGGTTCCGAGCTATGGATCTCGTATCGAGGGTAACGGGAACAGGAAGACGATGTTTACCCAGGTTCAGGCCCTCTTGATGGAGGTAAAACCCTACGTCATGCTCTTGTTTATATTGATGAAGGTGTATCAAATACAGAGTTGATATCGATCGGAAGATGTGTTTTAACTCTAGGGCTAGGTGAATGAGATTGTGTTCTAGTCCCTTCTACGGGCTATACCCTCTGGCTTATATACATGCAAGGTAGGGCTCCTAGGGTTACAAGGTCGGTATCCAGGTGTGGAGGCGGCAAAAGGAGTCTTGGAGTGTACGTCAAGTCTTTGGCAGATGCAGTCTCGATCATGCCCCCATCATGCGGCTTCCATAGTTCATCTTGGGATGAATGAGGGCCCGCTAGGACAGCCCGAGGAGCATGGGCCGACTAGGTAGTCTAGGACACCGTCAGTAACCCCCGAACTTGTCTTCTATGCCAAGGACGACCTCTTTGATGAAGATAACCTCGCATCTGAAGTCCTTGGCTTGATAGACGAGTTCCCCTTTGTGTCTTTAAGATCCCCGAACTGTTCTTTGAAGAAATAGTGCCTTGCAAATAAAAGTTGGCCGAGCTCACGCTTTGCTCGAGGAGGCAGGGTTGCTTAGCCTCAAAGGCCAACCATGTAGGTGCGAATAGTTCCGCCTAGCCTGACAAATTTATCGAAGCGACGCAACCCACGACGGGTCAGGCAGTTACTGCTTACCCCAAATCATGGCCCGAGGCAGCCTCTTTAGTGGCGCGTCCCATCAAAGTGGAGATCGTGCCCGTTTCCTTAGGGATATCATCAAGATTTGGTTTTCCCCCGTACACACAATGACATATTTTGTGGGGGAGTTGCGTTTTAACCGGCACAACAAGGAGGACTCTTGGCCTTTCACTACCCTATAAGAGCAAGAAAACAAAAGCGCAAACAAGCACACTTTCATTTCCCCCTTCTGTCGCCCTCTCGAGCTCCAGCGTCCAGATCCAATCTCACTTCCCTCGACAGCGCGCCCAAGCTCCCCTACCCAGCCATGGCCGACACCCTCAAGGTGCACTGGGGTGGCTCCATTGTGACGGAGGGCACCATCCTAGAGCTGCATAGTGCGGGATACATCCCTGCCAACATCGCCGCCCGTGCTCCTGGCGCCAACCAGCAGGTGCCCGCTCCCAACCCAGGAGAGTGGGTAGTCTTCGCCCCCACCTCATCAAAGGTTTAGGGTTCCCGCTGCACTCTTTCGTGCGCGGGATCATGTTCTACTATGGGTTGGACTTCCACCACATGGCCCCGAACTCCATTCTACACCTTGTCTCCTTCATCATGGTCTGCGATGCCTTCCTCCGCATCGAGCCACACTTCCGCCTATGGCTGAAGATCTTCGGCGTTAAGACAAAGCGAGTGGCTCCGATCTGGCGGAGTGCGAAGGGGCCATGATCAGCAAGAACCATAAGGCCGACTGGTTCGAAGTCACCTTCATCAAGATGGTTAAAGAATGGCAGCACGAGTGGTTTTATATCATTGGGCCGCTTGCCGTTGGCCAAGCCGAAGTCCTAGCCTTTTCGGTTGGGCCCCCGAAGAAGCTTGTGACCTAGAAAAAGAAGGGTATAGCCTCGGGTAAGCAAACGTAGGTGGAGGCCTTGATCAAGAGGATCAAGTGGTGGTCTGACACTACAAAAAAAAGACACATCCGTGACATTTTGGGACGAACGATTTTTTTTTCCTGTCATACATATGACACTTCTATGACGATAATTGTGACAAAACCCGGTATCATCATAGATGTGGTGGGCTCCTACTTCTATGACAAAAAATCATGACAGAAAATGGGCTTTTCATCCTGGGCGGGCCGGAGACGCAACTGCATGACATTCTTTGGGCCGTCCAGACGGAAAAAACTGTGGTAGAAGTGAGGGGGAGGAAAATTTTGGGGAGTTGCCGGTTATGGTGGGAGGTCGGGGGCCGAGCAATGCGCGTTTCTCTCGTACACTTGCGAGGCGTTGGCTCTAACTGAACCCGAGCGAGGCGTTGGGCTCTAACTGAACCCGAGCGATTGCACTGCAGGCTACGCGTTACTGAACCCGAGCGATCGATCGATGGCTGTTAACTAAACCCGATGGAGCGATTCCTTCGCTACTACTGCTAACTGAAGCCGATCGATTGGATGAACAGTGAGCATTGAGGGGGGGGGGTTGGATGAACAGTGAGCGGTGGCGTTGCCTCTGGATGAACAGGAACCCGTGGTGTGGAGGGCTGGATGAACAGTAGACAGTGGAGGGTGGCCGTGGAGGGGTGGTTGAACAGGACCCCATGGTGTGGAGGGCTGGATTAACAGTAGACGGTGGAGGGGTGCCCGTGGAGGGGTGGTTGAACAGTAGCCGGTGGAGTAGCGCACGGTGGAGGCTGGATGAACAGGAGCCCATGGAGGCTAGAGGAGGTCGACAGTAGCCCGTGGAGGCTGGAGGAGGTCGACGGTGGAGATGAACAGTATCCCGTGGTGTCCCGTTTTGCGGTGCGCCACACCCCTCCCGATGAACAGGACCCCCGTTTTGACCGTAGCGCTCCAACACAAGTCCGTTTCGTCCATTTTGCAGTACGCCACACCCCTCCCGATCAATAGGACCCCCGTTTCGACTATAGGAGGTCCATTTCGTCCGTTTTGCGGTACGCCACACCCCTCCCGATCAACAGGACCCTGTTTCGACCGTAGGAGGTCCGTTTCCTCCGTTTTGCGGTACGCCACAACCCTCCCGATCAACAGGACCCCCATTTCGACCGTAGGAGGTCCGTTTCCTCCGTTGTGTGGTACGCCACACCCCTCCCGATCAACAGGACCCCCGTTTCGACCGTAGGAGGTCCGTTTCCTCCGTTGTGCGCTACTCCAGGCCTCGTTTCCATCGCCTGTTCCGTCCAAGCCCTCCTGATGAACACGACCAAGCATTCCGTTCCGACCCAGACGGTTGGCTCCCCATGAACACGACGACGACGCTGTTTCTCCGTTCCGACCCAGCCATGTACGTATGCGCGAGTAGGCGTTCGAGACCCAGCCCGTATGTACACATACGTGGCTGTATTTTCTTTCTTGCACCCTGGCCGCTGTACGTACGTGTACATGCTACGTGCGCGCCTCTACTACGACACGTGCGTGCCTCTACAATGACCAGTATGTACGTACATGTTCGCGACCAGAATGACAACACTACGTACGCTTCGACCAGGTGGGTCCCGACTGTTAGGCACTTCCTTGCGTGCAGAAATGTAGCTGGTGGGTCCCAGCAGTCAGAGGGGTGAATCGTTTTTTTTGCCCAGACGCACTTCCTTGCGTGCGAAGGTGTAGCTGGTGGGTCCCAGCAGTCAGAGGGGTGAATCGTTTTTTTTGCCCAGACGCACTTCCTTGCGTGCGAAGGTGTAGCTGGTGGGTCCCAGCAGTCAGGGGGAAATGTTTTTTTCACGAAATACGGTGGCCCGTCCTATGGGTCCCCGCTGTTAGGTGGAGGAATAATTATTTTCCGCGTAATAAGGAGGCACTTCCTTGCTGCGGCCGTGGACCCAGATGTCAGCCTCTCCACATACAGTCCACGTACGATGGAAGTCGTTCCTTGACCATGTTGACCATGCCGCGCGGAGAGCACCAGGGCGGTGGATGATGGCGAGGCCTAGGAAGGGGATGACGGGGAGCCGGGGAAGACGCGACAGTGGAAGCCCGCGCCGAGAGGAGTACGAGGGTTCACTAGTTCGGCCGCGGTGTGAGGCTGCCGTCGCCGCAGGGCTTGGCCAGCGGTGGGAATAGTAGGGGGCGGTGAGGCCTCCACGACAGCACATCCGGCCACGGGAGGCAGGAGCATGCGGCACGACCGGCGTTGCTTTGGGCGGCTAGAACAAGAAGACCAGAGGTTGAAGAAGCACTACGGCCGTTGGATGGACATCGTACGGTCACTGGAGCTAGAATCGTTTATATTGACTAAGTTGACAAAGCCCTCCGTCCCCGTCAACTTAGTAGGCCCACAAGTCAGCCTCCCACCAAGGTGGGTCCCAGCTAGCAGGGGGTATTCATTTTTTTGTGCGTAATAAGGAGGCACTTCCAGTGGGTCCGAGCTGATAGCATTGGGAACGTTTTTTCGCGAAATACGGTGGCCCGTCGGGTGGGTCCCAGCAGTCAGGGGCAAACATTTTTTTCGCGAAATACTGGTGGCCCGTCCGGTGGGTCCCTGCTGTCAGGTGGAGGAATAATTATTTTCCGTGTAATAAGGAGGCACTTCCTTGCGGCTGCCGTGGACCCAGCTGTTAGCCTCTCCATGTACAGTATTCTTCCGATGGAATTCGGTCATTGACCACATTGACCATGCCGCGCCGAGAGCACCACGGCGGTGGACGGCGGCGAGGCCTAGGAAGGGGACGACGTGGAGCCGGGGAAGACGCGGCAGTGGATGCCCACGCGCAGAGGCGTACGAGGGTTCGCTGGTTCGGCTGCGCTGTCGTCGTCACAGAATAACAGGGGGTGTGGGTGAGTGGAGTGGAGGGATGGCCTGGCCAGCAGTTGGAGTAGTATGGGGGCGGTGAGGCCTTCACGGCAGCATAGCCGGCCACGGGAGGCAGGAGAAGGCGGCACGACCGGCGCTGCTTTGGGCGGCTGGAGCAAGAAGACCAGAGGTTGAAGAAGCACTACGGCCGTTGGATGGACATCGTACGGTCAGTCAAGCTAGAATCATGCATATTGACTAAGTTGACAAAGCCCTTCGTCCCCGTCAACTTAGTAGGCCCACTATACTGGGTCCCAGCTAGCAGGGGGAGTATTCTTTTTTTTGGGTGTAATAAGGAGGCACTTCCTTGCGTGCGAAGATATAGCTGGTGGGTCCGAGCTGTCAGCGGCGGTAACGTTTTTTCCGCTAAATACAGAGGCCCTTTCGATGGGTCCCATATGTCAAGTGGAGGAATCATTATTTTGCGCGTAATAAGGAGGCATTTCCTTGCATGCGGCCGTGGACCCAGCTGTCAGCCTCTCCACGTACAGTCCACTTCCGATGGATGTCGTTCATTGACCACGTTGACCAGGCCGCGCCAAGAGCACCAGGTCAGTGAACGACGGCGAGGCCTAGGAAGGGAACGACACGGAGCCAGGGAATACTTGACAGTTATTTCCCACGCGGAGGAGTACGAGGGTTTACTGGTTCGTCCACCGTCGCCGGAGAATAACATCATGTGTGGGACTGAGGGTGAGTAGAGGGATAGCTAGGCCAGCGATGGGAGTACGGTGGGGCGGTGAGGCCTGCGCGGCAGCACAGCCGACCGCGGGGAGGAGGGAGCAGGCAGTCCCGCCGGCGCTTGTTTGAGCGGCTGGAGCAGGAAGAGCAGAGATTGAAGAAGCACGACGGCCGTTGGATGGACATCCAACAGTATACATGCCATCTGTGGAAAGCCTCAAATCTGTGGAAAACAGCATACAGCCCATCTGCCATTATTTCAAATAGTTTACAACCCATTTGCTAATTCTTACGGGTTTTTTTGGAGCCCATATTCTTTTTGTTAGCATTACAGCCCATATTGTGGCCACGGTTAAAAAATTATACGAAATTTTGCATATGTCGGTGCGGTCTGAACTGTTTTTAATCCCGAAATTTCGAGTCACAATCATACTGATTTTAAAAATAAATGTATATCAATATAAAATCCAATAAATTGTCCACGCATAAAAAGCAATGCAATTTAAAATCTCGAAATGAAAAAAAAGATATTTGAAACTAATTGCCGGTTTGATGTGTTTTAAAAATGTACAACCCATTTCTCATTACTGATAGGCCATTTTCTCGGCCAGCCGAATGAAGCTCTCCTCGTCTAGCCCAACAGGCCTGATAAAGTGACTTACTTGACAAATCACAAAAAAACTGGGCTAGCCATTTTCAAAAAGAAAAAAAAACTACTGGTTTGGTCTGTGGTAAACATAAAAGAAAAGGCTGTCTAGACAGGCCAGAGTGTCCCGCACAGCCCAGTTGACACCCTGCTTCTGTCTCAAAAACAAATTAGATAAATGCCACTCCAATTATGGCGATTCATGAAAATGTCACTGCAATTTCCAAACTTTGAAAAATGCCACTGCAATTATTGCAAACTTTGAAAAACGCCACTGCAGTTTGCAAACTTTGAAAAACGCCACTTCAGACTTCAAAAAATGCCACTAGAAATGACATGTAATGACATTTTTCAAAGTTTGGAAATTGCAGTGGCATTTCTCGGAGGCATTTACCAAATTAACCCAAAACAAAAATAACTGGGTGAGCTGCTGGGTCCCTGGTGTCAGCCGCTCGTTGTGCAATTCTCTCGTTTATTGACTACGTTGACAATGGCATGGGACCCAGATGTCAGAAATCCACTAGGAGGAGCCATTTTTTTATTGGCTTGAAATAAAGAGGCACTTGCTTGCGTACTGCCATGACCTTGGCAGGTCCCTGCTGTCATCCTCTCCACGTGCAATCGTCTCCTGACTGTGTACACGTCAACTTGCTAGGCCCACAAGTCAGCCTCTAAACCCGTGGAGGACAAATACAACCCATTTAAAAAAATAACAGCCCATTCCATACGTTCAAGCGGAAAGTTCAACATTCAGAGCAAAGTAACAGGTCTGATCCACATATAGAGTACTGAACTTCCACGTTGACAACCATCATAGCCAAGTTAACTATCTACTCCCACTAGACAAGTACTAACTTACTCTTAGCTAACTAGACGATGCCGGCGGTACACGCTAAACGCCAGCACCGGCGTCCTGCGCCTCACCTCGGACTTGCCAGAGGTGCGATAGGGCGCGTTGCTCGCGCGCGTTGGCCCTTTCCATGCCGGCGTGGTCCACCGAAGCTTCGGCTTCCAAGCGGGAAACCCACTTGACGAGCTGGTAGTAAAAATCAGCGTCGCGAACGCGTGCGTGCACAACAGCCTCCAGGGCTATTTGCCGGGCGCTGGCCTCCACGTAGTCGACCCAGTTGCGGGCGCTCTGCTCGCGACTCAGAGCGTCGGTGCGCTGCTGCTCCATGTCCCGCTGGCGGCGCAAATCGGCGATACGCTGCTCCTCCGCCAGGCGGTCGCGCTCCAACAACTCCGGCTCCTCCGCCATGCGGTCGCGCTCCAACAACTCCTCGGTCTGCACATTGCCATCTAAAGACAGATAGAATGCCTCCTCCCTCCATCTGCCTTCCGGTGAAAAACCGAACACTAGTTCCGGCGGTGACCGCCTCCGGCGTCGCCTACCGCGGACGGGCGGGGGCATGGCGGACGTGGCGAGCGACGTCGGGCCGGTGGGGGCTTATGAGGATATGGCGAGTTGGGTCATGGTGGCACTGGAGAAGGCCAGGAAACAGTACTTATAGGGGGAAGGTAGTGCGACGGTCATCATAATTCAATGCATAATGGCTTAGCGCGCCAGCTTGCCGTGGAAAACTAGGGAAACTGAAATTATGACTGTGCCGTCCCGTCCCGTGTGGGTCGCAGGCCGACATGGCGGTCAAACGAGTGCACTCGAATCATCTCCCTCCTTGTCAATAATGATTTCACGGATTTAAAAAGCCCGCAACAATTAAAGCATATCTTTTTTCGCATTAGTTAGCTGCCTTAATTACGGCCGGCTGCATGCAGGCACTCAGAATCGCTCGCAGGCAGTACACGAAGCAGCATGCAACGAGTCGCAGTCGAGGGCACGCATGCAGCCACTTAAATCCCTAGAATTAATTAGGCTTAAACTTCTGCATGCCGTTAATTATTGCCATGCCTTGGTCTTGCTGATTTGCTCACGGGACTAATAAACCCGTACGGAGGGAGTACCTTGGTTGGTGAGAGGTTTGAATTAAGCCCTGCAAACTGGAAAGGAGGTACTAGTACGTGCGTGATCCACTATTTATTCGTGTAGGATCGAGTAGGTCGTTTCTTGAATTGAGCCCTGCAAACCGGAAAGGAGGTAGTACGTGCGTGATATGCTATTTATCCGTGTAGGATCGATAGTGTAGCTTGTCAGTTTCTTCAGAGGTAGGCATTTTTATCCGTGTAGGATCGATAGTGTAGCTTGTCAGTTTCTTCAGAGGTAGGCATTTTTATTCAAAAAACTGCCACTTTGCATCTTGCGTCGCAAATAAAACTACCAGGAGCGCATTTGTAGGCTAGCTAGTGATCGATCAGTAACTTGTAAACACTAAGCGAACAGAAATAAGTAACTGTTAATGCATCTCAATGATTCACAGATCATATACAAATATGTAGCTCCAAAAGCAAAGATCTAGAAAAAACATCTATTCTTCCTACTAACATGGATGCTTCTCTTGGCCAACATTCAGTAAAGACTGAAAGACAAATTTGTTTGTGAAGTCTACAATTCCTCTTGCAAACGTAAGTGGTTTCACCAACAACTGGAACCATGAGAATGAACCACACATGATGGAGGAACATCCACTGCAATATGATTTGGTCTTCTCTTGATCACATCGCGAGACTATTTTCGGAATACAAACTTTAACTTAGGGAAAATGATGCCCATTGTATAATCAGACCAAAGCAATGAAGCACCAAGTGTTGGCCAGTAAATAGTACAACACTACTTTTCTGCAGTCCATCAAGTGACTATCCAATCTCTGTGTCTATTTTCAAATGGCACTGCATGCAGTGACTATACTATTCTCTTGTGCAGTTCAACCAAAATTGCGGACACTTTGTTTGTTTGCCAAACAGCAACGGACAGACATCTCTGTCTGCACAAATATCAAGCAGCTAGTAAACATATACCACACCATGTTTGTAGTGATGGAAGAGGTGAAATCGATACAACCAAAATTGAGCATCCAATCATTGAATCCTGTCCTGCACCTCCAATGTAGGTCCACCCTGCCAATAAATTCACATGCAAACCACTAGTATTACTATCTAATGACAGTACAAAAAGAGTAGCAAGATAGTAGCAAACCATGTACCTTCATAATGAACAGCTCATAGTGCCACCAATTGGATATAAAGGTTTGAAAAAAAACATGCTCCTAATGTTGAACCAGTTGGACTTTTTGTGCAACTCCACTAAAATCGAGCATCCCTGTTTGCATAGATATTGAAAGTGTGGTTACTATAAAAGTGGCACTAGTTGAAGCATAGACTCACAAATATAAGCATTCCAATTTCTTAATGGGAAAAGGTAGCAAGACTGTTTCTAACCACCTGTTTGAAGGAATAAATAAAGCAACAACGACTGATGTCAGGAAGGCATACATAGTTTTTTCTGAAAAACTAAGCCATTCCTGACCTTTCCTCGTCTTTTAAGCAAATTTTGTGCAGTTCTACTAAAATAAAATGCCATCACCGCCTTGACAATTTAGTGACACTGTACAAAAGGAAATGACTTAACATTACATCATGATGTCGGGTATGTAGTAGACAGGCATTAGAGACAAACATACAGACCTCCTCTGATAACATAATGAACATTAATTTTATAAAAGGTGTGACTAGCTTTACCGGGATAATTTGAGTGAACTCTACACCCTCTGTTCCTTAATATAAGACGTTTTCGCGGTTCAATTTAAAGTACCCAAACGTCTAGTATTTAGAAAAACAGGTAGTAGTTTTCTTGAGCACATATCTGGGAAAGCTTGCCACACTTTATTTATTTCCATACGCTAATGCAACACCATTGGAATACTACAAATATACACTAATCCAGTGGATAGTGCAACAGTAGAGTAATTAGTTTATTACAGGGTACAGTACAATGGTTTTACTGAACAGATTTCAATAAACTCTAGCACTGGAAGGTTTCTATAAGAATTAACAATACAAAATGTAAAGGTAACAAGTTTCAGCATTGGTATACTAGCTGTGCATGAGCATTAAACCAAATACAGAAGTCTGAAGGTAACTAGCATTATTAACTAATGACAGTATAAAAAAATTGCAAACCATGTACCTCCAAGGTAAATATCATTTCGAACTCGGGGGGACCTTAAAAATTGCTATCCCAATCTTGATAATCGATCAAACATAAAAACTTGATCGAACGAATCAAGAGAACAGCCGGCGGAGGAGGTGCCCACTCTTGACCTTTCCTCTTGTCTTCATAATTGTCTGTGCAGTTTAACCAAAATAAAATGACATCAACGCCTTGGCATTTTGGTGACACTGTACAAAAAATTAACTTATCTCATGAAAGTGAGGTATGTAATATATAAGCATTAACAGTGCAAAAATCTGAAGGTAGTAACAAGTTTCATCGTTGGTATACTGGCTGTGCAACAACATTAGAATGCCTTAGCTGAAAAATCTTTAATACATCCACAATCAACAGCTAACCCCTTAAATGATCCAGTGACATTAAATGGCACTGCTTAAATTTATCTGTTCAAACGAGGCTTTCATGTCGTCCTGCAACCTCCCCAAGCCGGAGATCTGATCCATCTGGCTATGGACGATCGCATGCATGCGCCTGTAACAGTCGTCGCCTGCCCATGAGAAATTTTCCCAGGCCACCGCGGCGCGGCGGGACATCTCTGCTGCATTCGTGGCGCGGCGGGACATCTCTGCTGCTTCCGCGGCGTGACCGGACCAGTCTGCTGCATCGACGGCGCGACGGGACCTCCGTGCTGCTTCAGCGGCGCGGCGGGACCTCTGTGCTGCTACTTCCGCGTGGCCGGACATGTTGGCTGCTCTCGCAGCGAGGCGGGACATCTCTCGTGCTTCCGCTTGCATGCTCGCCTCTCCCTAGTGGCAATCTCTCGAGCCAGAACTCATGCTGGCCATGGCAGATGCAAGGGAAGGATGCTGAATGACTTGTTTGTTTTTGTGGATGAGAAGTTGAGGACGAATGTGCAGTCATCTTGGCATATTAGTATTTATAACCGAGTACTAATACGCTCCTATGTGGGAAACCGTTTAGGTTGTGATCAGTGTGAACAGGTTTGGAATTCAATATAGCGTGGTACTAATACGCTCCTAAGTGGGAAACCGTTTAGGTTGTGATCGGTGTGAACAAGTCTGCAATATAGCATGGAGTAATTTGGAATGTGTCGAGACGCAAACTCAAAATTTATAAATACCCGCGTGGCGAGCTCTAGGCTAGTCCTTTTTTCAGACGCATTAAACCTATCTCTCGGGACTTCTCGCACGCACCATCGTGCCACCCACAAAAACTTGTACTCTGAGTTTAGTAGTACGTTATATAGGAAGAGAAGAGGTGCACGCACACACTCGTCCTCTCACACACGCGTCTGTTTTTTCTCAAAAAGGAGGATGATGACCCCCGGCCTCTGCATCTGGGAGTCACACACGCATCTATAGCTACGAATTGTAGTGTTCTCAACCATCCGATTGGCTCTATCATGGATGTACCTATATACTAAAACATGTCTAGATACATCTATATTTTGACAAATGGAAGGCATGTATTGTGGAACGGAGGGAGTGCTTTTCATCAAAATGGATAAAAAGGGACGTATCTAGAACTAAAATACGTCTACATACATCTCCTTTTATCCATTTTGATGACAAGTAGTACTTCATACCCAAAGGAACTTTATATCCAACAAACACAAAATATCCGTTTGACTGTTGGAAATTACTGATTTGATGTCGAAGTAATTGCTGCATCGCCACCAAAACCCACCATTTCTTAAGCTAAAGTAGACCAAGGTAATCCCTATATTAGCATATTACTAAGATAAACAGAAGTCACTGTCAAAACATTTAGGACGTGAGCTTGTCAATCTGAATGTGGAGGGACACAAGCTTAGCCCCGGCCAGCAGCTTGGGCGGAACTATCAAGAAGGTCAGCTCCTGCACGTCGACGTCGCCGGGATCCTTGCTGCTTGTCACCTCCATTTCCACCTCGACGGCATCGGTCGTGCCTTTGGGCTCCCCCGGCGGGCCGTTCGCCCACAGCTTGGCCCAGTAGTGCGGCAGTGGGGACGTCCCCGCTCTGATGCAGACGACCGACACGGCGATAGGCGCGCCGATGTCGAGCATGCCGCCGACCAAGAAAAACGCGCGGCGGTCCTCCTCCGCGAACAGCAAGAGCCGTGGCTCCGACAGTGGCACTTGCAGCTGGAGCACCTTGCCGTACTGGATCCTGTGCACAGGCATGGGATGCGCGTTGCTGATGTGGTGGTAGAGCACCGGCGGCGGGCCTTCGTAGCCGCTGACGGGCACGGGGCATTTGTAGGGCGCGAGCGGACACACGCTCTGGTGATCGGCGAGCTTGTGGTAAGTGACGTAGAGCCCACAGCCTTCGTGCGGGCACTCCACCCTCAACGACGAAATGACGGCGTCCACCGCCGTGTTCCGCACGTCGAAGCCACCACCGCGCTCGCACTTCTGGCACTGCCGCTGGTTCTCAGGGCGCTCGATGCGGCAATCCGCGCAGTCCAGGTGCCCTCCCTTGCACTGCAGAAATCAATCGAACAACACATCAATCAAGAAACCTGCACCTTGCTCAATCAGCCGGATGGACGAGGTGTGTACGAACCTCATACACTAGAGGCGTCAAGGGGCGGAGGCACAAGGGGCAGCGGAGCACGGTGAGGTCCATCGAGACCTTAGTGAGCTCCCTCGTCGGTTCCTGTTCCGTCTGCATGATCTCGCCCTCCTCGTGCACAACCATCTCTCGCTTGGGCTGGGGCATTACAAAGCTTTACCATCACATATTTTATACTCTGCGCATAACTGTCCTCCTGCATACGAAGGAAGGCAGTAGTTTGAGTTTTTCGGACAAATTTGCCCCTGCGCATGAGTAAGCTGCATAAATATCGACAGTAAATGCACATGCAATGGTTGGCTGGTCCTACTTCCTTTTCACTTGAGTTGGCTTCCCCTGGCGGTCAAGCCTCATCCGACGCTGCACACGTTTGCCTGTAGCCATTTTCTGCTTTGGAAACTGGCGCGATTAATGGGGGCAGAACTAAGACTAGCCACAATGGTGAGTAACATACACTAGTAACATACACATATCCCTAGACTATGTTACTACCTTCATAGTGGGTAGTAACATAAGTATGGTAACATGCAAAGCATCATTTATTAGGTTATAGACTCATATTGCATTGGGACATGTGATGTTATAGTAACTAGCTAAGTTACTATAACTACCTCTCTCCTCATTAACTCACTGCCACATAAGAAAATTTGCTGAGTTGGACTCGATGTTACTGCTGAAGCTACTCCCATTGTGGCTAGTCTAATGGAGCGGGGGCACAGATGGAAACCAACGCGGACGCGTAGACTAATCTGAGAAAAACAAGAAAAAGTTATACGCAAAGTAAAAGGAATCAGAGGGAGTACTACTTAAAGGTGCATTAAATCAACACATGCAAGTATCAAAAGGAGAGTCACGGCATGCATGCATGCGTTGTAATTAATGCATCGGTAACCCTAAATTATTGAAATATATCGAGTGCAGTGCTTTGATGTGTCGTGTCAACTCGTACATCAACGAGAAGTTTGATTATCCTCTCCCTCGCGGACTTAACTGCACCTGCCTTTGGCTGTATGACAGGTTGGCCACACACCTGTTGGGCCCACCTGTCATACACGCAAAGACAGGAGCGTCCCTCCCTCGCCCATGAGCGTGGTGGCTGGCAAGACTAGGAGAAGCTTTCGCTACACGCTCTCCCTCCCGCACGCGGTGTACATGTAGTAGTTCAATCGGTGTCAGATGGCTAGAAGCGTACTATAGTACTCCTCCAGTGCAGTAGTACACCATTATTGTTCGACTTCCCGAAGAGGCGAAGAGCCAAGCGCAGCCCGGACGCTCGCGTGGCAGTTTCATGTGTAGAGTAGTCTAGATAGTGTGTACCGTGCCTGTAAGCTTAAAATCGTTGGGGTCGGCTCCATGCTATGTGGCCGTCTCGAAGTTTTTTTTAAAATTAAAATAGTCTTCTGGCCCTACCTGTCACCCTTGTGATTGTAGTTTGCACGCTCATCTGGTCAAGACAGGAATATATATATTTTAATTTGTTTTTTTTGAAAAGGGGGGACTCCCCGGCCTCTGCATCAGGATGATGCATATGGCCACATATATTTTAATTTGTAGTGGGTAAATGTTAGAGGTTGCAGCAAATATATTGTACACTGCTGGCCTTTCAGCCAAGTTTAGAGGCAAGCATGTGGGGCCAGTGCTATGATGTGTCGCGTCAACTCGTAGAACGAGGAGAAGCTTGATTTTACTACACGCCTTCTCCCTCGCCCATGCGCGCTGTTGCTCGCAAATGAGGACATGCTTTTGCTTAGTAGTACTTCTACAACAAGCTATCCGTCCCGCTCGCGGTGGACAGACATGCAGCAGTGGATTCGACACTATAGAAGCAGTAGTAGTAACATCATTGTTCGTCTTCTCGAAGAGGCGAAGAGCCAAGCGCAAACCGAATGTTGCAGTTGCGAACATTGGAGCACGCATATAGCCAGGCTCTTGCATGAGACAAAATTGCTATGTGAGCCCACTATTGTATTAGTACGTACAACTACTTGCTAGTATAGCCTTGTAAACCAGAAAAGAGTATTTGCCCTTCTAGAGATTTCAACAAGTGACTAGACTACACCGAGATGGAGTACATATGGAGCAAAATGAGTGAATCTGCACCGTAAATAAATACGTACTAGTTCTATCGTTTTCCTCTCCGAGGTGCACAATATTGAGTATACTGACTAGTCTCTTTTTGACACGCATTTACGTTGTTGTTTTTTTGACACAGTACAGACGCAAGCGCTCATATACACGCGCATACACTCACCCCTATGAACGCACACACGCACGGCACTAATTATCATCTTGGAACTTACGAAGTCACCATAGGCACCTCGTCGTCGACGGGTCCATAGGTGCTAGAATGCCAAGGAGGAAGAGGGTAGCGGTTCCCGAGACATTGAACGGTCAATGATGCATCCTCAATTACATGCAGAGGGAATTAATTGGAGAAGCAGACTAGAGCCAGCACGATGTGAATGCATCAGAGTTTGGACTCTCATATAATAAAGGCTCCCCACCACTCCAATCCATCTACTCCCGAGTCTCTGTGCAACACTGTTCACTCCAATCCAAGACCAAGTGACCAGAAGCCACAAGCACTTATGGAGGCGATGGACACGAGCGGCAGTCGGCTGTGCCAAATCATCCAAGGCGCCGACCTGTGGCCCCGCACTGCGCAGTGTTTCCAGACAGTGCTGGCAACCGCAGGCATCGTAGCCCTCGCCGACACCGGCTTCGCCTCTCGCATGGACGACATGATGGTCAACTCCATCCACAAGTTCACCGCCGTCAGGAAGCGCGCGGACGACCTTGCCGTACTGCTCCAGCCCGCGCGCCCAGGCTCCTCATTGCCTGCCACCCTCATCGGCCTAGATGGTGACGAACTCTTTCAAGCCCTGGTGGCCCTGCAGGTGCCGGAGGTCGCGACGAAGAATGTGCACCTCGAGGCCGCGCTCGCCGTGCAGCGCCTCACCATGCAAGAAACCGTCGACCTGCACATCCACGTCTATGAGGAAATCGTCTACATAGGCCACTACAAGGCAAGCAAGGACAGAAAGACGTTGGCCTTCTTCCAGCGGCTGGAATCTTTGGACGCCATTGTTCAGAAGCACGTCGACCTGGCCACGAAAGCCGCTGCTACTTAGGCGCCGTTCGGTGGGCCGGCGCCCTGAGTCGAGGAGGTGGACGTTGTCGATGGATGCATCTCTTCTTCTTGCCTCTTGTAACCAGCACTGCATCGCCTTGTGGCCTTAATGTTTTATTAGTATAGTACTCCCTCCGTTCCCAAATATAAGTCTTTCTAAAGATTCCAGCAAGTAAATAAATGCATGTCAACAAATTCTGGCTATATGTGCATATTTATATCTAGCTATTGTACTTGTTGGCTATAAACTTGACTATATGTGACATGGTAACATCATATAGCCAGCAGCTGGCTATATTATTAACCATGCTCTTAGAGAGTAGAAGAGAGAAACGAGGGAGGAGGGCTAGCTGTAGCACGGACACTGTTGTCAGATGGGACTCATGTTTATAGAATAGGAGTACTGAGCACTCGTGCCTCTTTTTTTTGAGGGAAAAATTAGTCGTATGTCTAGTACCACTAGTTGGGTGCGTGCGACCTATAGCTGTCATCACTTTAGGTCTACTTTTTGAACCGCGGCTACGCTTCACAGTACATATTTTTCACGCATTTATCCTCCTATATGTACTCCTAGGCTATTTCCACGTGCTCCCATTCGCCGACATGTGGGACATAGAGCATCTGGGTCGTAGTGCATGCACGACTCGGAGCATATGCCGGGGTACTTTACATTTCAGACCTCACGAATTACATGCAAACCCCCCGCAGAAGAATAAATAAATCAATGAATTACTACATGAAACCGGATTATTTTCGTGGAAACCGGAGCACGTTCATTAAATTTTGGACATAACACGTTTATAAAAAATGACCGGACCTAAACCAGTCTAAGGGCCTCTTTGATTTTTCCCGAAAAAAGGGCCTCTTTGATTCACAGGATACTGAAAACACAGGAATGGGGAAAGTATGATGGCGATGAACCGAGACGAGGAGAACTCTAACTCAGTTAGAGGTTAGAGTTAGATTCTAACCCTGAACTAACTCTAAACCAAAGAGGTGTATGGATGGCAGGGTTAGATTGACAATAAATGCTCTATCTCAATCATTTGACTACTTTGGACCCTATTTTTAGTCAGACTAAAATAAGTCCCTTGGATCCAAGCACCCTCTTGGTGTGGCCGGCTCTTCTGTGGCCTCCTCCCGCTCACAATTGACATAAACGAACCATCTATACAATCAAGCATGCAAAACATGATAATTTTTTACTTTGTCCATACAAATGAGATATCCCACTTAAACATACAAGTCGTCAATCAAGCTTCACAAAATAAAAAAACACTTCATGAGACAAAGAATGAGCTAACTCATCACGGAAGTTGTTCACGATAGGGAGGGAGCCCGGAGCCCCTCACGCACCGAGGGAGGAGCTCGCCATTGTCGCTCTGGAGGAAGGCTCTGTAGAGCCCAAGCCCCGGGAACCCCTTCGACGCTGGCCCTTGCGAGTTGAGGTCGACACTGGCATGGGTAGCAGGGCCGCTTGCCGCCGACTGGGAACTTAATCTTTGGGCCTCTATAAATAATGCAAGCCTGTAACTAAAATACCTAGAAAGGCGAACTGAATCTTTGGGCCTCTAGAAATAATGCAAGCCTAAAACTGAAATACCTAGAAAGGTGAACTGAATCTTTGGGCCTCTAGAAATAATGCAAGCCTGAAACTTAAATACCTAGAAAGGTGAACTGAATCTTTGGGCCTCTAGAAATAATGCAAGCCTGAAACTGAAATACCTAGAAAGGTGAACTGAATCTTTGGGCCTCTAGAAATAATGCAAGCCTGAAAATGAAATACCTAGAAAGGTGAACTGAATCTTTGGGCCTCTAGAAATAATGCAAGCCTGAAACTCAAATACCTAGAAAGGTGAACTGATTCTTTGGGCCTCTAGAAACAATGCAAGCCTGAAATTGAAATACCAAGAAAGGTGAACTGAATCTTTGGGCCTCTACAAATAATGCAAGCCTGAAATTGAAATACCTAGAAAGGTGACCTGAATCTTTGGGCCTCTAGAAAGATTTATTACCTCCTCAAGCAGCATCAAACAATTCCATGTGTGCACCACAAATCTATAGCAAGTTTGATCAGGATCTACTTTTCCAAATCAGAATTAGCGCTAGAGCAAGCAAGATCAATGATATGGCCATGAGATAGAGAAGGAACGAACAAACTCACCCCTCTCGTGACCTCCCTGGTAGATGCGCAGCCCCGCGCACGACAGAGGGAGAAAAACGACTGGTGAAGGGGGAGCGGGGCGACCTTCGAAGGTCGGAGGGAGAGGGTGGCCGGAGTAGGGCGGCGGAGGCCGGAAGGAGAGGGCGGCCGGAGGAGAGAGAGGGCGAGCGGCGCTTGGGCGGGCGGCCCTATGGGGAACAGAGAGGAGTCGTGCGAGAGGGGGGGAGCGATCTGGTGCGGGCAGGTGAGATTTTTTTAGGGGAGCGATCTGGTGCGGGCAGGTGAGATTTTTTTAGTTCTCTTTTAGTGGGCCCAAGATAACTAACCCAATTAGAACCTCTCCACTGGGCTAGTTTTTTTAGCTGGGTTAGAGCAAACTAGCTCAAACTAACCCCTCTTGTTTCGATAATTTGAGGCTATTTCAACCCAAACTAGCTCTAACTCAGGGATCCAAACAAAGAGGAGTGTTACTGTACATGCTACAGTGTGGACCGTAGCACATTGTTTTTTATGGCCATATCAACACATTATTGTTTTCTACTGCTGGTTCGCTGGGCTACCGTGGTTCGCACGGCTGGTTCGCTGGGCTGCCATGGTTCGCACTCCTCCGACCTGAGTAGTACTCCCTCCATTCCTAAATATAAGTCTTCGTAGATATTTCACTATGGACCACATAGGATGTATATAGATGCATTTTATGTGTAGATTCACTCATTTTTCTCCGTATCTGGTCCATAGTGAAATCTCTCCAAAGACTTATATTTAGGAACAGAGGGAGTAGTATAGTACTAGTATATGCCGCATCATTCTTTGCTCCTTCTTACTACTCCGATGTGTCACACACCCGTTCGGAGCGCCAGTAATTCATGACTATAGTGAGTGGTCATATCACAAGTCTTTCCAGCAGTAACACGCCGTCAAATTGCACAACCCCACTCGCTCACCCTCCTCGCCTCTCTGTCAAACTGCCTACCCGAAAACTGCCGCGCGTACTGCCCGGGAAAAGCCCCGCCCTCAACTTTTAACTATGCGAAAATAGTTCGAGCTTGTTCGTTCTATAAAAATACAGTACTTACTGTATGTTTATTCACCCGTGGGGTTGTTCAATGAATGGAGGGGTGGGGAGCACAAGTGAACAATACTACCTCTGTCCGGGTTTATTGGTCCCCATTGTATTTCGTGCCAAATTTTGACCATAGATTAAACTAAGAAAATGTTCACGCATGTCACCAAACATTATATTTTTCAAAACTATGTTCAAATACGAATCCAATGAGATAATTTTTCTTGACATGCATTAACATTTTGTTAGTTAAATCTTTAGTCAAAATTTGGCACAAACTATAAAAGGGACCTATAAACCAGGACGGAGGTAGTACTGTAGTAGTAGTAAGTAGGAGTCGTAGAGTAGTCACCTTAAATAGAGAGTTTCTTTTCTTTAATGCCACGTACACAAATTGAAACGCTTGTTGTGGAGAGAAAAAAGATAATCACTCCACTATATATGGACGCAGGGGCCTGAGCGCTCGCTTTACTAGGGTTGCTCTCTTCATTCTCTCATCCTCTCCAGATATAAACAAGACAGCGGTAGCGACATTTTCTCTCTGCTCACCGCTGGTCACAGATCCGGCCGGATCCCTTCGGCCGGTGTGTGTAGAGGACTAAAAGTGCATCGTTCACGCGGTCATCGCCGCCGAGGGAGGAAACCCACAGCTGCCGGAGGGGCCCGATCCTCTGCCCGTGCCGTTCTCTCCGACACAGCGCCGGCTCGGGAGGTCCTCCGACCCTTCTTCCTCCCTGCCGTATTGTCCGCAGATCCGACCTGCCGCCGCCGACATCCCGGCGACCCTCAGGTATAAGTTCTTCGAAAGCGGCCTTGCTCTACTGCCCCAGCTCCCCACGTGTCTGCATGTGCATCTTTTTCTACTCCCATCAGCTCTTCCAAAGCCACCTAAATTTTTAGTATTATTAGAGGTAAAGCTACTTCATGCATTCGAATCTAGGGCTTTGTTCAAACAACGAAGAAAGGGGGGAAAGTTGTAGCATGAATCTAGGACTTGATTCAAAGAGGAAATAATATGGTGAAAGTAGTAGAGACCGGATACCCAACCGGTCTCTTGGTTGAAAAGGGAAATAATGGGAAAACGCAGTACAAACTGGATAAGGAACAGATCTATTATTGGTTGAAAAAAGGATAGAAAGTGGCGGCTGGTGGACAAGTCAACAGAGTATGTCCAGGATTAGATTTGCTGCCATCACATAGTAAAAGGTCTCCAGGATTAGATTTGCTGCCCTCACATAGTAAAAGGTCTCAGGATTAGATTTGCTGCCCTCACATAGTAAAAGGTCTCAGGATTAGATTTGCTGCCCTCACATAGTAAAAGGTCTCAGGATTAGATTTGCTGCCCTCACATAGTAAAAGGCCTCCAGGATTAGATTTGCTGCCCTCACATAGTAAAAGGTCTCCAGGATTAGGTTTGCTGCCCTCACATAGCGTGAACAAGCTCGGCATCACCACTTTATGCCTCCTTGTAGGTACATTGTGCTGATGCGTCCACTGTCGCATGTCCTTATACCAACCTTTTGCTGTTTTTTTGCGGGTAAACCAACCTTTTGCTGTAAGGGCGCATGTAAAATGAAGCGATCACACTGTTACCTTAGGGACATGTCTAACCAGTGTTATTGTTAATCTAATGCCTCCAGTGATAAGATGCAATTAAACTGTGTTACAAATGGCACTCCTGCTGTTTTCCCCAGTATGATAAGTAAGTTGCTCCTTTACGCTGCTGAGTGTCCTGGTGTCCCCACGGTCCCATGCCCTTAAACCAACTCTTTAGCTGCTGTTGATTTACTGTGTCTGGTAAACAAGCAATGCCACCATTAAAGTAATCCCATATCTGAGGAATCTCATTGTTGATCGTAATGCTTCTGGTAACATGAAGCATTGCTGACGTTTTAAAATTTCTACTGTCCTTACTTGATTGCCATTAACATAATTAAGATGCTTCTTTTCATTTTGTATATGTTTCGTATATTCTTATTGACCAGCAACTGTTTACTTTCTATCATTTTGTGCAGATAGGGATATCCATTTCACCTTGTTGCTATTGTGACCTTTTGGTGAACTGCACAAAACACTTTTTTTGGAATGAGTGTCTTGTGCAGTTCAACTAAAATGTCACGTGGGCAACATCTCTCAATTTTGGTGGAACTGCACAAAATGGTTCAACTAAAGCGAAATCATGCTCTCATGTCTCCTTGTTTGTGCTATGCAAACATGCTGTGCAAACAGGAATACTCTACTACAGATGTTGTGACGGTCAAGAGCATTCGCCAAGTTCTTCGATTGTATGACATGGCTAGCCAAGATGGATTTAATCCCGATATTCACTTTATCAAAAGGCTCTAATGGGTTGGTTCTGAATCTTGCAAGCTGGGAATCAGTGAGATGTGTAGGCATCTTTGTTGTACTTATTATTTGAATCTTATTTGTTGGTTCTGAATCTTGCAAGCTGGGAATCAATGAGACGTGTAGGCATCTTTGTTGTACTTATTATTTGGATCTTATTTGTTGGTTCTGAATCTTGCAAGCTGGGAATCAATGAGATGTGTAGGCATCTTTGTTGTACTTATTATTTGGATCTTATTTGTTGGTTCTGAATCTTGCAAGCTGGGAAACACGGCATGATGATGCAGAGGACAACAACCATAACAAACAATTCAAACTTGGTAGTATTATCTTTGTGAAAGTGCGACAAATGTGCTGATCGTGTGCGTCCTGAGAATAATAATTCTAATTGTTGTGCATGTTGATCCCGTGGCACTGATAGAACGAGCCAATGCATTGCTTGTTTTAAGTATAAATTTCTATTAAAGCTAATTAAATTTAAGTAAAGTGACCACTAACTCATGTTATTACAGTACCAATACAGACCCGCTCGTGAACCGACGTGTGGCCGGAGTAGGTTTCTTAATGGAGGCGTTTGAATGCGCCGAGGGTGCATCTTCTGCCGGGCGTGCAGCGGACGAGGGAGGGGTAGTAACTGTTGTCGCCTGTACACACTCAGCTTACTGTTGAATCCAGTTCCCCAAGAGCTGAAAAACGAACTGCTGCCGCCGCCTACACACTCGTTCACTCGAAGAGACTCCAATGGCGATCCGAGGGGTGAGCCTGCTGGATATGGACTTCAGCAAGGAGTTAGTTCGCCGTTCAGTCCTATGGCTGCACCAAGTTGAATGTGATGTACACCAACGATACGGACTCGGTGAAGCTCTGCCTTGCCTCAGTCCTATGGCTGCACCAGGTTCTGGAGCATTCGCCCGTTTCATTGGCAGCGCTGACTGCACCTTCGCTGCAGTGGAGAGAAGGAAGAACGCGACGATTCGACCATCTGGTGCAACAAGCTTGTCAACATCCAGAAGCAACACAAGATTATCAGCAACAGGCAGGAGAAGGACTCCGTGGTTGACCTCGCTGAGACCATCATCGACCCCTAATACGCCAACATGAAAGAAGACGACCTGAACACGTGGGAGGTACCTCTGAATCTAGCCTACATAACCTACGCGGCCAAGGACGCATACGCATGCTACGACATGTACAGACAGATCTTGGACATGAGGGCGTGTCTGCTTCCCGTAACCGACGAGTACACGGACAGCCGCAGCATCATGATCAAGCGTGCCAGGAAGGTCTAGATGTTGTACTTTATCTGTTTTTAAGCACCTTTATCATCTGAGTGTTTCATGCATTAGCCTATGTGTCGTAATTATCTGTTTTGTCCGAAATATTTCTTTTAAGAACCCATTAACCTGATTGCTTTTTTAGTGGCTATTTGCTAATGTATGTAAACTAGTTCACTTGTCCGTAAAAAAACTAGTTCACTCGGCTGCCGTGCTTTGAATCTCCTTCCTCCCAACATATTCCTCTCCTCAGGTGGACCCAGCAGGTCTCTGAATTTTCTCCCACTTTCTTTTTCGATGTAAACTGAGTTTTCTCCCAGTACTTTCCCCTAGAACCAACTCAACTGTCCCACGTCTAGCCTAAAAAATAATAATACCCCACGTACTATTAACTCATCAAATTAAAATGATATTTTATTTCGTAAGTTGAAAGTTCTTACAAAATAATAATAATAATTGTTTATATATAACTTGCCAAGTTAACTCCTAGTGATTGCGTACATAAGCTTGCAAAGATTTTACTGACGTGCAATCATGTGTTTATGTTTTTATAACATTTCTCCATCTAGCCCAACATGATATTTTCACCCAGCCCAGCAAGTCCGCAGATTTCGAGAAAAATGCTAATGGGATTTAAACGGGATGCATAGATGCTACATCATTGTTTCACCCAGCCCACCAAATGGACTAAAGAAAGAAATGGACTGGCTGACATGTGGGCCAGTAGGTCAAAGCCTAAGAAGGCGTTGGATTTACATCCAACGGTCGACATTCTTCTTCAATCTCTCGTCTTCTTCCCCCAGCGCTGCCGGAACCGCCTGCTCCAGCCTTCGGCGTCCAGCGGCGTTTTTTTGCGCTCCTCAGTGAAACGCTACCCCGCCGACGGCCAGGCCATCCCTCCACTCCGCACCTCCTGTTATTCTCTGCCGAGTGTAGGCCCACCACGCACCCGAACCAGTCAAATTTCCCACTCCTCTCTGTCTACGACTCCACTGCCGCGTCTTCCCCATCTCCGGGTTGTTCCAGTCTGGGGCCTTGCCATCATCCACCGCCTCGATGTGCTCGGCACGGCGTGGTCAACATACGAGAGTCATCGGAAGAGGACTGTACGTGGAGAGCCTGACGGCTGGGACCCACGAGGTCCATAGTCGCATGCAAGGAATGTTCCTCCTTATTACGCACTGTACGTGCACTGTACGTGGGAAGGGCTTCTGTATTTCGTGAAAAAAACGTCCCCCCGATGACAGGTTGGACCCACCAGCTATATCTTCACACGCAAGGAAGTGCCTCCTTATTACGCACCAAAAAATGAATACCCCCTGCTAGCTGGGACCCACCATAGTGGTTGGACGACTTGTGGGCCTACTAAGTTGACGAGGATGGAGGGCTTTGTCAACTTAGTCAATATGAACGATTCTAGCTCCACTGACCGTATGATGTCCATCCAACGGCCATAGTGCTTCTTCAACCTCTAGTCTTCTTGCTCCAGCCGCCCAAACCAGCGCCGGTCGTGCCACATGCTCCTGCCTCTCGTGGCCGGCTGTGATGCCGCGGAGGCCTCACCGCCCCCTACTACTCCACCGCTGGCCCAGGGTATCCCTCTACTCATCCACACCCCCTGCTATTCTGCGGCGACAGCAGCCTCACGCCGCAGCCGAACCAGTGAACCATCATACTCCTCTCCGCGTGGGCATCCACTGCCGTGTCTTCCCCGGCTCCTCGTCGTCCCCTTCCTAGGCCTCGCCGTCGTCCACCGCCTTGGTGCTCTCGGCGTGGCGTGGTCAATGTGGTCAACGACCGACTTCCATCGGAAGAGTACTGTACGTGGAGAGGCTGACAGCTGGGTCCAAGGCCACAACCCAGTTTTTTTGTGATTTGCCAAGTAAGTCGCTTTGTCAGGCCTGTTGGGCTGCAAATCTTTCAAGACGAGGAGAGCTTCATTCGGCTGGCCGAGAAAATGGCCTATCAGTAATGAGAAATGGGCTGTACATTTTTAAAACACATCAAACCGACAATTAGTTTCAAATATCTTTTTTCATTTCGATATTTTAAATTACATTAATTTTTATGCGTGGAGAATTTGTTGGATTTTATATTGATATACATTTATTTTTAAAATCAGTTTGAATGTGAGTCGAAATTTCGGGATTAAAAACAGTTCGGACCGCACCGAAATATGCAAAATTTCGTATTTTTTAACCGTGGCCACAATATGGGTTGTAATGCTAATAAAAAGAATATGGGCTCCAAACAAAACCTTAAGAATTAGCAAATGGGCTGTAAATTATTAGAAATAATGGCAGATGGGCTGTATGCTGTTTTCCACAGATTTGAGGCTTTCCTAAAAAAATGGTTGACGCACAAGCAGTGACTGTTGGATGGCCATCCAATGGCCGTCGTGCTTCTTCAATCTCTGCTCTTCCTGCTCCAGCCGCTCAAACAAGAGCCGGCGGGACTGCCTGCTCCCTCCTCCCCGCAGCCGGCTGTGCTGCCGCGCAGGCCTCACCGCCCCACCGTACTCCCATCGCTGGCCTAGCCATCCCTCTACTCACCCACACCTGCTGTTATTCTCCGGCGACGGCAGACGAACCAGTAAACCCTCGTTCAGTCATACTCCCCTCCGCATGGGAAACAACTACTGAGTCTTCCTTGCCTCCGTGTCGTTCCCTTCGTAGGCCTCGCCGTCGTCCACCGCCCTGGTGCTCTCGGCGCGGCCTGGTCAACGTGGTCAACGACCGACATGCATCTGAAGTGGACTGTACGTGGAGAGGCCGACAGCTGGGTCCACGGCCGCACGCAAGGAAATGCCTCCTTATTACGCGCAAAATAATGATTCCTCTACCTGACATTGGGGACCCACTGAAAGGGCCTCAGTATTTCGCGAAAAAACGTTACCGCCACTGACAGCTCAGACCCACCAGCTATATCTTCGCACGCAAGGAAGTGCCTCCTTATTACGCACAAAAAAATGAATACTCCACCTGTTAGCTGGGACCCAGTATAGTGGCAGGCTGACTTGTGGGCCTACTAAGTTGACGGGGACGGAGGGCTTTGTCAACTTAGTCAATATGCACGATTCTAGCTCCAGTGACCGTACGATGTCCATCCAACGGCCGTAGTGCTTCTTCAACCTCTGGTCTTCTTGCTCCAGCCGCCCAAACCAGTGCCGGTCGTGCCTCGTGCTCCTGCCTCCCGTGGCCGGCTGCGATGCGGCGGAGGCCTCACCGCCCCCTACTACTCCCACCGCTGGCCAGGCCATCCCTCTACTCACCCACACCCCCTGTTATTCTGCGGCGACGGCAGCCTCACACCGCAGCGAACCAGTGAACCCTCGTACTCCTCTACGCGTGGGCATCCACTGCCGCGTCTTCCCCGGCTCCGCGTCGTCCCCTTCCTAGGCCTCGCCGTCGTCCACCGCCCTGGTGCTCTCGGCGCGGCGTGGTCAACGTGGTCAAGGAACGGCTTCCATCGGACGTGGACTGTACGTGGAGAGGCTGACAGCTGGGTCCACGGCCGCAGCAAGGAAGTGCCTCCTTATTACGCGCAAAATAATTATTCCTCCACCTGACAGCGGGGACCCACCGGACGGGCCACCATATTTCGCGAAAAAAACGTTTCCCCCCTGACTGCTGGGACCCACCAGCTACACCTTCGCACGCAAGGAAGTGCGTCCGGGCAAAAAAAACGATTCGCCCCCTGACTGCTGGGACCCACCAGCTACATCTTCGCACGCAAGGAAGTGCCTGACAGTCGGGACCCACCTGGTCGAAGCGTACGTAGCGTTGTCATTCTGGTCGCGAACGTGTACGTACATACTGGTAGATGTAGAGGCGCGCACGTGTCGTAGATGTAGAGGCACGCACGTGTCGTAGTAGAGGCGCGCACGTAGCATGTACACGTACGTACAGCGGCGAGGGTACAAGAAAGAAAATACGGCCACATACGTACATACGGGCAGGGTCTGTAACGCCTATCACGCATACGTACATGGCTGGGTCGGAACGGAGAAACAGCGTCGTCGTCGTGTTCATGGGGAGCCAACCGGCTAGGTCGGAATGGAATGCGTGGTCGTGTTCCTCGGGAGGGCTTGGACGGAATAGGCGATGGAAACGAGGCCTGACGTACCGCACAACGGAGGAAACGACCTTGTGTTCAACCGACCATGTTCGAAACAGGGTCCTGTTGAGCGGGAGGGGCCTGGCATACCACAAAACGGAGGAAACGGACCTCCTACGGTCGAAATGGGGGTCCTGTTGATTGGGAGGGGTGTGGCGTACCGCAAAACGGACGAAACGGACTTGTGTTGGAGCGCTACGGTCCAAACGGGGGTCCTGTTCATCAGGAGGGGTGTGGCGTACCGCAAAATGGACGAAACAGACTTGTGTTGGAGCGCTACGGTCTAAACGAGGGGGGGGGGGAAGGTTGTGGCGTACTGCAAAACGGGACTCCACGGGATACTGTTCATCTCCACCATCGACCTCCTCCAGCCTCCACGGGCTACTATCGACTCCTCCAGCCTCCACGGGCTCCTGTTCATCCAGCCTCCACCGCGCGCTACTCCACCGGCTACTGTTCAACCACCCCTCCACGAGCAGCCCTCCACCGTCTACTGTTCATCCAGCCCTCCACACCACGTGGTCCTGTTCAACCACCCCTCCACGGCCACCCCTCCACCGTCTACTGTTCATCCAGCCCTCCACACCACGGGTTCCTGTTCATCCAGAGGCAACGCCACCGCTCACTGTTCATCCAAACCCTCCCGCAACTCTCACTGTTCATCCAATTGATCGGCTTTAGTTAGTAGCAGTAGCGAAGGAATCACTCCATCTGGTTCAGTTAACAGCCATCGATCGATCCGCGGGTTCAGTAACGCGTAGCCTGCAGTGCAATCGCTCGAGTTCAGTTAGAGCCCAACGCCTCGCTTGGCTTCAGTTAGAGCCAACACCTCGCACACACGCGCGTACGTACGAGAGAAACGCGCATCGCTCCGCCCCCGACCTCCCACCGTAACCGGCAACTCCCCAAAATTTTCTCCCCCTCGGTTCTACCACGATTTTTTCCGTCATGGACAGCCCAAAGAATGTCATGCAGCTGCGTCTCCGGCCCGCCCAGGACAAAAAGCCCATTTTTTGTCATGATTTTTTGTCATAGAAGTAGGAGCCCAGCACATCTATGATGATACCGGGTTTTGTCACAATTATCGTCATAGAAGTGTCATATGTATGACAATTTTTTTTTCGTTCGGCCCAAAATGTCACGGATGTGTCTTTTTTTGTAGTGACATCTACTTCAATGTGTGTTTGGCAGCAAGGGGTTCGTCGAGCTCACCTAGCTGTGGTGATCCGCAGAGGTCTTCGCCGATCTCCCGAAGAGTGCGCCTGACGCTGGCCTTCATTTTGACCAGCAGGAAGGCCATGAAGCAGAGAAGGCATTCTGGCAGCAGTTTTGAGAGCCGCCGCAGCCGCAGCTGTTGAATCATCGAATGGAGCAATTGGCGGAGCTTCTTCGAATGGTGAGACCGGAACTCCAGGACCTCTGCATCAACCTGTGGCCAACGGAGGTGCTATCGTCCATCTTCTTCGGGCTCCTGGCTGGCTGTAGGAAGCCATTCCGCAAGTGGATCGCAGCAAGCGGTCTGTGCGCCTGGAGGGAGCATGGCGAGCGTACACCATCGTGAAGATTCGTTTTCGAAAGGTCGAGGCCAAGGTCATTGTGGCGGGCCCTCTGAAGGAAAGGTGCGCACCGCAGAGCAGTTCTTCGCTGAAGTAGAAGAGGGTGCCCGGATGACCAAGGCAAACTATCCCAAGGGGAATTTTTATTGTTAGATGGTACTTCGGGATACTGAAGTGTGATGTATAAAGAACTATTGTCTATTTTAATGAACTCAGCTTTAAGTTCCATTGTTTATAATTGTGTCTCCTGTTTGATCGTGTTAATCTGAAAGTGGCTGCTACCTCTTGAGCTTGCGTTGGTTTTTCCCTTGAAGAGGAAAGGGTGATGCAGCAAATTAGAGTAAGTATTTACCTCAGTTTTGAGAACCAAGGTATCAATCTAGTAGGAGATAATGCACAAGCCACCGAATACCTGCACAAACAAACACCAACTTACACCCAACACGACAAAGAGGTTGTCAATCCCTTCACGGTTATTCGCAAAGTGAGATCTGATATAGATGGATAAACAGTAAAGTAATATTTTTGGTATTTTTGGTTTATGGAACGGGAAGTAAAAGATTGCAAAGGAAGTAAATAGGAAACTAAAATTGTAGATCCGAAACTTATATGATGGAAAGTAGACCCGGGGGCCATAGGTTTCACTAGAGGCTTCTCTCAAGATAGAAAATATTACGGTGGGTGAACAAATTACTACCGAGCAATTGATAGAAAAGTGCAAAGTTATGATGATATCTAAGGCAATGATCATGAATATAGGCATCACATCCGTGTCAAGTAGACCGACTCCTGCCTGCATCTACTACTATTACTCCACACATCGACCGCTATCCAGCATGCATCTAGAGTATTAAGTTCATAAAGAACGGAGTAACGCATTAAGAAAGATGACATGATGTATAGGAGTTAACTCAAGCAATATGATGAAAACCCCATCTTTTTAGCCTCGATGGCAACAATACAATACGTGTCGGTTCCCCTTCTATCACTAGAATCAAGCACCACAAGATTGAACCCAAAGCTAAGCACTTCTCCCATTGCAAGAAAAACCAATCTAATTGGCCAAACCAAATCGATAGTTCGAAGAGACTTGCAAAGATATCAAATCATGCATAAAAGAATTCATAGGAGATTCAAATAATATTCATAGATAAGCTGATCAAAAATCCACAATTCATCGGGTCTCGGCAAACACACTGCAAAAGAGTATTACATCGAATAAATCTCCAAGAACATCAAGGAGAACTTTGTATTGAGAATCAAAGAGAGAGAATAAGCCATCTAGCTACTAGCTATGGACCCGTAGGTCTGTGGTAAACTACTCACGCTTCATTGGAGAGGCAATGGTGTTGATTTAGAAGCCCTCCCTGATCGAATTCCCCTCCGGCAGGACGTCAAAAAAGGCCCCTAGATGGGATCTCATAGGTACAGAAGGTTGCGGCGGTGGAAAAGTAGTTTTGTGGCTATCCTGGAAGTTTTTGGGATATTTGAGAATATATAGGCGGAAGAAATAGGTCGGTGGAGTCACGAGGCCCACAAGGGTGGGGGCGTGCCTCCCGACCTTGTGGCCGCCTCGTGGCTTTCCTGACGTGCACCCCAAGCCCTGTGGATGTCTTCTGGTCCAAGAAAAATCATTGCAAAAGTTTCATTCTGTTTGGACTCCATTTGGTATTCCTTTTCTGCGGAACTCTAAAACAAGCAAAAATAGGAACTGTCACTGGGCTCTAGGTTAATAGGTTAGTCCCAAAAATCATATAAAATAGCATATTAATGCATATAAAACATCCAAAACAGATAATATAATAGCATGGAACAATAAAAAATTATAGATATGTTGGAGACGTATTAGTGGCCAGTCGTCTGCTTCAGCCCCCCTGTACAATGTACCGAGGGTGTTATTTTTAGGCAAACATGGCCCTTAGCCGACGTCTCGGTTCCCTAAGGCGGTCCATGCTCACAAGAACTAGGCAATCAGACTATAGTGACTTGATGACTTTCACTTAGTCATAGGAGCTTGACTGTGGGGGTCGACAACGAGCCCCTGGTATGTAAGTGATCGGCTTGGGTAGCCAAGGTCTATACCATTGCCTACTTTGAGTAATGCAAGTAAGAAGCCCTTCGTTTGACATAGGTGATCTCTAATGACACGTCGCTTAACACGGCCTTCGGATTGCCGACCAGTTTGCGCTTACCTAGATTATCAGTTTTTGGCTTTCTCCACTGAGGCGCTCTGCCACTTAAACTGGCGGCACTATCGCAGTGGTTCTCCTGTTACACCCTTAGCCGAATTTGTTGGGAATGTAAGGGGTACACATAGGAGCCGGAAAACCCAACTATTGACCAAAATCTAGGTTCAAAACTTATGCATATAATGCAACATCCGAGATGCCAAGTACTTTGGACTTGTATTTCAAGGCATAGAAACAAAGCTCGTTTAGCAGTTGTATCTCAAAGACGTTCTTGTAGCTCATGGGCAATGCTTGTAGGGAAATGCGTTAAGGACCTTGATGATTATGATTTCTTTATTTCATATGGTCAAGCTTTACATGCCGAGCTTTGACGAGAGGAACTAAAAATATACAATGCGATAGGAGATAATAAATTAGTAAGTAAGAAGAGGGCGGACATTATCATAGGGTTTATGAACCCGGGCTGCTTCCTGCTGCACGTCTGTGTCTCCATGTTGTTGACCAACTCATCCTTGTTGATGGCAAAATCTGATACAGGAAGCATGCAACCTCGTCCATGCACGTGCTTGATGCATTTGCTGGCGGAGTCCTACATCTATCTGTTTGTGTGGTTTATGCCATGTGGGCATGCTAATATTATCTAGTTCTTTGATAGAAATGTGCTGATGTGCAAGCCTGAAGCATCATCACTGCTCGGTCTAGCGAATCTGATGTCTCCTTTGTTTTGTCTCCTCGGTGGCCCTGGGATTTTTAGTGCGAAATTGTGCACCCTGGGGACATAGCGCCCCTTCAAAGAAGAGCGCGCGAGGAGCCCGTATCCTATTTAGGGTGTGGGTGGGTATGATCGAGGTCGACCGGCATGGCCCACATATGCTTCGAAGGGCTGGGGGTGTGTTTACTGCAACAGGCTACCTACTTGGATGCCCGCACCTTCACTGCGAAGGCCGAAGTCTCTTCCTTTGTCCAGAGAGAGCGTTCAGTGTTACCATTGACTGTAATAACACTGTTAGGTCCTGGCATTTTAAGCTTGAGGTAAGCGTAATACGGGACTGCATTGAAGCGAGCGAATGCAGTGCACCCTAGGAGGGCGTGATATCCGCTGTAGAAAGGGACGATGTTGAAGATTAAATCCTCGCTCCTGATGTTCTCGGGTGACCCCAAGACTACCTCCAGTGTCACAGTTCCGGTACAGCGGGCCTCAATGCTTGGTTTGACACCTTTAAAGGTGGTGCTGCTAGGTTTGATTCAAGATGAGTCAATGACGATCTTCCTAACCACGTCCTCATAGATTAAGTTGAGGTTGCTTCCTCTGTCCATAAGGACGCATGTCAGATGAAAACCATCAACGCTCAGGTCCAGGACAAGTGCAGACGATCCATCGTGCCTGATGCTGGTCGGGTGGTCATGTTTGTCAAATGTGACTGGGTAAGCCGACCACGATTTCAACTTTGGGGCAACTGGCTCTAGTTCATAAATGCCCCGAAGCACACGCTTCCTCTCCCTTTTAGGGATGTGGGTAACATAAATCATGTTTACTTCTATTACCTCATTAGTAAACTTCTTTTGGCCTCCATTGTTGGGTCGCTGAGGTTCATCCTCGTCTTAGCTGCGTTGGTGATTGCTTGTATCTGTGTTGCTAATTCCCTGAAGAGGAGGGGATGATGCAACACAACAAAGGTAAGTATTTTCCTTAGTTATGAAACCAAGGTTATCAATCCAGTAGGAGAACCAAGCAACACTATGTAAACAACACCTCCACACAAACAACAAATACTTGCAACCCAACACGTAAGAGGGGTTGTCAATCCCTCCTTGGTATTGAGATAGATTAAATTCTATGAGATTCGATAAATAGATCTGACTAAAACACAAAATAAAATAAATGAATAAAAAGTGCAGCAAGGTATTTTTAGGTTTAATATGATGGGAAATAGACCGGGGGTCGTAGATTTCACTAGAGGCTTCTCTCAAGAAAACAACATATGGTGGGTAAATAAATTACTAATGGGCAATTGATAGAAAAGCAAATAATTATGACGATATGCAAGGCAATGATCATGTATGTAGGCATCACGTCCAAGATTAGTAACCGAAACGATTCTGCATCTACTACTATTACTCCACACATCGACCGCTATCCAGCATGCATCTAGTGTATTAAGTCCATGGAAAAATGCAGTAATTAAAGCAATAAGAACAATAACATGATGTAGACAAGATCTATTCATGTAGGAATAGACTCCATCTTTTTATCCTTAATGGCAACGATACATGCGTTTCATGTCTCTTTCTATCACTGAGATTGAGCACCGCTAGATTGAACCCATCACAAAGCATCTCTTCCCATGGCAGGAAAAATCAATCTAGTTGGCCAAACCAAACCAAAGTTTCGGAGAAGGAATACGAGGCTATAAAGATCATTCATAGAAGGGTTCAACAAAGACTCAACTAATATTCATGGATAGATCTAATCATTAACTCACAATTCATCGGATCCCAACAAACAAACCGCAAAAAGTCATTACATCAAATAGATCTCCAAGAACATCGAGGGGAACATTGTATTGAAGATCAAAAAGAGAGAATAAGCCACCTAGCTACTACCTACATGCCCGTAGGTCTATGGTTAAATACTCACGCATCATCAGAGGGGTAACAAGGATGATGAAGAACCCCTCTGTGATCGTTGCCCCCTCCGGCAGAGTGCCGGATAAGGCCTGTAGATTGGATCTCGTGGTTCTGGAACTTGTGGTGGCTTGAATTGTGTTTTGTTGACTCCCCTAGGATTTTTTGGGATTTTAGAGTATTTATAGAGGTGGAGGTTGGTGGAGAAGCTTCCCATGAGCTCCACTACCCACCAGGGGGCGCCTGGGCCTCGTGGCGCACCCAGGTGCCTAGTGGGCCCCACGGGCCTCCTCCCGTGTGCTCCTTTGGCTCCCTGGGCGTCTTCTGTCAAGAAAAATATCTCCAAAATGTTTTGTTGCATTTGGAATTTGTTTGGTATTGATATTCTGCAAACACTACTGCAGGATGCTGCTAATGCGACACTACGATCAGAGACCCTTCGACAAAATTGTGTGCGATGTAATAATCGCAAACAGTGGTGTAAAAGAGCCGTCAAAAAGGTGCAAAACATTGCGATGGCGGAGCCATCAAACACGGTTCAGATTTTAGTTGTGTGTGTGATCCAGGGCATATGTTTCAGTCCAATGAACTGTTTGCGATGAGGCGGAACAAAAGAAACAAGCAGCCTGATGAAGGCATGTGCGATATAGAGCATACGGTTCACTCAGATGAACTTTTTGTGATTAGGCAACACAAAAGAAATGGTCAGCCAGATCAAGGTGTGTGTGATTGAGGGCATACACTTCAGAAGGATTAACTGTTTGTGATTAGGCAACAGAACAGAAACGGGTCAGCCAGATCAAAGTGTGTGCGATTGATGGCATATACTTCACATGGATGAACTGTTTGCGATTAGCCACAACAAACTGAAACAATTAGATAGATCAACATGTGTGTGCTAGACGGGCACACACATCTATTATATATAAAAAGTATTTGATGGGTTAACCAATAAAAAGAGAAATAAGCTAGAAATTACCACAATAATTAGAATGGCCCCGGTTTGTAAGAAGATTGTACCAAAACTTGTCCCAAATTGGACCAATTTTTTACCACAACATGTTGGTGCTATGACATAAAACCATGCCAAGTTTCATGATTTTGAGGCGAGTTTTGGATTTACAATAATTTTAAAACCAGGTTTCTCAATGTTTACTGTTGAGTCGGCACCACCCTGGATAGGCTTTTTCCCCGTGGGTCCCAAATGATAAATCCAAATCTATGACTACCATGCAACTTTTCTTATTAAGAGTTACAAGTTTACAACCCTTGGTGTGCAAGCTGAAAATAAGTTTGTGGGTGCTGGTGGGCACTAAAAACTTGCAGTTCTGTAATGAACAAAGATCTCAAGGATCCCGCGAGTGATGTTCTTTGCCTATGTTGTGAATGCTTATAATATTTATGTCTTAATTAAAGAAATGGCAGGCCATTGGCCTAGTATGAAAGAAAATATGGGTCAAGGCCGAGTTGAAAAGGGAAACAATATCTAACTCCAGCTAACAAACAGTACAAAAGCACGAGGATTAATTTCTCGTCGGGTTTAGAAGAAATCCAGATTGAACAACACAATGACATCTAACTCAACCAAAGTTTTCGGCAGTCACAATCAAATGGACCGGTCTGATCCATAAAATCAAGATCAACGGCCAGAAATTCTACTGCTCCATGATGACAAGCTGTTGTAAATAGAAGCTAAGCATGATCAGAAGCCCTTAGGTCCACATGAAACTTCTTTTTATGTTGTTCAACACCTGCAGCCGTAAGAAATTTCTTGTTGAAAAACTTAATCCTCATAGACAATAGTGCCCTCGCATTCAACATGAAGAATGTGACAAAGCTAGTGTTTGCATTGTTGGATGCATATCCATCCAGTGTTACTGTCTTCAAATGAATGTCATGAGATCTGAGAAGTTCCTGGTGCTTCTTGAACCGTCGATTGGCTATACCTTTTTCTCCATGTGTTAGTGGCTAAATAGAGATGAAGATTGAAAACAGTTAATGTCTAAAAAAGATTATGTTGAAAGAGCGATGACTGAACGATTAATTATAGTACATTATATATGGGCTTTCAATGTGCGTGAAATCATCACCTTCATATACAAATTCTCCAGATATGGAAAGCATTGCAGCAAGGCAATAATGATGTTGAGATCAAAACACCACATAGTTATATATAAGGTCTTGACAGAATCCACCACCACTGATAGGATGGACAAGCACTTCATTGAGCATTGAACATAATATTAGCACTGAAAGTGTACTCCAAGATGATACTTAACTTATGCGCACAAATGAAAAATGCAAATTACAAAAGTGTACGTGAATAATATACAGTACCTCAATAGGTGTGGAGGCAAACACCATCTCAAACCATTCAAACGGATCACTAATTGCACCCAAGGTCTCCAGTTTAGGCCTGGAGACACATTTATTTGTGAAGGTTTATAACAACAATTAAGGAGCAACCTTTGAAGTGCAGGGGCATCTTCGATGATGAGCTCCCGTCCTTCAAAATGAATTCCAATGCTTACAAGGTGAGACGACTTTATTTTGAGACAAGGGATATGGATTCCTATTCCAAAAACAAGCACCAAACGCTGCAGTGCAGGGCAACTAGAGTGGATGATGCTGTGAAGTGAGGCCACCGACAGATCAACCAACACAAGCACAAGTTTTTTCAGCACTAGCAGTCGAACCATTTGTACTAGATAGTCTGCTAGATGGCACCGGGTCAAGGTGGCGGTGTGGAGAGAGGAGGAAAACCATGAGATGGGCATCAGTGGTGAGGGCACAGATGCAGCTCTTGGTGGTAATCTATAGCTGTAATGGTAGAACTCAAGCTGTTGGAGTTTATAGAATTGACGGGAAGTCAGCCAGGCGGCCACCATGTAGGGTATGTCTAGTAGGTAGCATGCCGGGATGCAGATGCATTGAACGGAGCCCTCATGGGAGGAGATGATGGCTCCAAGGAGTTTAGAATCATCATCGACAGATAGCTGACGATAGTCGAGATTAAGAGGCGCGGTGCACCACAGAGTGCGCCACCGAGATGCGAGGACTTGTGTGCGGCAGCCATCCTTGGTGGGGGAGAAGGGAGATGATCTCCCCAAGGATTCCATTCGCGAGATCGCTGATGCAGTCCGCCAGAGATTCTACCGGTTCCTCAGGTCTAGGGGGCATTTCTGGCAGCACAGCCGGTCCAAGGTCTACATCCGGCAGCGGCGCTGGTCGGAGCCTCATCTGTGTACATACCAATCTAAAAGAAAAAAATGGCATAACATGTAGGACATTCGAAATCAATTCTCAAGATTAGGAAGAAAAAAGGCACAAACATATATGTAGGACATTCAAAATCAATTCTCAATATCTGGCCACGAATTATTAGCATGCAAGCTAACCCTAGTCGGATTATTAGCAAAAATCATTTGCACAGAACAAACAATTAATCACTATACGGATAACATTCAAACAATCAATATACTACGTGCATCTAATGGATCTTCATTACTCTGATTTCATGGACTGAGAGAACATAACCATAGGATTTGTATTCCAGAAAAATTATAGAGGGGCAGGGTGGGGATTAACCAGAGAAAACACTTGATATGTTTGACGTAGAAATGGGTATATAGATGACTAACCGGTTTTCCGTCGGAGTCGCAGTTGTTGCCGGACTTGCTGTTGACCTCCGGCTCCAGCTGGGGGGGGGGGGCACGATAGCACCGACGAATTCAAGGTCGTGCTGCTGCCTGCGTGCGACCTCGTCGGCAGCGACGGTAGCCTCTATGGTCAGCTTCACGCGTTGTGCGGGTGCTTCACCAGCCCCGACGTCACTACTCCCTCCAATGGCGCACTTCAGCGGCATTGTCATACACTCCAGAGTCCAGACGTTGGTGACCACTATGGACCGGGGGTGCGGCCGCCTATTATGGCCGGCGGCTCGGGCGCGGAATTAATACGGACTAGTGGGAGCGTGGCAGGCTGTGGTCAAACATTGTCTTGCCTCCCGGTGAGCCTGCGCGGCGGACGTCTGCTATTGCTACCATCATTTCACACAGCTACTCACGTGCCTCCCCGTCAATACACACACCTGCATGCACGCCTCCCGGTATGCCTATGCGGCAGACTGCTCGCATGCGTCCTATCAACTCACGGCTGCTTGCATGACACACGGGGCGAGTGGCAGCACGTATATTTTTTAGTTTATTTTCTGCAACTTTACTGCTTCACTAAACCGTTTGCGTTGAAGAGATGCACAAATCCTGTGTTGAACATCTCACACACTTCCCGGTGAACCTGCGCACTAGACGAGTTTTGGATTTACTAGAATTTAAAAACATGGCATCTCAATGTTTTGCCAGCAATCAACAGTGCCCTGGTGTTTGACATTCATTCGCATTTCTTGCATGGGACCTAAGCATGCACATAAGGACACAAATTTGATTTTTCAACCAATTTATATGCACTGGAGCATGTGCATGTAGTTCAAATTTGAATTATGCACGTAAATGCATTGAAAACTTAGTTAATGCATAAAAATGTCCAAACGAACCCCGAAAAATCACAAAAATTGACACAACACTCCTGTTGTTCTGTGTTGACATGAGAAAAATTTTGGAAGCAATATGAGGCAATGGATATCGTTTTGTCCCCAAAGGAGGGACGTTCCCTACCCAAACCATCATGCTTGTTGTGAGAAGCTCTGGTTTGTGAGAAGCATATACCCAAACCTACCCCAAATGGGAGAAATAATTTACCACGACATGTTGATGTTGCTCCATGATAGAATGCCAAGTTTTAGAATTTCAGACGAGTTTTGGATTTACTAGAATTTAAAAACCAGGCATCTCAATGTTTTGCTGGCAATCAACAGTGCCCTGGTGTTTGAAATTCATTCCCATTTCTCGCATGGGACATAAGCATGCACCCAAGGACACAGATTTGAGTTTTCAACCAATTTATATGCACTAGAACATGTGCATGTTGTTCAAATTTGAATTATGCACATAAATGCATTGAAAACTCAGTTAATGCATAAAAATGTCCAAATGAACCCTGAAAAATCACAAAAATTGACACAACACTCCTGTTGTTCTATGTTGACACGAGAAACTTTTTGGAAGCAATAAGAGGCAATGGATATCGTTTCGTCCCTAAAGGTGGGACGTTCCCTACCGAAACCATCATGCTTGTTGTGAGAAGCTATGGTTTGTGAGGAGCATATACCCAAACCTGCCCCAAATGGGACAAAAAATTTACCACGGCATGTTGATGCCGCTCCATGATAGCATGCCAAGTTTCATGAATTTCAGATGAGTTTTGGATTTACTAGAATTTAAAAACCATGCATCTCGATGTTTTGCCGGCAATCAACGGTGCCCCGGTGTTTAAAATTCATTCCCATTCCTTGCATGGGGCCTAAGCATGCACCCAAGGACACAAATTTGTTTTTCAACCAATTTATATGCTCTAGAGCATGTGCATGTAGTTCAAATTTGAATTATGCACATAAATACATTGAAAACTCAGTTAATGCATAAAAATGTCCAAACGAACCCCGAAAAATCACAAAAATTGACACAACACTCCTGTTGTTCTGTGTTGACACGAGAAAATTTTTGGAAGCAATAAGAGGCAATGGATATCATTCCGTCCCCAAAGGTGGGACGTTCCCTACCGAAACCATCATGCTTGTTGTGAGAAGCTCTGGTTTGTGAGGAGCATATACCCAAACCTGCCCCAAATGGGACAAATTTTTTACCACGGCATGTTCATGCCGCTCCATGATAGGATGCCAAGTTTCATGAATTTCAGACGAGTTTTGGATTACTAGAATTTAAAAACCAGGCACCTCGATGTTTTGCCGGCAATCAACGGTGCCCCAGTGTTTAAAATTCATTCCCATTTCTTGCATGGGACCTAAGCATGCACCCAAGGACACAAATTTGATTTTTCAACTAATTTATATGCACTAGAGCATGTGCATGTAGCTAAAATTTGAATTATGCACATAAATGCATTGAAAACTCAGTTAATGCATAAAAATGTCCAAACAAACCCCGAAAAATCACAAAAATTAACACAACACTCCTGTTGTTCTATGTTGACATGAGAAAAAATTTGGAAGTGATATGCGACAATGGATATTGTTTCATCCCCAAAGATAGGACGTTCCCTACCGAAACCATAATGCTTGCTGTGAGAAGCTCTGGTTTGTGAGAAGCATATACCCAAACCTGCCCCAAATGGGACAAATTTTTTACCACGGCATGTTGATGTCGCTCCATGATAGCATGCCAAGTTTCATGAATTTCAGAAGAGTTTTGGATTTACTAGAATTTAAAAACCAGGCATCTCAATGTTTTGCCGGCAATCAACGGTGCCCTGGTGTTTGAAATTCATTCCCATTTATCGCATGGGACCTAAGCATGCACCCAAGGACACAGATTTGAGTTTTCAACCAATTTATATGCACTGGAACATGTGCGTGTTGTTCAAATTTGAATTATGCACATAAATGCATTGAAAACTCAGTTAGTGCATAAAAATGTCCAAATGAACCCCGAAAAATCACAAAAATTGACAGAACACTCCTGTTGTTCTATGTTGACATGAGAAATTTTTTGGAAGCAATAAGAGGCAATGGATATTGTTTCGTCCCCAAAGGTGGGACGTTCCTTACCGAAACCATCATGCTTGTTGTGAGAAGCTCTGGTTTGTGAGGAGCATATACCCAAACCTACCCCAAATGGGACAAAAAATTTACCATGGCATGTTGATGCCGCTCCATGATAGCATGCCAAGTTTCATGAATTTTAGACGAGTTTTGGATTTACTAGAATTTAAAAACGAGGCATCTCGATGTTTTGCCGGCAATCAATGGTGCCCCGGTGTTTAAAGTTCATTCCCATTTCTTGCATGGGACCTCATCATGCACCCAAGGACACAAATTTGATTTTTCAACCAATTTATATGCACTAGAGCATGTGCATGTTTTTCAAACTTGTATTATGCACATAAATGCATTGGAAACTCAGTTAATGCATAAAAATGTCCAAATGAACCCCAAAAAATCACAAAAATTAACACAACACTCCTATTGTTCTATGTTGGCATGAGAAATATTTTGAAAGCAATACGAGGCAATGGATATCGTTTCGTCCCCAAAGTTGGGACGTTACCTACCGAAACCATCATGCTTATTGTGAGAAGCTCTTGTTTGTGAGGAGCATATACCCAAACCTGCCCCAAATGGGACAAAATTTTTACCATGGCATGTTGATGCCGGTCCATGATAGCATGCCAAGTTTCATGAATTTCAGACAAGTTTTGGATTTACTAGAATTTAAAAACTAGGCATCTCGATGTTTTGCTGGCAATCAACGGTGCCCCGGTGTTTAAAATTCATTCTCATTTCTTGCATGGGACCTAAGCATGCACCCAAGGACACAAATTTGATTTTTTAACCAATTTATATGCACTAGAGCATGTGCATGTAGTTCAAATTTGAATTATGCACATAAATGCATTGAAAACTCAGTTAATGCATAAAAATGTCCAAATGAACCCTGAAAAATCACAAAAATTGACACAACACTCCTGTTGTTCTATGTTGACACGAGAATTTTTTTGGAAGCAATAAGAGGCAATGGATATCGTTTCGTCCCCAAAGGTGGGACCTTCCCTACCGAAACCATCATGCTTGTTGTGAGAAGATCTGATTTGTTAGAAGCTTATACCCAAACCTGCCCCAAATGGGACAAAAAGTTTATGACGGCATGCTAATGCTGCTCCATGATAGCATGCCAAGTTTCATGAATTTCAGACGAGTTTTGGATTTACTAGAAATTAAAAGCCATGTATCGGAATGTTTGCGGCCGAGTGATGGTGGCAGGGTGTTTGAAATTCATTCACATTTCTTGCATGGGACCTAAGCATGCAACCAAGGACACATATTTGTTTTTTCAACCAGTTTATATGCACCGAAGAATGTGCATGTAGTTCAAATTTGAATTATGCGCATAAAATGCCTGGAAAACCCAGTTAATATATAAAAATGTCCAAATGAACCCCAAAAATTCCAAAATTGAACACAACACTCCTGTTGTTCTATGTTGACACTCAAAAAATTTCAAAGCAATAAGAGGCAATGGATATCGTTTCGTCCCCAAAGGTGGCACGTTCCCTACCGAAACCATCACGCTTGTTGTGAGAAGCTTAAACCCAAACCTGCCCCAAATGGGACAAAAAAATTTACCACGACATGTTGAAGGCGCTCCATGATAGCATGCCAGGTTTCATGAATTTCAGATGAGTTTTGGATTTACTAGAAATTAAAAGCCTTGTATCTCAATGTTTTTGGCCGAGTGACGATGGCGGGGTGTGTGACATTCATTCCCATTTCTTGCATGGGACCTAAGTATGCAACCAAGGACACATATTTGATTTTTCAACCAGTTTATATGCACTGGAGCATGTGCATGTAGTTCAAATTAGAATTATGCGCATAAAATGCTTGGACACCTATAGTTGCATGTTCACTACAGATAAAAGTTCTAACAATTCAAACACCACCCTCTATAGTTGTGACCCCATTACGTAATTCAAATCAAGACGATAAATCAAGTAGATCGCACACAGTTTATTATCACCAACAGTGTGAGATGCAGCACAAAATATTTTGGAGCACCGTCGGTGTATAGTACGCCTATGGCTTACGCGAGAAGGTGCGTCGGCTACAGTCCACAGCCAGCATGTCAAGCACACTAGCTCACTCCCCAAATAGCATTTCACTATTCATTCGTCGCCGGTGAAAGATGGGGACGTGGACCCACGTTGTGAGGGCAACTTCGGCGGCCCACTCTGGCGAGAGCGCGACCGCAGCTGTCAGGCGCGTGCTGACAAGCTTCGTGAGGGCGACCGCAGTCTGCATCCGGGCGGCCAAGGCAGCCCAAACGGTCGCTGTTGCTTCTCAAGCGGCGGCAGCAATATCTGCCTCAGGGATAGCAACTGGCGAGAGCGGCAAAACAGCTGTCCGTTCTGCAGCGGTAGCCTTAGCCCTGATGGAGGCCACCCACTACCATGTTGAGGCCATCAACGCCCAGCTCGTGGTGGTCACCGCACAAATCGAACGAAGCTTCTCGGACAACGGTCGGCAACCCACGACCGAAGAGCTGGCAATTACCGAGAGAGTTCGAGCAGCCGTCCGTTTCTGCGGGGCATACCTTGCCACGACGGAGCTTGCCAGAGCTCAGATCGCGGCCTCCCACGCCCAGATCGTGGTGGCCTATGCCAAAGGTATGTCAGATGTGGATGGCGAGATGCTTGTCGAGTAGGTGCAATTGATACCATGGAGCCCCTTCCCCAGGAGACCGTTCGGGTGCGAGATAGACATGAAGGTGGCGACAGAGATCAACGAGCACCAGCCGTAGTAGTACTCTTTGTTCTGTTTAATTAAGAGCATCGGTCTTTAAATTTTTTAGAGTAATGTTTAGGTCAGCTAGCTCTGTTTAATTGCTGAACTTGCTTGATTAAGAAGTTAGTCTCCTTTGTGTACCCAAATTATGCAATGACGTGGATGACCACTGTACCCAGGGAAATTCGAACCAAAATTTTTGACGTTCAAACTCAACACACACGAGTTAAGCTATCTGAATCATTTGTGATGTTCACATATCGTACACAGTTCTAAATAAGGGACCGTGTCTGATGACAGTTTGTGCACCAGTTTTTTCGCTGAAGTGATTCCAAATTTCAGCTTCCGCGGAAATATCTACCTCCCCGCCCCTCCCCCTTACCAAAAGCCACATTTCCCCTATTTCCGTCTTCCTTTCCAAGTTGAAACCTTCACTCCTTGCTTGCAGCACCGCCTCCTCGCTGGCGACCCTCCTTCATGCTGCTCGGCCTCGCGATCGCCGGCGCATCCCACATCCCCCGACCGCCGGCGCGAGCGCGACACCTTCCACCCAAATCACCAACCCCTCCACCAAATAAGCGTCGCCCTAAGCCATGGTGCACGCAGTATAGCCAGGATCTCAAGGAGCATTTGGCAGCAGAGAAGCTAATCGCGGCCGCACACACAGATGAGGTCGCGATGGCTGCCATTCGTGCCGACCCCCAGAGCTTGGAGGAGCACCTCGATGACGAGGCCACCGTTGACGCTTCATGCACCGATGTCGCGACGCGGTTGGCTGCTTTAAACAACAGTTCGTGGCATTTCCTCGAGGCCACCGTCGGTGCCTTCGACAAGACTACGAGGTGTTTTCTCAGCATGCACGTGCTTACCTCATCTCGAGAGCCAGCAGGTTGGTGCCCGGAGCGGCTCAGGCAACTCACCACTATAATGAGGGCACCAACAATGCGAAGGCCTCGCCCTCTTCCATGTCCAAGGAGCCAATCGTCATTGATATCTCTGACAATGAGGAGTAGCTTGTCTTATTAGCTCACTATAAGGACCCATGTTTAGTTTGCTAGCTACTGCCTTTCCTTAACAAATTCTAGTGAATTGTGCTATCTACTTTTACCATACAATCTTCTGCTATAGTGTATATGTTCTATATGTCGTGCAATGTGGTGTTCAGTTAACTACTTGGTTCAATTCTGCAATTGTGATGTTCAATTCTTCGGGGTGCAATATTTCCAAGTTGTTAAGCATGGTTGGTTTGGTTAACTGTCTGATCTTCTATTAGGAGTATGTTATATTGTTCAATTGATGTTTAGTTAACTGCTTGGTTCATTTGTTGTGGCTCGGTTCACTTGTTGTGGTGTTTAGTTAATTGCTTGGTTCAGTTCTGCAATGCGATGTTCAATTGTTGTGGATGGATTTTGTTATTGTACACCATGTGAGGAATAAATCGAATTTGGCTGTACGAAATACATGAGAAACAAATACAATTGCTATATTTCCAAGTTGTTAAGCATGCTTGGTTTGGTTAACTGTTTGATCTTCTATTAGGAGTATGTTATATTGTGCAATGTGGTGCCAAGTTAACGTTTGGTTCATTTGTTGTGGTGTTAGTTAACTGCTTGGTTCCATTCTTCAATGCAATGTTCAATTGTTGTGGCTGCATTTTGTTATTGTATACCATGTGAGGAATAAATCGAATTTGGTTGTACTAAATACATGAGAAACAAATACAATTGCTATATTTCCAAGTTGTTAAGCATGCTTTGTTTGGTTAACCGTCTGATCTTCTATTAGGAGTATGTTATATTGTGCAATGTGGTGCTCAGTTAACGTTTGGTTCATTTGTTGTGGTGTTTAGTTAACTGCTTGGTTCAATTCTGCAATGCGATGTTCAATTGCTGTGGCTGCATTCTCTTGTTGTATACCATGTGAGGAATAAATCGAATTTGGCTGCACTTAATACATGAGAAACACATACGAGTGCTATATTTCCTAGTTCTTAATCATGCTTGGTTTGGATAAATGGGTTTTCCATGTGGCTTGAATTAATCTGATGAATCTGCAATGTGCTTATTTTTCATCAACATATTTTACTGATAGCATGCAAACCCTTACTTAACCTGACGACTAACTACCTTATATGTGTTGCAGGGAAACAATGGGAAGCACTGAGGTTTACAAGGTGGTACTAACTATTATACCTTGCCTTTTTTATTCCTTTGCCCCATTTCCAATATAGAGAAGATATTTATGCACATCCTCGTTTTCAGGCTTCACTGATGATTACCTCTCAAACCACCTCTGTGGTCAGGAGGAGAGGAAAGTTTTCATACAACACCCACGGTTCAATATTGAAGTGTTCCTGAAGAGGTCGAAGGATGGACGGTCAATCATCCACACACACTGGCCTAAAGTTGCAAAGACCTTCAACATGAATGAATGCTCAATATTCGCCTTGCGCTTCAGCAGTTTTCTAGATGAGATACAACTCTCTATGTACCATCTATGATGCTAATTTCGAAAGGTTCTAGATGTTGCATGTGAAACTTGTTGCTGGTGCAGTTCTGTAATGGGGTGGCTGAGTGCTGAAGCTATGTCATGTTGTACTATGATGTATTTCAATTATGAAATCCTGCTTCCTTAATATGGAAATGGAATATATTATGTGCTTAATATGAATGTCAATTAGATTAGTAAATGGATTATTAATAATAGGGCAATTAGCCCGCTAATTGGCCAATTAGCTTGCTAATTGGGTTTTCCTATTGCAAACGGTTAATGAGAAAACACCGTGGGCAATGTGAAGGAAATATGCCCTAGAGGCAATAATAAAGTTATTATTTATTTCCTTATATCATGATAAATGTTTATTATTCATGCTAGAATCGTATTTACCGTAAAAATAATACATGTGTGAATACATAGACAAACATAGTGTCACTAGTATGCCTCTACTTGACTAGCTCGTTGATCAAAGATGGTTGTGTTTCCTAACCATAGACATGAGTTGTCATTTGATTAATGGGATCACATCATTAGGAGCATGATGTGATTGACTTGACCCATTCCGTTAGCTTAGCACTTGATCATTTAGTATGTTGCTATTGCTTTCTTCATGACTTATACATGTTCCTACAACTATGAGATTATGCAACTCCCGTTTACCAGAGGAACACTTTGTGTGCTACCAAATGTCACAACGTAACTGGGTGATTATAAAGGAGCTCTATAGGTGTCTCCGAAGGTACATGTTGAGTTGGCGTATTTCGAGATTAGGATTTGTCAGTTCGATTGTCGGAGAGGTATCTCTGGGCCCTCTCGATAATGCACATCACTATAAGCCTTGCAAGCAATGTAGCTAATGAGTTAGTTACGGAATAATGCATTACGTAACGAGTAAAGAGACTTGCCGGTAACGAGATTGAACTAGGTATTGAGATACCAACGATCGAATCTCGGGCAAGTAACATACCGATGACAAAGGGAACAACGTATGTTGTTATGCGGTTTGACCGCTAAAGATCTTCGTAGAATATGTAGGAGCCAATATGAGCATCCAGGTTCCACTATTGGTTATTGACCGGAGACGTGTCTCGGTCATGTCTACATAGTTCTCGAACCCATAGGGTCCACACGCTTAAAGTTAGATGACGATTATATTATGAGTTTATGTGTTTTGATGTACCAAAGGTAGTTCGGAGTCCCGGTTGTGATCACGGGCATGACGAGGAGTCTCGAAATGGCCGAGACATGAAGATTGATATATTGGACGACTATGTTCGGACACCGGAATAGTTCCTGGGGGTTTCAGACATTTATTGGAATACCAGGGGTTATCGGAACTTATGTGAAAAAACTTCAACCAGATAAGCTTGAACCCAAATCGGAGAAATGTGTCTTCATAGGATACCCAAAGGAGACTATTGGGTACACCTTCTATCACAGATCTGAAGGCAAGACTTTTGTTGCTAAATTTGGGTCCTTTCTAGAGAAGGAGTTTCTCTCGAAAGAAGTGAGTTGGAGGAAAGTAGAACTTGATGAGGTAACTGTACCTGCTCCCTTATTGGAAAGTGGTTCATCACAGAAACCGGTTCCTGTGATGACTACATCAAATAGTGAGGAAGCTAATGATATTGATCATGAAACTTCAGATCAAGTTACTACCGAACCTCCTAGGTCAAGCAGAGTAAGATCCGCACCAGAGTGGTGCGGTAATCCTATTCTGGAGGTCATGTTACTTGACCATGGCGAACCTACGAACTATGAGGATGCGATGATGAGCCCAGATTCCGCAAAATGGCTTGAGCCCATGAAATCTGAGATGGGATCCATGTATGAGAACAAAGTATGGACTTTGGCTGACTTGCCCGATGATCGGCAAGCCATCGAGAATATATGGATCTTCAAGAAGAAGACTGACGCTGATGGTAATGTTACTGTCTACAAAGCTCGACTTGTTGTGAAAGGTTTTTGACAAGGTCAAGGGGTTGACTACGATGAGACTTTCTCACCCGTAGTGATGCTTAAGTCTGTCCGAATCATGTTAGCAATTGCTGCGTTTTATGATTATGAAATATGGCAAATGGATGTCAAAACTGCATTCCTGAATGGATTTCTAGAAGAAGAGTTGTATATGATGCAACCAGAAGGTTTTGTCGATCCAAAAGGTGCTAACAAAGTGTGCAAGCTCCAGCGATCCATTTATGGACTGGTGCAAGCCTCTCGGAGTTGGAATAAACGCTTTGATAGTGTGATCAAAGCATATGGTTTTATACAGACTTTTGGAGAAGCCTGTATTTACAAGAAAGTGAGTGGGAGCTCTGTAGCATTTCTGATATTATATGTAGACGACATATTGTTGATTGGAAATGATATAGAATTTCTGGATAGCATAAAAGGATACTTGAATAATTTTTTTCCAATGAAAGATCTCGGTGAAGCTGCTTATATATTGGGCATCAAGATCTATAGAGATAGATCAAGACGCTTAATTGGACTTTCTTAAAGCACATACCTTGAGAAAATTGAGAAAAGGTTCAAAATGAATCAAGCAAAGAAAGGATTCTTGCCTGTATTACAAGGTGTGAAGTTGAGTCAGACTCAATGCCCGACCACAGCAGAAGATAGAGAGAAAATGAAAGATGTTCCCTATGCTTCAGCCATAGGCTCTATCATGTATGCAATGCTGTGTACCAGACCTGATGTATGCTTAGCAATAAGTTTAGGAGGGAGGTACCAAAGTAATCCAGGAGTGGATCACTGGACAGCGGTCAAGAATATCCTGAAATACCTGAAAAGCACTAAGGATATGTTTCTCGTTTATGGAGGTGACAAAGAGCTAGTCGTAAATGGTTACATTGATGCAAGCTTTGACACTGATCCGGACGATTCTAAATCGCAAACCGGATACGTGTTTATATTGAACGATGGAGCTGTCAGTTGGTGCAGTTCTAAACAAAGCGTCGTGGCGGGATCTACATGTGAAGCAGAGTACATAGCTGCTTCGGAAGCAGCAAATGAAGGAATCTGGATGAAGGAGTTCATATCCGATCTAGGTGTCATACCTAGTGCGTCGGGACAAATGAAAATCTTTCATGACAATACTGGTGCAATTGCCTTGGCAAAGGAATCCAGATTTCACAAGAGAACCAAGCACATCAAGAGACGCTTCAATTCCATCCAGGACCAAGTCCAGGTGGGAGACATAGAGATTTGCAAGATACATACGGATCTGAATGTTGCAGACCCGTTGACTAAGCCTCTTCCACGAGCAAAACATGATCAGCACCAAGGCTCCATGGGTGTTAGAATCATTACTGTGTAATCTAGATTATTGACTCTAGTGCAAGTGGGAGACTGAAGGAAATATGCCCTAGAGGCAATAATAAAGTTATTATTTATTTCCTTATATCATGATAAATGTTTATTATTCATGCTAGAATTGTATTAACCGGAAACATAATACATGTGTGAATACATAGACAAACATAGTGTCACTAGTATGCCTCTACTTGACTAGCTTGTTGATCAAAGATGGTTGTGTTTCTTAACCATAGACATGAGTTGTCATTTGATTAACGGGATCACATCATTAGGAGAATGATGTGATTGACTTGACCCATTCCGTTAGCTTAGCACTTGATCGTTTAGTATGTTGCTATTGCTTTCTTCACGACTTATATATGTTCCTACAACTATGAGATTATGCATTTCCCGTTTACCAAAGGAACACTTTGTGTGCTACCAAACGTCACAAGGTAACTGGGTGATTATAAAGGAGCTCTACAGGTGTCTCCGAAGGTACATGTTGAGGTGGCGTATTTCGAGATTAGGATTTGTCACTTCGATTGTCGGAGAGGTATCTTTGGTCCCTCTCGGTAATGCACATCACTATAAGACTTGCAAGCAATGTAGATAATGAGTTAGTTACAGAATGATGCATTACGTAACGAGTAAAGAGACTTGCCAGTAATGATATTGAACTAGGTATTGAGATACCGACCATCGAATCTCGGGCAAGTAACATACCGATGACAAAGGGAACAACGTATGTTGTTATGCGGTTTGACCGTTAAAGATCTTCGTAGAATATGTAGGAGCCAATATGAGAATCCAGGTTCCGCTATTGGTTATTGACCGGAGACATGTCTCGGTCATGTCTACATAGTTCTCGAACCCATAGGGTCCGCACGCTGAAAGTTAGATGACGGTTATATTATGAGTTTATGTGTTTTGATGTACCGAAGGTAGTTCGGAGAACCAGATGTGATCACGGACATGACGAGGAGTCTCGAAATGGTCGAGACATGAAGATTTATATATTGGACAACTATGTTCGGACACCGGAATAGTTCTGGGGGGTTTCAGACATTTATTGAAGTACCAGGGGTTACCGGAACCCCCTGGAAGCTATTGGGCCTTATGGGCCTTAGTGGAAAGGAGAGAGGGAGGCCAAGAGGTGGCGCGCGCCCCCCTTGCCCCAATGTGAATTGGGAAAAGGAAGGGGGCGGCGGCCCCCCTTCTCCTTCCTTCTCTCCACCTCCTCCTTCCCCCTTGTCCTACTTGGAATAGGAAAGGGGGGGGGGTGCAAACCTACTTGGAGTAGGATTTCCCCCCTTGGGCGCGCCTCTCCCCTTGGCCGGCCCTCTCCTCCTCCCCCCTTTATATATGGAGGAGGGGGGCACCCCATAGGGACAACAATTGATCATTGATCTCTTAGCCATGTGCGGTGCCCCCCTCCACCATAATCCACCTCGATAATATCGTTGCAGTGCTTAGGCGAAGCCCTGCGTCGGTAGACCATCATCATCGTCACCACACTGTCGTGATGACGGAACTCTCCCTCAAAGCTTGGCTAGATCGGAGTTTGAGGGATGTCATCGAGCTGAACGCATGCTGAACTCGGAGGTGCCGTGCGTTCGGTACTTGGATCGGTCGGATCGTGAAGACGTACGACTACATCAACCGCGTTGTGCTAACGCTTCCGCTTTCGGTCTACGAGGGTACGTGGACAAGACTCTCCCCTCTCGTTGCTATGCATCACCATGATCTTGCGTGTGCATAGGATTTTTTTTGAAATTACTACGTTCCCCATCACAATGACCTCAGGCAACGCACACAGTTTCTAGGAATAAACCCTGTTGGATCAATGAACAATCACACATGTCATTCTCTTGAAAACTGTTTGCGTTACGCCACCTTGCGCAAAGGTTTTCTCTGGAGTGACTGTGTGGGATGTATATACGAATGGAAACGTTTAGCAGTGACTGACTGTGTGGGATGTACTTACGACCAAAAATGATTTCGCCTGTATAATTGTATTTTTAGCACTACTGTACGTATTTCTGTATTTGAGTGCTCGCCGGTCGCACATGACTTCATTTTGCCAAGCGTGTGTGCCAGGAGGGCATATCCCTAATGGTTTTTGGGTTGTGTGGGAAGGACCCCCTATCTCCCACACTCATTTGGCGATGGTTCCGAATGCCGTCGTGGAAAGGGGTTAAAAACCGTTTGTTTAGCACCAATGCGCACCAGTGAAAGTAAAAAAACAAGAAGAAAACAACAACTACACTGGGCACTATGTCAATAGGTTATCCCCAAAAAATAATATATGCTAGTAAATGAGTATAAAACATCCAAGATTAATACTCTAATAGCATGGAACAATAAAAAATTATAGATACGTTGGAGACGTATCAGCATCCCCAAGCTTAATTCCTGCTCGTCCTCGAGTAGGTAAATGATAAAAACAGAATTTTTGATGTGGAATGCTACCCATCATATTCATCACATATTCTTTTCTTGGTAGCATGGACATTTGGACTTCAGATGATTCAAAGCAATAATCTTTAATTTGACATGAAGACCTCAATACTCAAGCATATCAACAAGCAACCATGTCTTTCAAAATATCAATACTAAAGAAAGCTATCCCTAGCCCATTATGCTCAATCATTGATCCATTCATGAAACTCACTCAAATATTAGCTACATCCAATGCACAAGTACGATAATAATTTTCCCTAGTTGGTGCTTTATAAGAGAAGATGAAGACTAATTTTTTTTGCGTAAAATCAATAGATAGGCCCTTCGCAGAGGGAAGCTGAGATTTGTAGAGGTGCTAGAGCTCAAAGCTTAAATTGAGAGAAAAATTCTTTTGAAGGCCTGCTTTTCCTATCAACGAAAACAACTGAGGATTCCCAATACTTTCCATGCTAGATAAATCATAGGCGGTTCCGAAACTTAAAATAAAGTTTATTCCATTTTCCACCATTCTTTCATAATCCAGGGCTAGCTGTATCCACGGGTACCTTCCATACCAACACTTACAAGGAATTTATTATTGACAACATAAAAAAATCATTTTGGGACTAGGTATCCCTATTACCTACCACACTCTTGTGCAATGACGAGTGAATAAACACTCATCTTGAGAATAACATATCCAGCATGGAAAATATTGGCCACCCCCTTCCGCTTCATGAGCGATACGGGCACACAAAAAGGAAATTCATTTTGAAAATGAGAGTTGGCACATACAAATGTACTTGGAACGACATGGAAATACCGCATATAGGTAGATATGGTGGAGTCATTTGGCACAACTTGGTTTAGGATTTTGGATGTACAAGCTGTATTCCCACTTAGTACAAGGAAAGGCTAGCAAATAGATTGAGAATCAACCAACCAAGAAACAAAAATGATCATAAACAAGCAACTATCACCGAATAATGCACCACAAGTAGGATGTAACTTCATTGCATAACTATTGACTTTCATGCTTGCATATGGAATCAAAACCTTAACAACAATATTCTTACTAAAGCATAATTACTCACCAACATGACTCACATATTACTATCTCCATATCGCAAAATTATTGCAAGGAATCAAGTTTTAATATCCAATTATCTTCATGATAGTTTTTATTACCCCTCTTGAATATCTATCGCTTTGGGATTAAGTTCGCAGCTTTAAGCAAATTTCCATTTCTAATAACAAGGCTCTCAAACAAATTTAAGTGAAGCACAAGAGCATAAATATTTCTTCAAAATTTTCATCTCTCAAAATAATATAGGTGAAGCATTGAGAGGATATTTCTTCAAAATATTACTAACTCTCAAAATAGTCTAAGTGAAGCATGAGAGCATTTCTTCAAAATTAAAGTACCACCATGCTAAAAAAGATATAAGTGAAGCACAAGAGCAATTCCATAGCTCAAAAAATTTATGTGAAGCACATAGTGCAATTCTAACAAATCATAGCATCATTACGGCTCTCTCAAATAGGTGTGTCCAGCAAGGATAATTTTGACAAACTAAAAATCAAAACAATCAAAGACTCATATAATACAAGACGCTCCAAGCAAAACTCATGATATGTGACGAATAAAAAGATAGCTCCAAGTAAAATTATCGATGGTCGTTAGAAGAAAGAGGGGATGCCTTCCAGGGCACCCCCAAGCTTAGTTGCTTGGTTCTCCTTGTATATTACCTTGGGGTGACATGGGCATCCCCAAGCTTAGGCTCTTTTCACTCCTTATTCCTTCATCCATCATGATCTCACCCAAAACTTGAAAACTTCAATCACACAAAACTTAACAAAACCTTCGTGAGATCCGTTAGTATAATAAATCAAATCACGACTTTAAGTACTATTGTAAACCCATTCATATTTTATTATTGCATTATACCTACTGTATTCTAACTTTACAATGGCTTATACCCCCTATACAATCCATAGATTCATCAAAATAAGCACACAATGCAACAAAAACAGAATCTATCAAAAACTGAACAGTCTGTAGTAATCTGTACCTTAACCATACTTATGTAACTCCAAAAAAATCAGAAAAATTAGGACAACATAGGCAATTTGTATATCAATCTTGTTTAAAAAATCCAGAATTTTTCGTCGCTTTAGTGATTTTTAACAATGCTGCTACTGGACGCAAAAGTTTCTATTTTGCAACAAGATCAAAGCAACTATCACCCAACATGATCCTAAAGGCTTTACTTGGCACAAAGACTAATCAAAACATAAAAACACAATCATTACAGTAGCATAAATGTGTAAACACACAAGCGTAGAAAAAAAAGAGAAAACATGTTTTATTAATTGGGTTGCCTCCCAATAAGTGCTATCGTTTTATACCCCTAGCTAGGCATAATGCAAAGATTTGCTCCATAGGTTGCCCTCATGATTGACTCGTATGGTGGCTTAATTCTTGTTCTAGGGAAGTGTTCCATACCCTTTCTCAATGGAAACTGAAATTTAATATTCCCTTCTTTCATATCAATCACAACACATATAGTTTGTAAAAACGGTCTACCAAGTATTATGGGACAAGACGAATTGCAATCAATACATGAACAATAAAATCTATGGGTGCATAGTTCCTATTTGCGAGAATAAGAACATCATTAATTTTTCCCAATGGCTTTTTAATAGTAGAATCCGCCAAGTGCAAACTAAGAGAACATTCTTCCAATTTGGTAAAACCTAGCACATCATGTAGAGATTTCAGAATTGTGGAAACACTAGCACCCAAGTCACATAAAGCATCGCACTCATAATTTTTAATCTTGACTTTAATGGTGTGTTCCCATTCATCATATAATTTTCTAGGAATTGAAATCTGTAGTTCTAGCTTTTCTTGTAAAGCTTTCACCATCGCTTCAATAATATGTTTAGTAAAAGATTTGTTTTGTTCATAGGCATTGGGAGAATTTAGCATGGATTGCAACAAAGAAATGCATTCAATCAAAGAACAACTATCATAATTGAAGTCTTTGTAATCCAAAAGAGTGGGCACATCACTAGTTAAAGTTTTTACCTCTCCAAACCCACTTTTATCAATTTTTTCAGCAAGATTTTCACCCTCCAAATTATAAGGACGCCTTCTAGCTAAAGTTGACTCTTCTTTTTAGTCGTCAATAGAAGAAACAATCATCTTAACATCTTCATCATTATTGCCCTCTACAGATTCTTGCTTAGCCGCCATTTGATTTACTAGTGTAGCTTGTGCATCGGATATTTTACCTAGAAAATTTCCAGTCTGAGCATACTTAGATTGGGGATTGGCAACTTCTTTGCTAACATGATCAAGTTGTTTTATTATAGCATCTATCACAATAGAGTGTTCTTTAAGCTCCTCGGTGAAAAATTTATTATGCTCTGGTACGTCTCCATCGTATCTACTTTTCCTAATGGTTTTCCTCTTGTTTTGGACTCTAATTTGCATGATTTGAATGAAACTAACCCGGACTAACGCTATTTTCAGCAGAACTACATGGTGTTGTTTTTGTGCAGAAATAGAAGTTTGCGGAATGGCACGAAACTTATTGGAGAATTTTTATGGAATAAAAGAAAAATACTTGAGCCAAGAACCACCAGAGGAGGCCCCCTGGGTGAGCACAACCCACCAGGACGCCCCCTCCTGGCGCGCCCAAGTGGGTTGTCCCCACCCGGTGGCCCCGCAAACCTTGATTCCAACCCTATAAAATCCTATTTTCACAGAAAAATCGAGGAGGAAGAATTATTGCGTTTCACGAGACAGAATTGCCACCACCTCCTGTTCTTCATCGGGAGGCTAGATCTAGAGTCCATTTGGGGCTCCGGAGAGGGGGATCTTGGATCTTCGTCATCACCAACCCTTCTCCATCGCCAATTCCTTGGTGCTCCCAACCGGGAGTGAGTAATTCCTTCGTAGGCTCGCTGGTCGGTGAGGAGTTGGATGAGACTCATCATGTAATCGAGTTAGTTTTGTTAGGGCTTGATCCCTAGTATCGGCTATGTTCTGAGATTGATGTTGATATGATTTTGCCATGCTTAATGCTTGTCACTTTGGGCCTGGGTGCCATGATTTCAGATCTGAACTGTTTATGTTATCACCATTATATCTATGTTCTAGATACGATCTTGCAAGTTATATTCACCTATTACGTGTTGTGATCCGTAAACCCCGGAGTGACAGTAGTTGGGGTACTTTCTGGTGATGACTGTAGTTTGAGGAGTTCATGTATTCACTATGTGTTAATGCTTTGTTCCGGTTCACTATTAAAAGGAGGCCTTAATATCCCTTAGTTTCCATATGGACCCCGTTGCCATGGGAGGGTAGGACAAAAGATGTCATGCAAGTTCTTTCCATAAGCACGTACGACTATTTATGGAATACATGCCTACATTATATTTATGAACTGGAGCTAGTGCCGTATCGCCCTAGGTTATGACTGTTATATGATGAATATCATCCAACGAATTCACCGATCCAATGCCTATGAATTTCTCTTATATTGTTCTTACTAAGTTACTATTGCTACTGTTACTGTTATGCTTGCAACAAAATCATTGCTATCACTGTTACCATTGATATTGCTATTGCTACTACTATCAAAACTATCATATTACTTTGCTACTGATCATATAGCTGCAGATAATTAATCTCCAGGTGTGGTTCAATTGACAACTCAGCTGCTAATACTTGCAAATATTCTTTGGCTCCCCTTGTGTCGAATCAATAAATTTGGGTTGAATACTCTACCCTCGAAAACTATTGCGTTCCCCTATACTTGTGGGTTAACAAGACCTTTTTTTGGCGCCGTTGCCGGGGAGCATATCTATATTTGTTGAGTCACTTGGGATTATTATCAAATTATCACTATGAAGAATCTAAAGGATACTAAAACCAAGATCGTTTCCTCTAGAACGAGGGGAGGTAAGGAACTGTCATCACACTCTGCACTTGATTCACCTTCTGTTTTGAGTAGACTTGCAACACCACCACATGTTATTAATCCTAATATGTCGCAAGTCATTGATGATGCTACTTCTGCTATGAATGATACTCATGATGATGCTAGTACATTGCTTGATGATAATGTGCCACTAGGTGAATTTCTTGATGAACAACTTGCTAGAACTAAAGCTTTTGTGAATGCTGAAACTGATGAAATTATTGAAACTGATGAAGTACTTGAAACTGAAAATCTTGAAACACCTATTATATCTAGTCCTCCAAGATATGAATTGCCTAAGATACCGAAAGGTTATATTATGGATGAGGAGACCACTAGAGACTTTCTTGCTTGCAATGATAGGGATGATCTTAAGAAATTATTATGCAAACTGAAAAAGAAATCCTTGAATGCTAGAATGAAATGTGATCCTAAGTTTGCTAATTCACCTATCTTTGTTGATGATAAGGATTATGAATTCTCTGTCGACCTAGAGTTAATCACTTTAGTTGAATATGATCCTTTTTATGGTTATGAAACTGAAACTGTTGTGGCACACCTCACTAAATTAAATAATATAGCCACCCTATTTGCTCATGATGGGAAGATTCGCTACTATTATATTCTCAACTTATTTCCATTCTCATTAAAGGGTGATGATAAGACTTGGTATAATACTCTTGCTCCTGGTTGTGTGCGTAGTCCCCATGATATGATTTACTATTTCTCTGAAAAATATTTTCCTACTCATAAGAAACAAGCTGCCTTACGGGAAATATTTAACTTTCTGCAAATTGAAGAAGAGAGTCTCCCACAAGCTTGGGGGAGGCTTCTCCGATTGCTTAATGCTTTGCCTGATCATCCTCTTAAGAAAAATGAAATACTTGATATCTTCTATAGTGGACTTACCGATGCTTCTAGGGACTTCCTAGATAGTTGTGCTGGTTGTGTTTTCAGGGAACGAACTATTGAACAAGTTGAAGAATTACTGAATAACATATTGAAAAATTATGATCATTGGACTTTTCCCGAACCACCGCTTAAACCCACTCCGAAGAAGAGGGGTATCCTATATCTCAGTCCTGAAGATATTCAAGAGGCAAAGAAATGTATGAAGGAAAAATGTACTAAAGCTGAGGATGTCAAAAATCTACGTCCTATTGAAGAAATACATGGGCTTTATACACCACCACCACCTAAGGTGGCAGAGGTAAATTCTTTAATGAAATTCAATGACAATGATAATCCTTATAATATGCATCCTAGTCAATCCCTTATGAGTTTGATAATTACATTAGAAAACAAGACCACTTGCAAATGTTATGAAACAACTGAAATACAATTCTGATATGATTGCTCGCTTGAGTGACTTGTTATTTAGAATTTCAAATAATGTTAGAGGTGTAGGAAAGCATGCCTCTATGGTACAAACTCAACTAGAACAAGTTGCTAAATCTCAAAGATTGTTGCTAGTTGAAATGAATAGTAATATCAATGATCATTCTATCAGAGTAACGACTAGAGGATGTAGAATGACTCAGGAACCACTCTATCCTGGGGGACACCAGAAAAGAATTGAACAAGACTCTCAAAGAGTTAACACGAATGCACCCAGTCCTTCTAAAAAGAGAAAGAAAACGAAAATTATAGGACTTTGCATACCTCTAGTGAACCAAAAACAGAAAAACCTCTTGAAGCTAATACTAATGTTTCTATTTCTGATGCTAAAACTCAATATGGTAATGAACATTCACTTAGTGATGATGAAAAAGATAATGAGGATGTTCATGAAGAGACTCAACCAAACAATGATAAAGAACCATATAATGATGTTGAGATAGAACCAACAGTTGATCTTGATAACCCACAACCTAAAAATAAAATATATGATAAAAGAGACTTTGTTGCTAGAAAACGTGGTAAGGAAAGAGAATCATGGGTTCAAAAACCTATGCCCTTTCCACCTATATCAACTAAGAAGAAGGATACTGAAGAATTTGAACGCTTTACTGAAATTATTAGGCCGGTCTTTTTGCGTACCTGCTTGGCTGATATCTTAAAAATGGCCCCTTATACAAAGTACATAAAATACATCATCACCAAAAAGAGAAAAATATCGGAAGCTGAAATATCCACAATGCTTGTTAATTATTCTTTTAAGGATGGAGTACCTAAAAAACTTGGAGATCCGGGAATACCAACTATACCTTGCTCCATCAAAAGAAATTATGTGAAAACTGCTTTGTGTGATTTAGGAGCTGGTGTTAGTGTTATGCCTTTCTCTCTATATAAAAGACTTGATTTGAATAAACTCACACCTACTGAAATATCTTTGCAAATGACTGACAAATCAACTGCCATACCTATCGATATTTGTGAGGATGTGCCCGTTGTTGTTGCTAATGTTACTGTATTGACTGACTTTGTTATACTTGAGATGCCCGAGGATGACAACATGTCGATTATACTTGGTAGACCCTTCTTGAATACTGCATGGGCTGTTATTGATTGCAAAAAAAAGCAAGGTCACTTTTCATATCAGTGGTAATGAGCATACGGTGCACTTTCCGAAGAAACAATTCAAAGTGAATGGTATTAATCTTATTGAAAAATCTCTGACAATCACTATTGGAAGCTTTCAACTACCTCTACCTATTGACAAAAAGAAATATGAAATGCTTATTGTGGGGGACATGCATATCCCCGTTGAGGTAACTTAGTGTTTTACGGAAGTTATTCGGTTTCATGCTAATTGAAAGTGGTTGTTAATAAGACTTGATTAACCTTATTAATGGACATTTTTGAGAGGTATGAAGTTGATGAATTTAGTAGCCACTACTTTTTGTCCTTACCTTTTATTTTATGTTTTTCTTAGTTAAATAAAATAAAATGTCATGTTATGTCTGTTTTCTGAATTTCCCATGCAATAAAAAATGACCTAAGAATAAAAGTTCTCAAAATATCCTGAAAATTTAATACGATTTTTTCTCAATATTCCTGAACTTTTGATGCAAATAAAATTAGAGGGGGGTGCACCAGGTGGGCACAACCCACCTGTGCGCGCCAGCACCCCCAAGCGTGCCCTGGTGGGTTGTGGCCCCCACGTGGGCCCCCTCACTTATCTCTTTAGCCCATGTCATCACCTACCTCCAGAAAAAATTCACCATTGCTCTCTCCCCGTGTTCTTGCTCTCAAACCCGTGGATTTCGATCTCTTTGCTTAGCTCCATTTTTAAAACTGCTTTGGGGGATTGCTAATTGGTATGTGACTCCTCCATTGGTCCAATTAGTTTTATCTTTAGTGCTTTATGTTTTGAATAATTAGCTACTCTTGGTGCTGTTGTAGATGAGCTTGCATGTTGAATTCTTAGAGTTCTAAGTAGTTTGAATGCTTGATATGGCCTATATGCATCTCTATGAGTAGTTCCTATCAATCTTGTGAAGTTTTATTGAGAAAATTTCGTGCACTAAAAATTTCAGAATTTTGTTCATAGGAAAAAGATGAGTTTATTTAGGAAGTTTGCTTCCAATAAAAAACTCCAAGGGAGTTATTGGGGAGTCATCGGACAATGACCTCCGCACCCGGAGAATGGCGGAGGTGCGGCCGTGCGAATGGCCGCACAACCCATTCATGGATGGAGCCGAAATCGGTCAAGAGTTCGCACAATTTGCTGCTAATGCTGGCCTCACCGACTTCATCGCAGCTGAGTATGAACAATACCATCTCCTTACAAATTACTTTGTGCAAAGTATCCATTTTCTGAGTAGGAATAACCCTCCTGAGGTGCAGTTCAATCTTTATGCTAAACCCCATCAGATACCACTTACTGAATTTTGTGACGTATGCTTGATCGCTTCTGACGGGAAAATAAGGGAGCCTAGGCCTATAGAGTTCGAGGGCTTTTATCGTACTCTGCCCATGGGAGATGAGAGAGGGGTGTCGAGTATCACCGCCACTAGCTTGCAGTTTCCTTTAGTGCATTATTTCACTCTATTCATTGCGAAGTGTTTACTTGCTAGAGAGAAAGCTGGTGCACTTAGTGCCCCCGATTTTGCTGTGCTACGTCGTGTCCTCTACGACGACAACACTTATAGCTTGGGAGCTATTGTGGCACGTCACCTCCACATTAACAGATCCAAGGGTAAAATTCATTGCGGTATTTATGCTATTCGCTTATTGAGTCACTTTAACATTCAGATATGCCAACATGATTATCGCTTGCCCAAGGTTTATTTAGATCATCAGGCTATGGAACATAATCACTTTATTGATAGCGAGAACACTACTATGGATGTTCCTTATAACTTGGTCTTTAGTGAAATTACCCGTGATGTTATTCCGTTGCCTGCACCTACTTTGTTTGATTCTATTGCCAGATGCGGATACATGATCATGCCTGAGGATATTGTCGCCTACCAGAACAACCAGGTTGTGGCTGAGGAGGACCTCAGGAGTGGGATGCTCAGGTAACCTCTCCACAACACTTCAACATAGGACCTGATGGCTTCTTCGAGTGGTGATTACCAAGCTAGGCCAAAAGCCTAAGCTTGTGGGAGTACGTATTTCCACCGACATTACATTCATGTTCACACATTTCATTCCAGTTGTCGGTGTCCAGATTTTTTCATTGTATTATCCATGCTAGATTTATTTTCTTGCTTTCTTCTTGTATGTTTGAAAAGCTTTGAGAAAATCCAAAAAAATGTTTCTTGTTTCTTTTCGATTATTCTTTCTAGTGTAGTAAGTTGTAGTATTAAAAAGAAAACCCAAAAAGATTTCCTTGTTCTTCTTTTGCTTGTAGGGAGCTCTCCCATGTAAATAGTTTTTCTCGGATTTGTTTTTCCTCTTTTAATTTGCGTTCTTCCAGAAAAACCAAAAACTCCAAAAACATTTCAGCGTGTTTCTCTGAAATTATTTTCTTTTTATTGAATCATACCGAGGGGAAGACCCCGATGAAAATCTTGAGTGGCTCTCATGTGCATTATTGTTGATCTAATAAAGAGCCCATATTACCTTGTCTTCTCCTTTTGAATAAAATGTTCCAGATTCCATTTTAGTCCACGACACTCTTGCACTATTATTATTTTCATATCATTCGGTCGTGCAAGTGAAAGGCAATAATGACGATATTTGATGAACTAGCTGTGGCAGGGAGAAACGAGTATGAACTCAGCTTGTTCTGTTTTTGTAAATATGTTTAACCCAGTATCCATGATCAGCCTATTAGGATTAAACATGTTTGGAATGATCCTTAGAGATTATAGTTTCTCATGCCATGCTTAAGTAGCTAGGAGTGGATAATGATTTATCTTGGACGTCAACATTGCGTTAAAATGATTGTGATGTACTAGTATGATGATATGGTATCCTCCTCCAAATGTTTGAGTGGCTTGACTTGGCACATGTTCATGCATGTAGTTGAATCAAAACCAACATAGCCTCTATGATATTTATGTTCATGGTGTTCATATCCTACTCATGCTAGTATCTAATGTTACTTATGCATAATGCATGTTCATGACCGTTTTCACTCTCTAGCTGGCCGCTTCTCAACCTATTTGCTAGCCGTCGCCTGTACTAAGCGGGGATATTGCTTGTGCATCAAAATCTTGAAACCCAAGTTATTCCAGATGAGTCCACCATACCTACCTATATGCGATATTACCCTGCCGTTCTAAGTAAATTTGCATGTGCCACCACCTCTAAAAACTTCAAATAAATATCCTTTTTGTGTGCTTGGACTGTTCATGGAGTGACAGGAGGTAGTCAGTATCTTCCATGCTAAGTGGGTTATTCTCATGATGAGTGTTTATTCACTCATCCTTGCATGAGAGGGGCGGTCATAGGGATTCCCAAAACTCCCCCAGAATTGTTGGTTGTATGCACGGTACCCGTGGATTCGGTTAACCATGGAGTGTGCTTGTTGGTGGAGGGGGAGTAAACCTTTACTTTTTATCGCTTGGGAACCGCCACTAATGTGTTTAGCATGGAAGATACCGATAAATGATGGCCGCGAAGTAAACAAGAAGGGTGCATTTCTCAAAATTTCATTTACCTCTATTTTAAAATTTTGAGCTTTGGCACCGCTGCAAATCATTGCTTCCCTCTGCGAAGGGACTATCTATTTACTTTTATGTTGTGTCATCACCTTCTCAAACAAGCGCCAGATTCTGAGAGCACTATTGTCATCCTCATGCATTGTGTGTAGCTAATTAATGTTGGGGTGCATCATGACTGGATCTTGTCGACCATGAATTACAATGTCTAGTCACTGCTTGAACTTTGGAGGTGCTCTGCATTTATGTTTTGCGGTCTCAGAAAGGGCTAGCGAGATACCACTATTGTCATGTTATATCATAGTTGTTTTGACAAAGTGTTGTCATTTGAGATATTTTATTATTGCTCACTAGTTGATTATGCCATTGATATTGTCGGATTCAGGGCTCCGCAGACCCAAGAAAGGTTCGAACTCTAGGGCGTGTGCGAAGAACTCAACCTCCCCAACCAACTAGTTCGTCGCCCCCACGACCTAGCTCAATGAACAATAAAGGAAAGGGACACGGCAGATTACCCAGGTTCGGGCCACCTTGCGGTGTAACACCCTACTCCTGCTTTGGGGTGGATTAACCTCGCGAGGGGCTGAGGATGAACTAGTAAAGAGGAAGAACAACCTCAGGAGGTTTGTTCTTGTGTGGGTGTGAGCTAGTGAGGGTTTGGATTGGGATCCCTCTCTACGGTGGTGGCTAAGATATATTTATAGTGGCCTTGGTCTTCTTCCTCCAAACGAAGGTCGGAAGGGATCCCAAAGTGGCCAATTTTGAAGGGGGGTAAGTAGTACAACCTATCCCGATGAAAGGTGGTCTTCGTCTGAAAAGCTTCTGGTCATGACGCCATGGTGGGCTCAGCGATGTCATCCGTCCTGCCGTCCTGGTGGTCTTGGTATCGTTGCATGTGAATGGAAACATTTGGATGATTCCTTGGGTCCCCGCGCCTGCGCTTGCCTCCTTAGCACCAAAGAGGAAACTTGCTGCTCTGCGCCCGCTGGTGCCTGCTTGGCCTTGGTCATCATGGCTTGCGTCACCTCGACCTCATGAGGTGGGCACCTGCATAGGAATCTCCGCTCCTCGGGAGCCAGCCTGGTAAGGCCGCTCCCTCCAGAGGTCTTGGTGTCGTCCACCTCGCGAGGCTTGGCCCCTTTCGAGGGTCTTGTCTTGTTGATGCTGACGATGGTCTGTACTAGGCCGTCAATGGAGCCATGCCGTGGGCTGCAGGCTGGCAAGTCTGGGTATCCTGGTTCCCAGAATGCCGACAGTAGCCCTCGGGCCCAAGGCGCTCGGATTGGCTTCGAGGCGAAGCCAAAGGGCAAGGGAGAAACACCATGGGCCCCAATAGCATGCAGATCGAGTCGACGTGTGGCGCTTGATGGGACGTGGGCGTCTCCACTTCCCCACACTACCTCGGCAACTGCCCGACTTGACGATTGCCTATTGAATGCATAAAAACCATCATTACTTGGAATCATGGGAGGCTGGCGATTGGCATCCCTCCAGCTATAAATGGGAGAGGGGGTGGACCCCAGCCCATCTTCGTCTTCTCGCCGCCTGCTCCTCCTTCTTCCTCTTCGTTATGTCGCCTTGCCAAGGCACCCATGGTACCAACAAGGAAGTTCTCCGCCATGGAAAAGGGAAAGGCCCCCAAGGAGGGGCCGGGCTCGCCACCGCCCAAGAGAGGCCGCCTACGCCCCCGTAAGTACGCCGCGACTCCAGCAGTGGCTCCTCGAGGCCGCGGGCGCATCCCTTCGAAGGCTGGCTCCGCCTCTAGCAGCCGCGGCGGTGTTTCCTCCCGCGGTGGAAGCTGTCGCGAATGTGGTGGCCCTGGCGACGAGGGGAGGCGCGTGGCGGTCACCCAGCCACCGCGGCCGCGCTCCCACTCAGCCGACGCGTCCCCGGAGTTCATCGTGTGGTTGGAGGCCCGCGGGCATCTGGTTCCAGCTTCCGCGCTTCTTCGCAGGCACGCTACCGGCCGAGGGGGCCCGGTGGCTGCTGCAGCAAGGCCTCTTGGGTGGAGGTTCTGGTCACCGCTTCTGGCAACGTGTTCCTGAATCGCGGGTGGCAGCCGTTCGCCTGTGCATGGGGCCTGCACGGGAGGTGCACCCTACACTTCAGGTACGACGATGTCTCGACCCTGTATGTCAGGGTGTTTGGGGAAGACCCGTGGGTCATAGATTTCACTAGTGGCTTCTCTCGAGAAAATAACATACGATGGGTAAACAAATTACTGTTGGGCAATTGAAAGAAGATCAAATAATTATGATGATATCTAAGGCAATGATCACGTATATAGGCATCACGTCCAAGATTAGTAGACCGACTCCTGTCTGCATCTACTACTATTACTCCACACATCGACCGCTATCCAGCATGCATCTAGTGTATTAAGTTCATGGAGAAATGGTGTAATGCAATAAGAATGATGACATGATGTAGAAAAGATCTATTCATGTAGGAATAGACCCCATCCTTTTATCCTTAATAGCAACTATACATTTGTGCCTCGCTACCCCTTCTGTCACTGGGTGAGAACACCGCAAGATCGAACCCATCACAAAGCACCTCTTCCCATTGTAGGAAAAATCAATCTAGTTGGCCAAACCAAACCAAAGTTTCGGAGAAGAAATACGAAGGCTATAATAATCATGCATATAAGAGATCAAACAAGACTCAAATGATATTCATGGATAGATATGATCATGAACTCACAATTCATCGGATCCCAACAAACACACCGCAGAAAGTCATTACATCAAATAGATTTCCAAGAACATCAAGGAGAACATTGTATTGAGACTCAAAAAGAGAGAAGAAGCCATCTAGCTACTGCCTACAGACCCATAGGTCTGTGGTAAACTACTCACGCATCATCGAAGGAGCACCAGTGAGGATGATGAACCCCTTCGTGATTGTGTTCCCCTTTGGCAAGGTGCCGGAATAGGGCTCTAGATTGAATCTCGTGGTTCTGGAACTTGCGGTGGCTGGAAATTTTTTTCGTCGACACCTCTAGGGTTTCTAGAATATTTGGGTATTTATTGAGCTAAGCAGAAAAAATCTATAAAAAATTCACCGCGTTTGGACTCCATTTGATACTGATATTCTGCGAAGTAGAAAACAAGCAAAAAACAACAACTGGCACTGGGCACTATGTCAATAGGTTAGTCCCAAAAATGATAGAAAGTTGCTATAAAGTGAATGTAAAACATCCAAGAATGATAATATAATAGCATGGACCAATCAAAAATTATAGATACGTTGGAGACGTATCAGGGGGGCATAGATTTCACATTGAATAGATCTCCATGAACATCGAGTAGAACATTGTATTGAAGATCAGAAAGAGAGAAGAAGCCATATAGCTGCTACCTATGGACCCGTAGGTCTGTGGTTAACTACTCACGCATCATCGGAGGGGCAACAAGGATGATGAAGAACCACTCCGTGATCATTGCCCCCTCCGGCAGAGTGCTGAAAAAGGCCTCTAGATTGGATCTCCTAGTTCTGGAACTTGCGGCGACTGGAATTGTGTTTCGTCGACTCCCCTAGGGTTTTTGCAATTTTAGAGTATTTATAGAGGTGGAGGTCAGTGCATAAGCTTCCCGTGGGCCGAACTAGCCACCAGGGCGCGCTTGGACCTCTTGGTGCGCCCTGGTGCCTAGTGAGCCCCACATGCCTCCTCCCATGTGCTCCTTTGGCTCCCTATGTGTCCTCTGTCTAGAAAAAAATCTCCAAAAAGTTTTGTTGCATTTGGACTTCGTTTGGTATTGATATTGTACAAATTAAAAAAACAAGTGGAAAACAACAACTGGCACTGGGCACTATGTCAATAGGTTAGTCCCAAAAAAGATGTAAATTTGCTAGTAAATGAGTATAAAACATCCAAGATTGATACTTTAATAGCATGGAACAATTAAAAATTATAGATATGTTGGAGACGTATAAGTTGGGTTTTATTCTGACCCTTCGTCGTGACTTTGATGGCCTGCTTGAAGACCCATCAATTTTTGCTAGTATGAGTTGCTGGCTGCTACCTCTTGAGCTTGCGTTGGTTTTTCCCTTGAAGAGGAAAGGATGATACAGCAAAGTAGCACTACAAAAAATACACTTCTGTGATGATACATGTTTGTCATAGTAGGTCACATTTTCTGTCATGCATGTACATCCATGATGAATTTATGACAGAATCAAGATAGTCATACCTGTGCTGTCGTAGAAGTGTTCCATGAAATTACCAAAATTATCATCACAGAAGTGTTCACTTCCATGAAGATAAATGTTGCATCATGGAAGTGCTTTCGTCAAGGGTGACCAACACGTGGGATCCAACGTAACGGGTTGCCTTTAAGCTATCGGGTCCGGTTTTGGATCCGATAACCAGCTAACAGCCACGACCAATGCCGATTTTCCATGTGTAAAATTCTCATTGGCTGACGGAACCACGTGTCAGCTCCAGGTTGGCACATGTGTCACTCATCCAATGGGCGAGATACGCCTATGATATGTTGACACGTGGACCGGCCCAAAAGTGGCCCATAAAGATTAAATGGGCCGACCAAACTAAAGGCCCACAAGATTTTGTGGACCATAATGGGCTAGCCCAGCTAAAGGCCCACGAGATTTCACTGACCATAGTGGGCCGGCCCAGCTAAAGGCCCACAAGATTTTGAGGACACTAGTGGGCTGGCCCGTTAACAGGATGCCATGTTTTGGGCCAAATGCCGGCCCATATTTGATCCGGTCCATTAGCAGCTCGCCATGATCCGAGCCTAATAAAGGCCCATATGAGATCCGGCCATTAAAAGCTTACCACGTTCTGGGCCAAATTACGGCCCAGATCAGATCCGACGCTTTAAGAGGCTCTGGGCTAAATTATGGCCCATACTAGATTCGGCCCGTCAACTAGACGCTATGCTTTTGGGCCCACTTGCTAAAGGCCCATTTAGTAATTTGGCCCGATATTAGTTTCAGCCTGTTAAAGGCTTGTTTAACATTTTGACCCTATATTTATTTCGGCCTGTTAAAAGCCCATCATATAGTTGGGCCTAACTATGGACCGGTTTGCATCCGGCCTGCTCACAGCCGATAATCTGATTGGGCCAAACAAGGACCGAGACAATTTTGGCTTGTTAACGACCCGTGATGTGATTGGAAGAATCATGGTCGGGGTCTATTTCGGCCTGCTGCCGGCCCGTGAGCCATTCGACACGTTTCAGGCCCAACCTACTTTTTAGCCTCCTAAAAGCCCATTGAGCTTTCTTGTGAAAATAGGGTCGGCAGTTTGCTCAACCTCTTAAAGGCCCGAATCTACTAGTGGCCCAATTTACATTTAGGCCTGTTAACCAACCAAGATGACTGGGCCCATGATGTGGATCATACATAGTGATTTGCATGAAGGCCCGATTATGTACCATAATTTTATGGTTTGGCCGGTTTACTGCGAATAAGAAAAAAAATCTAGACTATACAATAAATAAATTATGGCATATTACATCCACTGGGCATCAAAGTTCGCCACTATGATAATAAAGCACAAGCAGACAGCAGATTACATACACTGGGCATCAAAGATCACCACCAGTGCAAATAAACACGCCTACAAAATAATATACAAAACCAACATCACTTCAATAGAGTTCAAGAAAGATTAGCCCTACTCGGGAGCTGCAGCGCAAGCTGATGAGATTGCGCTTGTTTGACACTTATATCCTCCTCACTCTGAAAGATAAACAAGCAGACAGATGACATGTTTTGCACATATAAGTATCAGTGCTGACAATTCATCACATTTCTTACTGATGAATAAAGTGACACAATTTAAAATAGCATTAACACAATATGGTATTGTTCAGGTTAAGGCATGGCAGAAAATGACATTGTGAAGGAGTTGGCAGCTTCACGATACCACTGGATTACAGATCAAGAACTCATAAGTATCAATGGTTAGTGTGCTGTCAATTTATCCCATTTCAGATTGGCAAATAAAGAGACGGTTTAAATAATAGTAGAATGATATGACATTATTCATAGTTAAGACATTGCAGAATATGACATTGTGCTGTAGTGGGTAGGTTCACCACACCACTGGATTACGGATCAATAACAGAAGCATACATGCAGTGCAAGAGAAGATCACTTGCTATGTATAGTTTAATTTACATGGTATGAAGAAGGAACTTGGTTGTACAACTGAAAACTTAAATTGAGAAGGACAAACTTTTGTTTATGAGCTACATAATAAACTTTAAACATGCAATTTGATGCAAACACCAAAAATAAACAGTTATTGCAGTCATTCCTAACCAAATATACACAACAAAGTTTGAAGGCTTGAGAAGGACAAACTTACATTATTGGTGAAGACATGCTCTATAAATCCCTTGTCCATGCTGATGGGCGGGCAATTCAAGAAGTTTACTACATAATCTTCTTCATAAGCATTGCCTTTATTCTACATTTTGTTAAGAGTAAATATAGATGTGATAATATAAGAAAAATGGAGAATATTTAAGATAAGATGAAGAGTGATGCTACATAACCAAGTAGCTATAAATGTAAGTACAACGATACAGGCAAAAGGTACAACCAAGAGCAATGCAAAGCTAAACTTCTTCAGTACCATCGGTGTTATCCAACCTTATGGTAAGACTAAATATAGGTCTGATGTGTAGAAAATGGAGGGTAAAGGAAAATATGCTGCAGAGTGATGGTACATGAACAACTACATGTCAATATAAGTACACTGATAAAGGACAATAGGTACTTACAAGAACAATGCAGAGCTAAAATATTGCATTGGCATTGGATATATTCTACACTAATGTAACCATTCATACAGATCAGATAATTTGGAGCCAACAATTGATAAGCAAGCTATCATGCATACTGCTGTCACATAATGAACCAGGTATGAATGCAAGTACAGTGATACATGACAATAGGTACTAACAAGAGCAAAGCAGCGGGCAGCATATTTGCGATATCTTGTCATTCTTTTCAAACCGGAATTCTTCTTTGAGCAGATTTCCTGCAAAAAAGATCCGTAAGGCACATGCGGAAAAGTAGAAGTTCAAATTGTCACGTGATATCATAGATAGTACCTCATCGTAGGAACAAGACCATTGAATAACAAGGGTTTTCCATTCAATGTCTTCTAAATTTAGCACAGGAGACTTCACTGGAAATTTGTTTATAGACTTGCCATCAAAGTGTGATTTCCTCAGGTAACACCGATACTGCTGCAATGCTTCCTTGAAAAGCGTAAGCAAGCTTTGCTCGTCTTGACTATCCAGATTGACCCTCGCCTACTTACAACAATGTAATGTAAATCATTGATGTGTTCAATCAGCAGAAAATAGGAAAATAATCACCATGAATAATAGCACTTACACGTAAGTGGGACAGGAAGATGTGAAAATGGTGTTTGTCTTCACTATAATCTTCCCATGATGGGAATATATGCGCGTGGTCCCTAACAACATTAAAAGCATTGTCTTTTAAACTGGGAATAACTGGAATGGGGTTCCAATCTGCAGGAATTAGTCGTCTCTGCACCTGGATAAGTCTTCGGCCGGTGGACTAGCTGTACTTTTTGTTGGAGTGGGATTTTTCTGTGGTACGACTGGTGCTATGGCAACTGAAATCAACATACCTTTTGCAGGAGTGCAGGTCCTGTGTGGTGGGGCTAGTGGTGTGGCCAGTGAAGTATGGGTATAAAGTCTACTGGAGTCGGTCCTACGTTTTGTGTCACTGGTTGTACAACCAATATAAGTGGGGTGTTGTCTGATTTCTCCGGCACCACCACCTTGTTCAAGGACTTTGCTGGTGCTCCTTCAGGTTCAGAAATCACCCTCTTCCTTTTTGATGTCTGGTGCACAAGAATAACATTTGAGTGGAAAAACATGGTATGATGACAGATGGAATATGTATTGATAATGGATGAGCATGGCATCTTGACATATATGATGAGTAAACTAAGTAGATGGCGGTGGAACAAAGTAGAAGAAATACAAGACAACATATGCAAGACACACGCAACCAGTAAAACCTTGCCAAAATAGAACAGGCGCCTTGATGGGTGAACTGGACATGCCATCTGCCTTTGACTCCTCGAGGTTAGAATAGTCATTAGGATCATATTCTGAACAAGAATCTACAGGTGGGGAGCGTATGAGTTACATTGCATCCAGAATGGCACTCAATGCCTTGGTGCCAATTTTGTAAGTCATTGTGGTGTTCCATAATATTCTTCTGATGCGCGAATTCTGATATTCACTGTAGTTATGTATAATATCTAAGAACCATGAAAACATAAATAGTAGTGAGATTATCTTTGTAATACAGAGGATATTCTAATATAGGGGCGCCCCTGTAAACCCTTGTGTGCTATCACTGGATTCTAATGAGAGAGCTCATGTGTGTTGTAATATAATCCGGCACAAGTACACAAAAAATAGGCTCCAGAAGTAAGGATAGTTGGCAGATGATAGGTTCATAATATACTGTATAGAGAGTTTATTGCCAAACCATGGTAACAAGAGCACACATCAACTAGGCAGATCGTAGTGTACATAAAAGGGGTACACCATAACGACGATATATAAATTGGGAAAGTGGAACTGGCTGGAAAATACGGTGTTGTATTGCCGCTACTAATTGAAAGCCTATCGATCACGTATACATGCCAACTCTATCAGCTATTGACTGCAGATGTCCCTGCTCCCCTTCCTGACAAGGAACATACTATACGTACTAAATACAGAATAACAAAAGAGGAACATGTTAAAGAACAGAAGAGGAAGCAAATTCTTGAGGTTCCGCTTCATTGCATACAATGTTGGTTGCCCACTCATGATGAATCACAGCGCCCAAAGAAATGCAATTCCATGCTGTCTCTCAATATGTGGCCACATGCATTTGGAAAATCAAGTGGGAGCATTACCTGACCAATTAAATGTGTGTTTGTTAACTAATATCGGTATTATATCACAATTCGTATTTGAAGAAGTAAGCTTTGGACTTATGATTGGTGTGTTGTTTAGCTTCAAGACTGGACTACTGCTAGTGCAACACAAAGCATCTACACAGATCATAGTGTAGATATAACGGGAAAACCGTAAGCATCAGGAGTAAAATCAGCAAAGTGGAACTTGCTGGAATATATGTGCTAGTATTTCCAGTATGGCTAGAAAGGCTTCGGATACCAGCTCTCTTCAACTGAAGGTGCGGTACTGTTAATATCAATGTAACTCTCAAAGGAGACACAGCTCCCCACATTTCCTTGCTAATCTTATAGGATTCAAGTGGGCAAGCCACTACAATTCCTATTCCTATGTTTACAAAATCCTACGAATCAAATAGGACCGAAGAGTTCAAAGTGTCCATCACAACCGACCGTATAGGCCTCTACACTGCAAATGTCCCTGCTCATCTTCACTACAAGGAACATATTGTACTACTATCATACTCCCTCTATTCCAAAATATAAGTCTTTGTAGATATTTCCACTATGGATCACATACATATGTATACAGATACATTTTAGAGTGTAGATTCACTCATTTTGCTCCATATGTAGTCCATGGTGGAATCTATACAAAGACTTGTATTTAGGAATGGAGAGAGTACTTCTTAAAGAAGAACGGAAGAGGAACATGCTAAAGAAGAGCAAGCAGATTTTGGATGATAAAATGTTCATTGCGCAGTGCCCACACATGATAAACCAGAGCACATTAAGAATGCAACTCCCTGCTATCTCTCTATATGTGGTGCACGTGCTTTTCGGAAGTAAAGTAGGAACATTAGCTGACCAATTAAACTTATCTGTTTTAGTAATATCAACATCATATCAGATTCGTATTTGAGCAACAAGTTTGGAATTATGAGTGGCACATTGTTTAGCTTGATGGATTCAGGAGCAGTGGTAAGTAGCTACGCTGATGGTACTGAATATAAAGGCATGTTTGCATGGAGGTCGCGTGACTTTTGTCATTTGGGTCAGTCGACCATTTCATGCGGTTGGATGAAGATCCTACGTCTCCTAACCCTTCTTCTTCCTCGTATTTGATTCCTCCCATACAGAACACTGCACGGGCCGTCGGCCGAACAACCGGCCCTGACCCGCCCCCCCCCCCCCCCCGCCCTCCCCTGATCCGCCCCCACCGCATGTGTTCCTCTGCCACCTCCACCCCCACTCCCGCCCCACCCGCGTCGAGCTTTCTTCGTTCGGCGAGGCCCCACCATCGCCCCCACAACCACAATACTCACCCGAGCCCCTTCCTTCGCACCGGCAAACTCCGACAACCTCTCAAAAGTCGACTGACCCAATTTTGAAATTTAGTCTACTGTCATTTAACTAGTGTGGAATATAAAAAGGGAAAACCATAAGCATTGCGAGTATAGTGTTGAGCGTGCCATGGCGGATCTGAAGGTGCAAACCGGACAAAGGCAACTTCGCAACCAGTGTTTGCTTTCAACTAACAAGCATTGTTCGGGAATTCGGTAACTGGTAACTACTCGGTTGACTACTGATTAGCAATTAATCACTTAATCGGCCATTTAACTGAATTAATCGGTCGATCATTAATTGGCTACACATGAGAATATATTGGCAACATGTAACTAGTTTTTCACGTATTGTACCACATAATCCAATGCTCACAACTATGTATTATACATTTTTACTAAAATATAATGTCGTAGGCATATAAAAAGCATGGACAAGAGGTAGGATTGTTACCTGGATGGTTTGGGCATGATGCATCCAAACCGGAAAGCAACAAACCTATAGAATTGATGATAGATATGCATTTTTATATGCTCTAAACTTGTCAAGATAAATGAGTAAATGACAGCCATACATGTGACAACAAGCAGTCACACATGAGACATGATAAGACAAATTAAAATGACAGCCACACAACTTGGCAATATGCAGCCACACATAACAAGATAAATAGCAGCCACACATGTGAACATGGAATAATTCACTACAAGGTTCAACACAAATAGCATAATAGGTAATAAGGTTCACAGACGACAAATACTCAAATAGTTCTCACAACTCATATAGTCGCATCACAAGCATAACTGCATAAGTGCATAATAAAGTAGCAAAATAAGGTCTTATTCTTATGGATCATAAATGGTTCAAGGCTGTCGGGTGTCCTCATCCTCATCATCATCTTTGGTTGCCATCACACCATCATCATCAGACTCGAAATCAATGTCTTCCTCCATATCCACCCCCCATGATCAGATTCATCATCATCGGAAACAAATTCTTCAACTTCATGTAGTTCTCTCACTCTTGCACTCCTACGAGGCTCCATAGCTTCGGTTGCACCCTCTGCTTCATCATCAATATTGTATGGCAACCCTGTCATAGGATCGATCTCCTCATCAATGGTTAAAGGCTGCTAGGGGTCAGGGAAGGAGGCTAGGGCCGACGACGGGAGCAGGGAGATCTCCAATGGTGGCTAGGGCCGGCGAAGAGAAGCCATGGTAGTGACTCATGAGGAGTCAGGAGAGGAAGGGGCGCTACGATTTGGGAGAGGGAGGGTGCAGCGCCGGAGGTTACGGGGCCAAATAATGGCCTGGATTGCCACTCCAGTTACCCCCCTTTTTTATGGATGCCACTTCAGTTACCTGACCCATCACCAATTAATCAGTTTGGCAACCAGTTAATCGTCTGACAACCGATTAAATGCCAGTTAATCGGCTTGACCAGTTAATGAACCAAGTATGTGCTATTCGCCTAAGTTAGGCACTGAGTAGCAGTTAAATGGGCATTTAAATGGTAACTCGGCCGAGTTCTTGAACAATGCTAACAAGTAAGCGATGGACAAGAAATCAGAGTAAAGCAGTGGCGATCTATTTTCTTGCTACGATAAATAAGCTGAGTAGATATGAAAGAGTACCGCCTCTGGTGCGATGCCGTGTATGCATCTACTGAGAATTTGAAGGTGCTGCGGTAGCGATGGCTGTCACCGGCGTGGAAGCAGATCTAGGAGGGTAGACGGTGGCGGCAGGGTGTGGTGGACGAGACGGTGTAGGAGCGGAGCCGACAAGGTGGATGACGGAAGGGATGAAGCGAGAGGACGAGATGCAAGGATCCCGGTACAAAGCCATGGATGAGAGAGGTCGGTCTCTCGTAATGGACGACGGCATCGGGGTATCTGCTCCGGCATGGTGGAGGAGGACGGCGGTGGATGGGGTGGCGGGCGGAGGAGGCTGGGGTGGAGAGGGTGTTTTGGCGCCCATGGAGTACGAATGGGGAAATGGAGGGAGAGAGGAAGGGGGAACCATGTCTTCAGGGCGCGCTTGTCTCAAATGCGAGGATATTTACAAACTTAGCCCCCATTTAAAATTTCCTACATCACAACAATATTCGTCGGTTGGGGATAGGACGGTAATCTCGCATACACAGAATATTTGTCGACGAGAGTTTGTTTTGGTGCCCATCATGTATGAATCAGGGAGGGAGCCGATTTCGACCGAGGAGACACTGTGTTTTGGCGCCCACCGTGTATGAATCCGGGTGAGAGGCGGTTATGTCATGTTTGGGTGAAATTACAAACCTACCCCTATCGAAACCTATAGAAATTGAGCCGATAAGCTTTGCGTGTTAGGGATAGGCAGTAATTTCCATCTCGCAGATTTTGGTTTCGGGCGGTTACTGCGACTCGCTTCGCTCAAATTTTTGCATTACCGTGCCAACTCAGTTTGAATCCAGTTTGTATTCTATTTTTGTTCGGGCAAGATCCATTTTGGATTGGAATAAAATTCTATATACATCATTTTTTATATATACTTTCAAAAGCACAACAAAGTATTCTGCTCCTTTATATGTATAATATGATTTACAAATATAATGATCTCAAAATCATAAGGTTGAATTCAAAAAATTTAAACCAAATTATGTTCTAATAAAATGTATGGATGAGTAATATCTACATATTAAATAACATAGATGCACATGAATTCATATGAGTATGCATGTTTGATAGATCAATTTTGGTTCAAGTATGAATTACATGTATCATCATCTCGAATTCAAATATTTGAATCCCTTTTATGCTGACTCATTTCACGCCCATCTCTCTCGCATGCTCCTTCATGTAGCTATCACTCACCCGCACACTCACTTCATGTTTCTCCTATCTTCGCAAACATGGTCTCTTGACGTCTCCCTTGAGAAGTGTCACACTCTCCCTATCATTATTCATTACACGGTTTTCATTATCTCTCACGTTTCTACTGTTCTCTGGTATCATTAGGTACCTAAGCTTTCTTTTTCACCGCCACACACACAGTCTCACTCCTCTTTCACTTTGTCTTTCTCGCTATGGGTTCTCTCACACACCCTATATGTCTCTAGATATGACTCATACCACTAAAATTACTCTTTCCTGCAGACACAACATTTGTTGCGGTCTCCTTTCCGTCTCCATCCCAGTTATAAAACTGACATTATTCATTTGTTTACCGATCAGACAAACTCCACCCTCTCTCTCTCTCTCTCTCACACACACACAACTCCTGCTTCCACTCCCCTTCCCGACTACCGTCTCTCCCTCACACACACAAAACTCTTGCTTTCGCACCCCGACTCGTATTTCTCTCACAAACATTAATCGATTTGCCTCCAGATAGGTTTATACACCCGCACACTCGTGCTTCCACTATCGCGTACATGTCTCTCTCGCACTCCTTGTATCTATGTAGATTTTTCGTCCCTTCTTGAGACACGCCCTCTCGATCATGCACACACACACTATCGCCTCATTTTAAGATGATACCTCTTGCACACACACTCTTTGTGTCTTTGTCACACATGCACTTTGTCCTCCTCCTCTCTCCCTCTCTCTCACACACACAACACACACATGGGCTTTTTGCAACAGCTAGCAAGATGCCCATGCGTTGCACGGAACATCAAGATGCATTTGTATGAGTAGTTTATCTTGTGGGAGAAAAGGATGAATGAGGCAAGGCCTTATTTGCAAATGTGGAGAGGGGTGTGGGTATCTTTTTGCAAAATTGCCATAGTTTCCTTCCTATCCGTCAGATGTAAATCGGATGGCCTATATTGCAGGATGGCAGGCACACCATCAGCACCAACTCTGTTTTTATCTCTACTCTTATAAAAAGCATAGTCAATGATGATGGTGTGCCTGCCATCCTGCAATATACGCCGTCCGATCTATATCTAACGGATAGGAAGGAAACAGTGGCAATTTACCCGCACTCCTCTCCACATTTGAAGATAAGGCCTTCCCTCGTTCATCCTTTTCTCCCACAAGATCTTGATGTTCCGTGCAACGCACGTGCATCTTGCTAGTAAGAGTAGAAATTAGAGATATACCACTTCTTGAATCTTGAAACCAACAACATTCCTCCCTTATCTCATCAAAACCGCCAAAGGAACATATTTTGAGTGAAACATAACATATTTTTAGTGATATACATATTTCAAAACTAGACTCTTTTTTATATCAAATCGGTGAATATGTATTAATCTACTTTGATCGTGTGGCAACGCATTAGCACATTGCTAGTAGTTATTACTATTATATAATTTTTTGGACACCAGACAAACTGCGGAGTACATATACGAAGAGAAGAGGCGCACGCACACAGTCGGTCTCTCGCTGTCTCGCACACATGAGAGTTACATAAACACACTATTAACAAATAAACCCTAAAACCCTAGGTGCACGATTGCTGCATGCGTGGGTACCAGGTACGTGGTGGAGCGCACCTTTGTAGGAATAGTCAGATCGCGTGATAATTTGATCTATAGGAGTTGATGGTCGGGACCACAGGTGAACGACCTGGAGGCAGTGGCTCGCCAATTGCCACAAATTGAGTAGCCACGATTAAAATATCATTTTTTTAGCGGGGTAAGACTTCCAATTTTCAATGGTGCGTTATAAGTACTAAGTAGGTTTTAGAACGATTGGTATGGAGCAAAAATGGAATTCATAACTACTACCTCCTTGGCGTATGGTTGTATGGGTTTATGTTGTGAGATGTTGAACCTGGTAGTTCTAGGGCAAATACTCTGGTTCAGATGTTGGTTTTCAGTAATGAAAATTGAAAGGAGGAAACCCTTCTTTGATGAAAAAAAACTACTACCTCCGTTCTGGTTTACTATCCCCCATCGTATTTTGGGTCAAAGTTTGTCCACGAATTTTATTTGTACTAGCAAGATGGCCGTGCATTGCACGAAACGTCAAGATGATTTTTTTACAAGACACCTGTTGTGATTGACCCATGCAGGAGTAATCCCATGTGTAAAAACTAATGATATCTCGAGAATATTATCGGAAAAATGGTATCTCGAGAATTTCATCAGAAAAATGAAAGATGAGAGATAAGGTGAGGAGGAGTGGAGCGTGGTGGTGACTGGTGGTCGGACTGGGAGGAGGCATGGGGATGGACGGCACCGGCAGGTGGCAGCGGCCACCATGCTACATTGTTCCAGAGACTTCCTTTTTTTAATTGCTCAGCAATGAGGTTGTGGGAGATAAGGATGGACGAGGCAAGGCCTTATCGGTAAATGTGGAGAGAGGTGCAGGTATCTTTTCTAAAATTGTCATAGTTTGTTTTCTATCTGTCAGATATAGATCGGACGGTCTATATTACAAGATGGCAGGCACACCATCATCACCAACTCGATTTTTTACAAGAGTTGAGAAAATGTGAATGGAAAACGAGATTTTGTTATACCCAAACAAAAATGGGCTGGAGGGAGTGATTGATCTAACACAGACGTGACCTCTCATAGCGTAGGCATTGAACCGGCGAGCCGGCCAAGACAGCCCCACTCGCTGCAGCCCTGCTGAACATGCCTCCTCGCCGCATGCAACCGGCTTCAGACTGCCCCGCCTGCCTCCATTGAATCTGTGTGTGTTCCGGCAACATGTCCTTCTGCGAGCCGTCGACATTTTAGAACACAAAAATGACAAAAATATAATTAATTACGCATGGTCTTGACTTGTTGTTCTTGCACTGGTAACAGGAACTAGAGGTTTTTCTTAATTTATAACTCTCCTCACATTTTTTGGCTTTGAAGAGAATCATGGTTGTGGACATTATCTATGAATGTGCAGATCTCTCTGAACATGAGTTTGATGTGGAAGTTGAACGTGGAATGTTGGGCTTGCACGTGAATTATACCATGTCCAATGCTTTGTCTGTTATTGTTTGGAAAGTAATTCCTGTTATTACATGACCCGAAAAATATTTATTTTGTGCCTGTCAGTAGATGCACGGACATCACAACAGGCATGCTGACTCGATAAACATTTGAACCTAGCTATTATGAAGGAAATTTTGTATGGACAACAGTTTTAGATAGCAGGAGACGCCTAGCCTGCTCTGCCTCTACTGGCTTATTTCTGGCTTCTTCCATCTCTTCTTTGGCTTGGGTGAAGAGAGCATCTGATTGCTCTTTTTGCTTCTTTAGGAACTCAGCTACATTCTCAAGGGCTGATGCACGCTTTCTTTCAGCCTTTACTAGAGCCACGAGGACATGAACAGTTGATGACTCCACCTAGCTTGTGTGTAATCCAGCATCATCTGGGAATTTGCACCTTGTGTCTAATCCAGCATCATTAGGGAACTGGCACCTTGTGTGTAATCCAGCCTCATTTTGGAAACATGATCTTGAGGTTGACCATACTTCCCTCCTAGCAAGAACTGCATCCTGACATGAAGTTACTTCTTTTTTAGATCAATACTCAGAGCAACCCACATCCATTTAGTAGAAACCGGATTAACAGGAGTCGGAGAAGTGAATTCAAAAGGAAAAATATGAAAACGGACTACAAGGTGAGAACACCCACTTCCTACATCAAGCTAAAAACGAAAGCATTAGGATGATTAAGACTCTTCTTATTACACATCGAAGAACACAAGGCTAAGAGAAACAGAAACTACAACATATACACATCGAAGAACACGAGGCTAAACGGAAGTAATTGAAAGGGTGTTACTTACCAAAGCTCGTCTTACAGGTTCAGTGCAACTCCTCTTTAACTTGCCATGCTCCTTCAAGATGTCCCCAATATCCCGTGTTTGGTCTTCGTTCCTCCTCTGCATGTTCGCACTCGTGGTTTTAAAATCTCAACATGGCAAGAAAAATATACTACTCCCTCTGTCCCATAATATAAGAACTTAAAGCACTCGTCTACCATGTTAGAGCATCTCCAACAGAAGCGCAAAGCGCGGCGCTTTAAAAAAGCGTTTACAACGCTGAAATAGCTAGTTTTTGTGGGTGCAGAGTGCTGAGATTGAGAAGTAGAGATAGAGAGTAGAGACTAGAGAGTAGAGAAATAGATAGTTCTCGGCATAGATATAGCATAGATAGATAAAAAATAGATAGTTCAACTACTCCTTGTCGCCTGACTCCTTCTCGGTGATGTCCTCCTCCACGTCTCAATGTATGCATGAAGATACCAATCATCGTCGGATTCCCAGGGCGACACTGCTCCTAGCCTCATGTTGAATTGAGCGTCCGCTTTTCGCGTACGCTTGTCCTCGTGATCGGCGGCTCGCTCTTCCCTCCTCTTCTCCCTCTCCACTCTCCTTTGTGCGTAGGATTCGCGCTCGTTGATGATGTCCTGTGGGAAGCGTTGGTGCCATAGCGCCATGGCTTCCTCATCCATCTCAGCGATGCCGAGACGGTGCTCCCGCCTCCGGTTGTCGCGACGATCCTCGTCGGTGATAAGTCGCGGCAGAGGCGTGACTGAAGAAAATATGTCCTAGAGGCAATAACAAAGTTGTTATTTATATTTCATTATATCATATTTATTATTCATGCTAGAATTGTATTAACCGGAAACTTAGTACATGTGTGGATACATAGACAAACATAGTGTCCCTAGTATGCCTCTACTTGACTAGCTTGTTAATCAAAGATGGTTAAGTTTCCTAGCCATAGACATGTGTTGTCATTTGATGAACAAGATCACATCATTAGAGAATGATGCGATGGACAAGACCCATCTGTTAGCTTAGCACTATGATCGTTTAATTTATTGCTATTACTTTCTTCATGAATCTCGGGCAAGAACATACCAATGACAAAGGGAACAATGTATGTTGTTATGCGATTTGACCGATAAAGATCTTCATAGAATATGTGGGAGCCAATATGAGCATCCAGGTTCCGCTATTGGTTCTTGACTCGAGAGGTGTCTCAGTCATGTCTACATAGTTCTCGAACCTGTAGGGTCTGCACACTTAACGTTTGATGACGATTTGTATTATGAGTTATGTGATTTGATGTACCAAAGTTTGTTCAGAGTCCGGATGTGATTACGGACATGATGAGGAGTCTCAAAATGGTCGAGACATAAAGATTGATATATTGGAAGGTTATGTTTGGACACCGGAATGGTTTCAGATAGGTTCGAGCATTTACCGGAGTACCGGGGGGTTACCGGAACCCCCCGGGGGGTTAATGGACCTTCATGGGCCCTAGTGGAAGAGAGAAGGCGGCGGCCAGGTGGAGGCGCGTGCCCCCCCAAGCCCAATCCGAATTGGACTAGGGTTGGGGGGGCTTTCCTTCTCTCCTTCTCCTCTTTCCCCCCTTCTCCTTGTAGGAATAGGAAAAGGGGGGGCCGAATCCTACTTGGACCGGGAGTCCAAGTAGGACTCCCCCCTATGGTGCGCCCCCTCTAGGGCCAGCTTCCTCCTCCTCCCCCCTTTATATACATGGGAGGGGGGCACCCCGAAGACACACCAAAGTTTCTATTAACCATGTGCGGTGCCCCCCTCCACAATTACACACCTCAGTCATATCATCGTAGTGCTTAGGCAAAGCCCTGCGCCAGTAAACTTCATCATCACCGTCGCCACGCCGTCGTGCTGACGGAACTCTCCCTCGGCCTCAACTGGATCAAGAGTTCGAGGGATGTCACCGAGCTGAACGTGTGCAGATCATGGAGGTGTTGTACGTTCGGTACTTGGATTGGTTGGATCGCGAAGACATTCGACTACATCAACCGCGTTACTAAACGCTTCCGCTTTCGGTCTACGAGGGTACGTGGACACACTCTTCCCCGCTTGTTGTTATGCATCTCCTAGATGGATCTTGCGTGATCGTAGGTAAAATTTTCGAAATACTGCGTTCCCCAACAGTGGTATCAGAGCCAGGTAAAACTTGCAACAACAAAGTAGAGGACGTCTAACTTGTTTTTGCAGGGCTTGTTGTGATGTGATATGGTCAAGACGTGATGATATATAAATTGTTGTATGAGATGATCATGTTTTGTAACAGTTATCGGCAACTGGCAGGAGCCATATGGTTGTCGCTTTATTGTATGAAATGCAATCGCCATGTAATTGCTTTACTTTATCACTAAGCATTAGCGATAGTCGTAGAAGCAATAGTTGGCGAGACGACAATGATGCTACGATGGAGATCAAGGTGTCAAGTCGGTGACGACGGTGATCATGATAGTGCTTTAGAGATGGAGATCAAAGGCACAAGATGATGATGGCCATATCATATCACTTATATTGATTGCATGTGATGTTTATCCTTTATGCATCTTATTTTGCTTAGTACGGCGGTAGCATTATAAGATGATCTCTCACTAAATTTCAAGGTATAAGTGTTCTCCCTGAGTATGCATCGTTGCTACAGTTCATCATGCCGAGACACCACGTGATGATCGGGTGTGATAAGATCTACGTTCACATATAATGGGTGCAAGCCAGTTTTGAACATGCAGAATACTCGGGTTAAACTTGACGAGCCTAGCATATGCAGATATGGCCTCGGAACACTAAGACCGAAAGGTCGAGCATGAATCATATAGTAGATATGATCAACATAGTGATATTCACCATTGAAAACTACTCCATCTCGTGATGATCGGACATGGTTTAGTTGATTTGGATCACGTGATCACTTAGAAGATTAGAGGGATGTCTATCTAAGTGGGAGTTCTTACGTAATATGATTAATTGAACTTCAATTTATCATGAACTTAGTACCTGATAGTATTTTGCATGTCTATGTTGTTGTAGATAAATGGCCCGTGCTACTATTCCTTTGAATTTTAATGTGTTCCTAGAGAAAGCTAAGTTGAAAGATGATGATAGCAACTACACGGACTGGGTCCATGACTTGAGGATTATCCTCATTGCTACACAGAAGAATTACGTCCTGGAAGCACCGCTAGGTGCAAGACCCGCTGCAGGAGCAACGCCAAATGTTATGAACGCCTGTCAGAGCAAAGATGATGACTACTCGATAGTTCAGTGTGCCATGCTTTACGGCTTAGAACCGGGACTTCAACGACGTTTTGAATGTCATGGAGCATATGAAATGTTCCAGGAGTTGAAGTTAATATTTCAAGCAAATGGCTAGATTGAGAGATATGAAGCCTCCAATAAGTTCTACAGCTACAAAATGGAGGATAATAATTCTTACAGTGAACATATACTCAGAATGTCTGGGTACCGCAACCATTTGACTTAACTGGGAGTTAATCTTCCTGTTGATAGTGTCATTGACAGAGTTCTTCAATCACTGCCACCAAGCTACAAAAGCTTCATGATGAACCATAATATGCAAGGGATAGATAAGACAATTCCCGAGCTCTTCGCGATGCTAAAGGCTGCAGAGGTAGAAATCAAGAAGGAGCATCAAGTGTTGATGGTTAACAAGACCACTAGTTTCAAGAAAAAGGGCAAAGGGAAGAAGGGGAACTTCAAGAAGAACAACAAGCAAGTTGCTGCTCAATTGAAGAAGCCCAAGTCTGGACCTAAGCCTGAGACTGAGTGCTTCTGCTGCAAAGGGACTGGTCACTGGAAGTGGAACTGCCCCATGTATTTGGCGGATAAGAAGGATGGAAAAGTGAAAGGTATATTTGATATACATGTTATTGATGTGTACCTTACTAATGCTCGTAGTAGCGCCTGGGTATTTGATGCTAGTTCTGCTACTCATATTTGCAACTCGAAACAGGGGCTATGGATTAAGTGAAGATTGGCTAAGGACGAGGTGATGATGCACGTGGGAAATGGTTCCAAAGTCGATGTGATCGCGGTTGGCACGCTACCTCTACATCTACCATCGGGATTAGTTTTAGACCTGAATAATTGTTATTTGGTGCCAGCGTTAAGCATGAACATTATATCTGGATCTTGTTTAATGCGAGACAGTTATTAATTTAAATCATAGAATAATGGTTGTTCTATTTATATGAGTAATATCTTTTATGGTCATGCACCCTTGATAAGTGGTCTATTTTTATTGAATCTCGATAGTAGTGATACACATATTCATAGTATTGAAGCCAAAAGATTCAAGTTTAATAATGATAGTACAACTTATTTATGGCACTGCCGTTTAGGTCATATTGGCGTAGAGCGCATGAAGAAACTCCATTAATTGATGCTTGCGAACCATGCCTCATGGGCAAGATGACTAAAACTCCATTCTCCAGAACAATGGAGCGAGCAACAGACTTATTGGAAATAATACATACTGATGTATGCGTTCCAATGAGTGTTGATGCTCACGGTGGATATCGTTATTTTCTGACCTTCACAGATGATTTGAGCAGATATGGGTATATCTACTTGATGAAACATAAGTTTGAAACATTTGAAAAGTTCAAAGAATTTTAGAGTGAAGTGGAAAATCATCGTAACAAGAAAATAAAGTTTCTATGATCTGATCGTGGAGGTGAATATTTGAGTTGTGAGTTTGGTCTTCATTTGAAATAATGCGGAATAGTTTCGCAACTCACGCCACCTGGAACACCATAGCATAATGGTGTGTCCGAATGTCGTAACCGCACTTTATTAGATATGGTGCGATCTATGATGTCTCTTACTGATTTACCGCTATTGTTTTGGGGTTATGCTTTAGAGACGGTTGCATTCACGTTAAATAGGGCACCATCTAAATCCGTTGAGACGACACCACATGAACTATGGTTTGACAAGAAACCCAAGTTGTCGTTTCTTAAAGTTTGGGGCTGCGATGCTTATGTGAAAAATCTTCAACCTGATAAGCTCGAACCCAAATCGGAGAAATGTGTCTTCATAGGATACCCAAAGGAAATTGTTGGGTACACCTTCTATCACAGATCCGAAGGCAAGATATTCATTGCTAAGAATGGATCCTTTCTAGAGAAGGAGTTTCTCTCGAAAGAATTGAGTGGGAGGAAAGTAGAACTTGATGATGTAATTGTACCTTCTCCCGAATTGGTAAGTAGTCCATCACAGAAATTAGTTCTAGTGATTCCTACACCAATTAGTGAGGAAGCTAATGATGATGATCATGAAACTTCGGATCCAGTTACTACTGAACCTCATAGGTCAACCAGAGTAAGATCCTCTATAACATCCCAAAATTCTAAATTTTGGAATGTTATAATAAAATAAATAGTTTTGATTGTTTGTTTGATTGCTTGTGTGAAATTGAGTGAAATTTGAAACTCTTTGAAAGTTAAATGAGAGGGAATAAAAGGACTTTCCCAAACTTTCATCTTGCATTTATGATCTCCATGAATTCAAATTCTTTTCAAATACAAAACCCTAGAGTGAAGATAATATGACTTATTCCATTTAAATAAATGAAAAGGGTTTTTGAAAATATTTGAATTTCATTTGGAAATATTTCAAATTCAGAAATTTTATGCAACTCAATGGTTTTCATGAGAGAATATAAAATGACTTTTTTAAAACATATGAAATATGAGTTGGAAGTTTAAAAGAATCAAATTTAAAGTCCCTTTGAAAATATTATTTTAGTTTGGAGTTATTTAGTTTTTATTCAAATTATTTTTCTCCAAAACAAAAACATATGGAAATTAGGGTAAAATGATTCCCTACAGTAGAAAATTGGAGAGAAATAAATTTGAAATCATTTGGGTATTTTTAAAATGATTTTTATGGGGTTTTATTGCAACAATAGCACTCTTTGCTTTATTTAGATTTTTGTGGATTTTATTTGACGCCAACAAAATGTTCATGTTGTAGAAAATCTTTTACTGAAAATTTTGATATATAATATGCCTAGGTTATATTTTATTTCACTTTATTTTATTCTATTGCGTCTATTTTAAAAAAACAAAAAAGCCGCAGCCAAACTAGGCCGACCCAGCCAACCGGGCCAGGCCGCAGCCCAGCGCCCCGCGCACCGCCTTCGCCTCCGTCCCCGAGCGGGACTCCGTTGCCACGCCGCCGTGAGCACCCCGGACGCCGCCTCGTCTTGCCCCCTCGTCCAGGCTGCCTCCCCGCCCGTCCCTCCTTAAATACCCCAACATCCCCCTCTCCTCCTCAAGCCGCCACATCGCCACCGCTGCCTGCAAGCCGCCGCCGCCAGCCGCAGCTGCCGCCTAGCGCCACGCCGCACCGCCGCCTGCCGCTCGCACCACGGTGCCGCATAACCATCACGCCGTCGCCCGGCCTAGCCGCTGCCGCGCCACCCGCTCGCCAGAGTAGCCGCGCCGCCGCTACCGTTTTATTCTCCTCGAAGCGGTATAAACTGCAACCCGTCCTTTTTTTATAAAGTTCGGTTTTATTTTATTAGATCAGTTTATTATTTAGGTTATGCTATTTAGTGAACGTTCACTCGATTCATTCTGTTAACGGACGAATTCGTTCGTTAGTTTCTATTAGTGAATGTTCATTTGTTACATTTTTCTTTTTAGTTTAATGTTCGGCCAGGGACCTATCCACGAATAGTTTTCTTACAGATTAGTCCCTGATCTTCAAACAATCACAACCTTTTACACGGTTTATCCAAATCCAATGAAACCAACACCCACTTCTTCGTTATGATCCCCTCTATCCAGTAAAACAACTTAAACATATTTTTGAAAGTTTAAAACTTGATTTCAAACAGATTTGAATTCAAACTTCTTTTGTTCATAACTTGAGTTTTATAACTCCGATTTAATTAATCTTTTTCCTAATTGAAGCTCTTGACCTAAACTTTCTGATAAGACCAAATCCACTCAATTTTGGTACTGTTAGAAATTGTTTTCTGTTGTAAGAGTTAATTGCTTGTTTTTGAAGTTTTCCGAGATCTTTTTTTTTGATTCTTTTGCATGAGTGCTTATGTATGCAATTGCTTGCTCACGATAGATTGACCGGAGTGTGACGAGTAGAACTATCAGGAGTTATGAGTGCGAATCATCTTCATCAACAGTACAAGGCAAGTTCACACTTTGATCATACTTTTCATACCCAGTTTTTATGCATTAGTTTTACCCTCAAACATTGCATGAGTAGGTTTTGATAACATGTGGGTATTGGGAACTAGTTATTGAGGTAGGAACCTATTGTCTTATATCAACCCTGGGATTATACGTTAGGCTCATACTGCTTTGTTGTGCTCGTAGACGTGGATTGGTATGTGAGATTCATGAAAGATGTGAGAGTTATGTTAACTAAGGGAAACTTAAGGTGGGTACTTTAAATACACATATGGGTGGAATGGTTGGGGCACCTTGGGGATATACCAGTGGATTGCCCGGGCACCTGGGGATATACCAGTGTTGTCCTAGGAGATCCCGGGGAACCCGTGTGATCATACTATTGGAATGCCACCCAGGCACAAAGGGATCATAAGATTATTCATGCTAGAAACTTCCGCGTGGAGCCACAAGCCATTATGGGCTCTGGCATAGTTGAGTAAGTTGTGGGGATCCTTTCCATGATGGGCTAGAAAATGTAGGGGATTGTAGGTGTACCAGCTTATCTATCGGTTAAGGGGACCTCTTCGGAAAGACTGTGTCTCGATCATCCGTTTCTCAAACATCATGCAGTGCGAGGAATACAACGGAGGGGATCGAGTCTTTTGGGGAAAGGTGAGCAAACCCCTATAGTGTGTACAAACTAATCATGATTAGCCGTATCCCCGGTTATGGACATCTTGAGTATCTAGTACTTGAATTATTATTTTGATGATCTCATCAATTTAAAGTAATAATTTGTTTGGTTATTAATGTTAATTTGGGATTGAGTTGGGGGTACCTTCTCAATAATATTCAACAAACTTGGTAGTTAAATAAAATATATTCCTTTGTTGTAGGGAAAAATGGCTTTATGCAAATGTTAAACTTAGAGCCTCCACCAGCCAAACATGCATGTAGTGATAGCCATTATTCAGCATTGCTCTACAGTGTGAAATTTCCAGTACACCCAATGTACTGACCTACATGGCTGCAACGTCTCATGTTGCAGGAATCTTACGATGAGTAAGTGATATGTTAGGGTTACGATGTCTACACTCAACTTTGCCGTTGGCATTGTTGGGACTCCACAACCTTGTTATTACTTTCGTTATATGGATTGAGGTAATAGTATTTACGTTACTTTATACATGTGATTTACCTCTGTTATAAATCCTCGAGTACTGTGTGTGTCAGCATACCGATCCAGGGATGACACTTAACCACAGAGACTTGATCCATTCAGGTCGGGTCGCTACAAGATGGTACCAGAGCACATGTTGACTGTAGGACATGACCCCTAGAAGCTGGCAAGCCCATAGGAAAGGATATCTCTAAAACTTTATTTTCAAAAGGATCTTTTCCTCTCTTCTTTTCTGAGCTTTATCAAATATTCCCTTTTAATTAGACTATCGCTTTCCCCTTTTGGACCACGCGAAGATTCGACTGATGAGAACACTTCAAGGAGTACAAGATATCGGATAACTAAGACCACTTTGGAAGGATTTTACCATGCAACTGAATAATGGAAACTACAACTACTGAAGACTCCGAAGACTAGGAGAATTTGAAGGTTCTAAAGAATTTCCAGATTAGTATGACCTTGGAAAGTTACCCTTATGAAACTTGTGAGACTATTGAAGCTGTCAATGCCCAAGATCAAGGTGCGTCGGTAAAAGACCGGAACATGGAGAGTTAAAACTCATTTTGTGAAAAGACCCTAAGGCAGGAGATATCAGCTATGGAATGATAGCTCATGGCAATGACAAGGTCAGAAACACGACTAACCATGATGTTATCGTCCGCTTATGCTATTGGCACCATGCTGAGTTAAGCATGCATTTATTCGGAAGGATTGGATGAAAAAGGGTTAATGGAGCACCTATCAGCGAAAGACGAAGTTTTAACCTTAGCTGGTGTATCACCAGGATCTGGAGTATTACATCAAGAAGTTTAAGATGGATCTGCAGGAAGCCGTATTTGACAAGGAAGCATTTCGTGAAGAACTCAGGACCCAGAAGCTAAAAGTAGCCAAGCTGGAGGAGGAAAACCTCAAGATACAGGAGATTCATCAGGAACTGAAGGACAGTAGGACCATGGTTCATGCCAAGGATGTTGAAACCCAGAAGTTTGAAACACAACTCCAGAAATAGACGTCACGAGAGACTTCGTGTCAACAGAGATGATCTGGCAAAATAATTTGAGAAGGTCAAGCACGATCGGAAGAAGCCCGTCGGAGACATGAGCAAGACTTGAAGAGTTTGGTGACTTTGAAGATTTATTGACCTTTAGAAGACCAAACCCCTGTTATATACCTATGTTAGATGCGACGATTGTGAGTTGTCATTTGTTTGATGTTTTTCTGACAGCCACAAAATAAAATCTGTCTTTTCAAAACTTTTGTTTGTATTGTGTGTATCCCTCTCTACCTCTCTTATCTCATCCCAAAACCCATGGACTCAATAGAGGATGAATGGAGATGAACTCATATTTTTTGGACCGATGACTCAATTGGACATGGACCAATGGATTCAGAACATGGAAGATCATATGGAGAATAACACTATAGCCCGAAAGGATATGGCCCAGCATGCTCTTTAGTGCTTTGAAAGAGGTGCTGCTACTTGGTGGAGGATGTACCAAACCATCAATGGATGGCAATGAGTAACCACTTGGGAAGAATTTAAGTTGACTCTGCAAAGGTCTTGGCTTGTGTCCTAGAAATTGGAGCCTTATGGGAATGATATGAAGAAACCTTGTGCATGCAAGCTCTGTGGAGAAATAGGACACAACCATAAAGAACACAAGGATGAATGCCCTCATTGTGAAGAAAGTCACCCAGCTGAAGAATTCCCAACTAGGCAGATTGCTTGTTTCTTGTGTGAAGGGATGTAACACCCCGGATGTAACTTTCCACAATTGTAACTCCGACTCTTGCCTTTTCCTACTATGTGATATGTTATTTCCTCCGTGGTTGGGTTTTGTCTTTTTGTTTTGCATTGTGTTCATGTCATGCATCTCATCTCGTAGCATGATGCGCATTGCATCTGCATGTTTTCATAAAACTCGTAGCCATTTGTAGTTGCCCTTTCTCTCTTTGCCTCTGTTGTCATTTTGTCAGGCCCTTATCCTCGTTGACCTCTCTCAGACCCCTCGTGTGCGTGTCCGAAACTTACCCGAACCCGAACCGGTCTGTTGTTACCGATGGATCCGGATCATCCCCAAACATCTATAAAACATCTTCATTTTATTTATTGGACTCCCTAGTCTATTTTTCCCGACCGTCCGATTTCGATCGGAGGGACGAAATAGCCCCTAACCCAAATCCAGTGCTATATATATAGACCAATCCCCTAGGTAGCAACCCTAAAATCTAGCCTCTTGTCCCATCGCGCCGACGCTAGTCATCCACTCCTCTCCTTCCTCGGGATCCATCCCGATCCACCCAATCCCTCCATCGATCCAACCAGCCAACCACCTCCCTCCTGCAACCACCCCCGAAGGCCGCCCCTTCCTCGCATCGATCTGGAGCCCGACGCTCTCTCTGCGCCCGAGCTCCTCCCGATCCCCATGGATGCCTTCCCCTGCCCAAGCTCTTCAACTGCGAGCCTCCCACTCGCTCGCGCCTGCAGCCGCCCAAGCCCCTGTCTAGGAGCTCCTCGGGCATCCGTGCCCCGCCGTCCGGCCACCGGTTCGAGCTGCCGGCGACCAGGCCGTCCCGCTCTCCTTCCTCCCCCCTCTCTTTTATTCATCTCCCTGCTCTCCCTAATCTCTCCAGCCCTCTCTCTGCTGTGGGTTACAGGAACGATGCATGGAGCTCGTCCATGGCGCCCAAAGCATGGAGCTCCTCTCCGTTCCTTAGTTCCGTCCACCGCTGCCCTGAACTGAAACCCCATGTCTGGAACCGGCCACCCCGACACCCTTCATCTACGTGCCCTCGCCGGGCAGCCAAGTCCCTCACCTCGCACGCCAAGTTTGCCGTCGTCGCTCCCTGCATCGCCGCTGCCTGCCTGCGACCTCCTCTGCTTTGTCATCGCCCTTATTTTTCCCGAGGGGAACGAGCAGCGCTGCTCGTGCTCGATCCGCTGGCACGCGTTGACCGTGACAACGCCTGGGCCAGCAGCCTCCAAGCCCAGCAACCGGCCTACCTCTCCACCAGCTGGGCCGAGGCCCATGGTGAGAAACCCCCCAGCCCCTCCTGTGCACTGTTGGCCCAGCCAAATGCAGCCTGTGTTATTTTTTTCCCTGCGCTGCGCTTTTAGCATTATCCTATGTTTTACAGTTTTTCAGAAAAGTCCCTCTAGATCATGCATTTAATAACTCATAAATGGTGCATCGGATTAAAATAATTTATCCATGTAAAATGCTTAGAATTTTATCTAGTTTCATAATATGCTGGTTTCATCCATGTTTAAAATGTTTAAAATGCTGCTTGATTAAATTTGCTCAAATGCCATGCTAAAATGATTTATTTCATAACTAAATAACTGTAGCTCCAATTTTAATAAACTTTATATGCAAATGGGGTAGAAAAATGCATAGATTATCTTGCTGCACTTTATTTTCCTGTTTAACAACAATAAAATATGATTTCAGGCAGAACAGTACCAAATTCGAATATTGCTCATGAGGATTTTCCGGAATTGTTGTTTGTTGTTCCGGCCTCATTTAAACTTGCCTAGATAGGTAGTTTAATTATGCTTCACACCTTGCCATGTTCAACAACATTTAATATTGCTTGGTAGCTTAACAAATATTAAACTAAATATGTCAATGTGGTGTTTTGTCAATATGCAACTTGTTGCATATTGTGCTCCACTTAACGTGTAGTATTGTTTGTTGTGCTTTGCCATGCCATGCCTCATTAAACCGGACATGCATCATACTTGATTGTGCATCATGCCATGATTATGCTTGTGTGTTTACCATGTTGTTTGCTTCTTTCCGGTTATGCTTCTTCTCAATAGTTCCTGTTTCGTTGCGATTGTGAGGATTCGTTCGACTATGCTTGGTTCGTCTTCGTGGCTTCATCTTCTTCATGGACTCGCTCTTCTTCCTAGCAGGATTTCAGGCAAGATGACCGCTACCCTGGATCTCACTACTATCATTGAATTTCTTCATGGACTCGTTCCTCTTCCTAGCAGGATTTCAGGCAAGATGACCGCTACCCTGGATCTCACTACTATCTCGCTACCCTGGATCTCACTACTATCATTGCTATGCTAGTTGCTTCGTTCTATCGCTATGCTGTGCTACCTATCACTGTTTACCAAGCCTCCCAAATTACCATGTCAGCCTCTAACCTTTTACACCCTTCCCAGTAAACCGTTGCTTGGCTATGTTACCACTTTGCTCAGCCCCTCTTATAGCGTTGTTAGTTGCAGGTGAAGTTGAAGATTGCTCCATGATGGACAAGATTATGTTGGGATATCACAATATCTCTTATTTAATTAATGCACCTATATACTTGGTAAAGGGTGGAAGGCTCGGCCTTATGCCTGGTGTTTTGTTCCACTCTTGCCGCCCTAGTTTCCGTCATACCGGTGTTATGTTCCTTTATGTTGCGTTCCTTACGCGGTCTGGTCATTTATGGGACCCCCTTGACAGTTCGCTTTGAATAAAACTCCTCCAGCAAGGCCCAACCTTGGTTTTAACATTTGCCACCTAAGCCTTTTTCCCTTGGGAGTCGCGCTCCTGAGGGTCATCTTTATTTTACCCCCCGGGCTAGTGCTCCTCCGAGTGTTGGTCAAAACTTGAGCACCTTGCGGGACCGTCCCTTGGCAACTTGTGTTATGTTGGTACATGTACGCTTAGCTTATCCGGTGTGCCCTGAGAACAAGATATGTGCAACTCCTATCGGGATTTGTCGGCACATCCGGGCGGTCTTGCTGGTCTTGTTTTACCATTGTCGAAATGTCTTGTAACCGGGATTCCGAGACTGATCGTGTCTTCATGGGAGAAGGAATATCCTTCGTTGACCGTGAGAGCTTGTGATGGGCTAAGTTGGGACACCCCTGCATGGTTTAAACTTTCGAGAGCTGTGCCCGCGGTGATGTGGCAGATGGGAATTTGTTAATGTCCGGTTGTAGAGAACTTGACACTTGACTTAATTAAAATGCATCAACCGTGTGTGTAGCCATGATGGTCTCTTTTCGGCGGAGTGCGAGAAGTGAAGACGATTTTCGGGTTATGTATGAACGTAAGTAGTTTCAGGATCACTTCTTGATCATTGCTAGCTTCACGACCGCTCCGTTGCTTCTCTTCTCGCTCTTATTTGTGTATGTTAGCCACCATATCATGCTTAGTCGCTGCTACAACCTCACCACTTTACCCTTTCCTTACCCATTAAGCTTTGCTAGTCTTGATACCCATGGCAATGGGACTGCTGAGTCCTCGTGGCTCAGAGATTACTATAACAATAGTTGCAGGTATAGGTTATGCGATGATCATGACACGAGAGTGATGCTTGCTTGCTTTGAGTTCCCTTATGCTTCATCATCCAGGGGATAGGTTCCTGGTCGGTAGCCTGGGCTAGCAGGGTGGATGTCGGTTGCGTTTCTGTTTGTGTTTCATCCGTAGTCGGAGGATGCTCTTATGTACGATGTTGTTGTATTCATGTGGTCTTGTATGTATCCCCAACTATTATGTAATGGTACGATGTAATGATATCCACCTTGTAAAAGCATCTCCAATATGCGCTTCTATCCTTAGTGGGACCTTCAAGTTCCTTTAGGATAGGGTCACATATTGGGCGTGACAAGTTGGTATCAGAGCTTCGACCGACCATAGGAGCCCCCTTGATTGTTCATAGTTGGCCGTTGTTGAGTCTAGAAGAAAACTATTTCTAAGTCTAGTTATATCGGAGGGTAGGAATTCTTTTTACTCCTCTGCCCCTTTGTCGCTCTGGTGAGGAATCTTGACGTAGGTGTTTTGAATTACTCCTCTTTCCCTTCAAACTTTCTTTAGGATCACGCAGTTGGTTTTTCGATTGTTGGTTCTCAGCTCTTTTTATCCGGTGCATTTCTCGTCAAGTGTACTCGAGCCTCTTCATCTTTGCCAAGTTCAATCCTCAGTTGTCTTATTTTCCCACCGCCCACCCTTTTCCTTCTCAGATCCGGAGTCCGTAATCGAGTATCCATCCTACTCGCGCGAAGCCTTTGTTTTTTTTCAACCAGTGAATTCTCGTTTTGTTCAACATTCTTCATCTCTTTTTCTTTTCTGGTGGATTCGATTCAAGTATTCGCTGTTGATCATATTCTTTTCCCTCGGCTCAAGTGCTTTCCCTGCTTGTTCACCTCTCACTAGTTTATCCTTTCGGAGTGCTCAAGACATTTCAGGAGATTCGTTTGTGTTCCAATTAATTCGAGGTTGTCACCTCATTCAAATATTTCAATTGTTCTAGTGCATCATCTATCTGTTCAACAATCCTTTTTCAACGGTGTTTTCTTTAGTGGGACCGAACCCACAGGTCTTTTCCCAAGATCTTACCTGACTCTTCTAATTTCCTGGAGCTATTCTCAAATTCTTTTTGGAGTTTGATGTAAGAATGAATTTCATCTGTCAGATGTTTTCCAAGATCGATTCCAAATTATTTTTCGGTGTTGGCTCAATCTCTTTGTTTTTCATTCTCCCGGAGTATCTCAACAATTTATGGTGGTGTTTCTCGCCGTCATTTCTCAGATTTTGAAGACCGAAGAAGAGTTCCTCTTAAATCCTTACCCGTTCTTCCAAAGATGCGTAGTTCAAGCTTGATGCCATCCTCTCGTACTTGTTTTCGATTGTGAGAATTCTTTTCACCCATCCAGAGCATTTCATGAGTTTTTTTTCCATTTCTTTCCTCCGAAGGCCATCATGTCATAATTCTTCATTCTCAGCGTGTAGTTATCTTTCTCCAAATCTTACCGGTGCATCGTTCAAATATCCTCTAATCGGTTCATGATCTCTTCGTTCTCGTGTATCTAAATCCCCTCAACTATCTTCTTTTGTTTTCCAATTCTTCCTGGTGAATTGTGCCTTTGATACGTTCATTTTCAATTCTTACGGTGGTTCATTCAAGATTTCTCTTCCTTCGTTATCGTATCAATTCATTCATTCTTTCGTTGTTTCAATCCCGCCGGTGGTTCCATCAATAACTTCTCAAGTTTACGCTATATCTCTCTTAATCCTTTCTACGAGAATAAGTAGTATGCCAAATCCGTTGCCTGTCATCAATTTAAATTGGTGAAGGATATGCATAACGTAGTTCTTATTATTGTTTCATCCAAGTAATCTAGTTTCTTCTTTTCAGAGTTGTTCATCATGTCATTTTCTCGGTTCGAGATGCTTCATCTTTTCTTTTTCGGAGTTCCAAGTTTTCCACTTTATCTCGTCGTGAAGCTCCTTCTAAATCATCGCAAGGCTTCACCTTGTGTTTTCAACTTCTCTTCCTTTTTATCATCCTTTTATTACCGGAGTTCTCCATGGAGGCTCTACATGGTGGGTCATCAAGGATTCCTTTCATTCTTCAATTGTTCTTCAAGATTTCTCTCGAAGTTATGACCCGCCAAGCTATACTCTAAAATAAACATGGTATTCAACACATGTCTTATTTTGAGGAGTTCAAGTATACTTCTTCTTGCATTTTGAAGTGCAATTCTTTCTACCTTATCTTTTGAGATGGTGATATGTCATTCTTGATAATTTCCCTTCGTGTTTCATGATTCCCATGTTGTCAAGAATGAGGTATTTTAAATCCATTAATCTTTTCGTTGGAGTTACCTTGTGTCATATTTCACTTAAAGCCTTCCCTAAGGAATGTTGCTATTGTGGTGTTTATCAATGATCCAAGTTTTCTCCTATCCTCTCGGTGAAAGAAGTTTTCATCTCTTCTTTGATCTCAAGTAAGCAGTTGTTTTTCGTTAGTGGCAGAATTTCACCTCAAGTGTTGAGATGTTTCAATAAGCCCACTACAAGCTTATTCATTTTGTTGTTGGTTTTCCATCAACCCCATTGTAACCTTCTTGGAAGGGTGCTTTCCAAGCTCATTTGTGGCAGAAGTTGGCATTTTCTTCTCCATTCTTTTATTCCAATAATCTATCTTCTATTATTTCTTCCGGGGGCATTGTGATATTGCTCTCTTCACCCATAATATCGCTTTTTCAAGATCATGTTCTCTTCTTGCTTACCGATGTAATCAGAGTGTTTCGTCCTATTTTCAAGCTATTTCCATCTTATCATTTTCCTTCCCTTTTCAACCGGAGTGCTGTCTGAATTTGATCTTCCTTGTTCCTTGTTTATCTCGTTTCAACCAGAGTGGTTCCAATTCCTTCTTATCCATTGTACTCGTCATTCATAGCTTTGCAACCTCCAAGGTTCACATGGTGTTCCTTCTTTCTATTTTCTACCGCAGTGCTCTCAATTGTGTTAAACTCTGTTATGTTCTTTCTTAAAACTTTTCAACCCCTCAAGGTTCTTTGGTTTCACTCATTGGTCGCAGAAGCAACTTAGTTTTACCTCTTCTCTTCCTCTTCCGTTTCTCTCCGGTTCCATCCTAGATCTCGGGACAAGATCCTCTTGTAGTGGTGGAGTGTTGTAACACCCCGATTCTAACTTTCCATAATTGTAACTCCGACTCTTGCCTTTTCCGGCTATGTGATATGTTATTTCCTCCGTGGTTAGGTTTTGTCTTTTTGTTTTGCATTGTGTTCATGTCATGCATCTCATCTCATAGCATCATGCACATTGCATCTGCATGTTTTCATAAAACTTGTAGCCATTCGCAGTTGCCCTTTCTCTCTTTGCCTTCGTTGTCATTTTGTCAGGCCCTTGTCCTCGTTGACCTCTCTCAGACCCCTCGTGTGCATGTCCGAAACTTACCCAAACCCGAACCGGTCTGTCGTTACCGATGGATCCGGATCATCCCCAAACATCTATAAAACATCTTCGTTTTATTTATTGGACTCCCTAGTCTATTTTTCCCGACCGTCCGATTTTGATCGGAAGGACGAAATAGCCCCTAACCAAAATCCAGTGCTATATATATAGACCAATCCCCTAGGCAGCAACCCTAAAATCTAGCCCCTTGTCCCATCGCGCCGCCACCAGTCATCCACTCCTCTCCTTCCTCGGGATCCATCCCGATCCACCCAATCCCTCCATCGATCCAACTATCCAACCACCTCCCTCCTAGAACCACCCCCAAGGCTGCCCCTTCCTCGCATCGATCTGGAGCCAGACGCTCTCTCTGCGCCCGAGCTCCTCCCGATCCCCATGGATGCCTTCCCCTGCCCAAGCTCTTCAACTGCGAGCCTCCCGCTCGCTCGCGCCTGCAGCCGCCCGAGCCCCAACCTAGGAGCTCCTCGGGCATCCGTGCCCTGCCGTCCGGCCATCGGTTCGAGCTACCGGCGACCAGGCCGTCCCGCTCTCCTCCCCCCTCTCTCTTTTATTCATCTCCCTGCTCTCCCTAATCTCTCCAGCCCTCTCTCTGTTGTGGGTTACAGGAACGATACATAGAGCTCGTCCATGGCGCCAGAAGCATGGAGCTCCGCTCCGTTCGCTGGTTCCGTCCACCGCTGCCCTGAACTGAAACCCCACATCTGGAACCTGCCACCCTGACGCCCTTCACCTGCGTGCCCTCGCCGGGTCGCCAAGTCCCTCACCTCGCACGCCAAGTTCACCGTCGTCGCTCCCTGCATCGTCGCTGCTTGTCTACAACCTCCTCTGCTTTGTCATCGCCCCTGTTTTGCCCGAGGGGGACGAGCAGCACTGCTCGCGCTTGATCCGCTGGCACGCGTTGACGGCGACAACGCCTGGGCCAGCAGCCTCCAAGGCCAGCAACCGGCCTACCTCTCCACCAGCTGGGCCGAGGCCCATGGTGAGAAACCCCACAGCCCCTCCTGTGCACTGTTGGCCCAGCCAGATGCGGCCCATGTTATTTTTTTCCCGCGCTGCGATTTTTGCATTATCCTATGTTTTACAGTTTTTCAGAAAAGTCCCTCTAGATCATGCATTTAATAACTCATAAATGGTGTATCTGATTAAAATAATTTATACATGTAAAATGATTAGAATTTCATCTAGTTTCATAATATGCTTGTTTCATCCATGTTTAAAATGTTTAAAATGCTGCTTGATTAAACTTGCTCAAATGCCAAGCTAAAATGATTTATTTCATAACTAAATAACCGTAGCTCCAATTTTAATAAACTTTATATGTAAATGGGGTAGAAAAATGCATAGATTATCTTGCTGCACTTTATTTTCCTGTTTAACAACAATAAAATATGATTTTAGGCAGAATAGTACCAAATTCGAATATTGCTCATGAGGATTTTCCGGAATTGTTGTTTGTTGTTCCGGCCTCATTTCAACTTGCCTAGATAGGTTGTTTAATTATGCTTCACCTCTTGCCATGTTTAACAACATTTAATATTGGTAGGTAGTTTAAACGAGATTAAACTAAATATGTCAATGTGGTGTTTTGTCAATATGCAACTCGTTGCATATTGAGCTCCACTTAACTTGTAGTATTGTTTGTTGCGCTTTGCCATGCCATGCCTCATTAAACCGGACATGCAGCATACTTGATTGTGCTTCATGCCATGATTATGCTTGTGTGTTTACCATGTTGTTTGCTTCTTTCTGGTTGTGCTTCTTCTCAATAGTTCCTGTTTCGTTGTGATTGTGAGGATTCGTTTGACTACGCTTGGTTCGTCTTTGTGGCTTCATCTTCTTCATGGACTCATTCTTCTTCCTAGCGGGATTTCAGGCAAGATGACCACTACCCTGGATCTCACTACTATCATTGCTATGCTAGTTGCTTCGTTCTATCGCTATGTTGCGCTACCTATCACTGTTTACCAAGCCTCCCAAATTGCCATGTCAGCCTCTAACCTTTTACACCCTTCCTAGCAAACCGTTGCTTGGCTGTGTTACCACTTTACTCAGCCCCTCTTATAGCGTTGTTAGTTGCAGGTGAAGTTGAAGTTTCCTCCATGATGGACAGGATTATGTTGGGATATCACAATATCTCTTATGTACTTGATGCATCTATATACTTGGTAAAGTGTCGAAGGCTCGGCCTTATGCCTGGTGTTTTGTTCCACTCTTGCCGCCCTAGTTTCCGTCATACCGGTGTTATGTTCCTTGCTTTTGCATTCCTTACGCGGTTGGGTGATTTATGGAACCCCCTTGATAGTTCACTTTGAATAAAACTCCTCCAACAAGGCCCAATCTTGGTTTTAACATTTGCCACCTAAGACTTTTTCCCTTAGGAGTCGCGCTCCCGAGGGTCATCTTTATTTTACCCCCCCCCCGGGCCAGTGCTCCTCCGAGTGTTGGTCCAAACTAGAGCACTGTGCGGGACCGTCCCTTGGCAACTTGGGTTATGTTGGTACCTGTACGCTTAGCTTATCCGGTGTGCCCTGAGAACGAGATATGTGCAGCTCCTATCGGGATTTGTCGGCACATCCGGGCGGTCTTGCTGGTCTTGTTTTACCATTGTCGAAATGTCTTGTAACCGGGATTCCGAGACTGATCGGGTCTTTGTGGGAGAAGGAATATCCTTCGTTGACCGTGAGAGCTTGTGATGGGCTAAGTTGGGACACCCCTGCAGGGTTTAAACTTTCGAGAGTCGTGCCCGCGGTTTTGTGGCAGATGGGAATTTGTTAACGTACGATTGTAAAGAACTTGACACTTGACTTAATTAAAATGCATCAACCGTGTGTGTAGCCGTGATGGTCTCTTTTCGGCGGAGTCCGGGAAGTGAACACGGTTTTGGGGTTATGTATGAACGTAAGTAGTTTCAGGATCACTTCTTGATCATTGCTAGCTTCAAGACTGTTCCGTTGCTTCTCTTCTCGCTCTTATTTGCGTATGTTAGCCACCATATCATGCTTAGTCACTGCTGCAACCTCACCACTTTACCCCTTCCTTACCCATTAAGCTTTGCTAGTCTTGATACCCATGGTAATGGGATTGCTGAGTCCTCGTGGCTCACAGATTACTACAACAACAGTTGCAGGTACAGGTTATGCAATGATCATGACGCCAGAGTGATGCTTGCTTGCTTTGAGTTCCCTTCTGCTTTGTCATTCAGGCGATAGGTTCCTGGTCGGTAGCCTAGGCTAGCATGGTGGATGTCGGTTGAGTTTCTGTTTGTGTTTCATCCGTAGTCGGATGATGCTCTTATGTATGATGTCGTTGTATTCGTAAGGGTCTTGTATGTATCCCCAACTATTATGTAATGGTACGATGTAATGATATCCACCTTGTAAAAGTGTCTCCAATATGCGCTTCTATCCTTAGTGGGACCTTCGAGTTCCTTTAGGATAGGGTCACATATTGGGCGTGACAAGGGACTACCCACTACCCTGCTCAGTGTCACATTTACCCCATAGTACAACGAACCATCCAGCATAAGAAAGAAGCAATGAAAGGAGATATCATGGAAATTTTAGAAGGAACTGTGATGAAGGAAGGGGTGGAGGACACCCCCGAAGAAGACCCAATTAAACCCCACCAGGTCTTGCTATTCATGTGGAGAAGAAGGACACATCTCCCAGAATTGTCTGAAGGGAGAGCTAGTAGCATTCCCGACGGTGGAAGTAGAGTATGACCCACAGGAAATAGAAGCCCTGATTGGCATGGAAAAGTCCAGGAATAGAAATAGATTAGATTCCAGGAACAACCCAATTTCTGCAAAGAAGCACCTAAGTCATATCACATGATTTAGGTGCAAAGATTTAGGGCTCTACTTCAGCGGTTGCCTAAAAAGGAAGCCGAGGACCCAAGGAGGCTATGTGATCATAAGGAAACCTCGAGACTTGTTAGAAGTAATATGTTTCTGTTGTAATGAAGCGGGGCACTTTGCTAGGGATTGTCCCAAAGAGAAGAAGGCTTGTGCTAAATAGTTGAGTCTGTGAGAAATACAGTAGTAGTAGTTGGAACATTTATTATTATTATTGAGGTGTTGAGTTGAGGCATGTAATGGGAATGCAAGAGATTGTAATAATTTGAGAACCAATGAAGTTAGCATTGTTGGTACTCATTTGGATTTTATGAGTTGTTACTCTATGAAGAAATATTTTGACCATTTTCGAGGATATGAGAAATATGGTCTATGGAAGGATTTGTGCATTTCAAGGGTGGTAGTACTCTGTGAGGACACTTGCCCCCTGGAAAGGATAATGATATTCCACAAAGTGGACTTCAGACAAAGTAAGTACGAGTTTTATCTCGATATGTGGGATACCCCAAGAATATGAAGGGATGAAGTACTATTGGATATAGAGGAGGTATAATGTTGGTAATATGGAGCAATTGTAAATCCATGATCAGTCTGAGCAATCATGTCTTAGTTTGGTACCAATAGAAGGAAGAGACACAATACAATTGGATGGATTTAAGAATGCTAGGAAGCTGGATGTCGAAATAATGATCAATTGCCCCCGATGACGAGTTCAAGGTTTACAAGTGATGAGATGGGCCATAACCCACAGGCTCCAGAACCTGCCAAGAAGCAAGCACACTCTTGCCAAAGGAAAAACCCTGGAAGAGGATATGCCTTTATCAACAAATGATCTTATAGGAGTTACGCAAAACCTGAGAGTTGTGAAGGAACAATAGATGTTTGTTTGGCTTGCAGAATCCATGGATTTATACAAACTTGGTTTGCCGATAAGAGAATTTCTGCAAAGCTTGTGAGGATGACCGAGTGTTAGAATGCGAGATTCGCTAAACCATATACAGGGTAATGATTTGGGTGCGGGATGGATTGATCACCATACCGACTTACTCTTATTATTCGCCTCTGCTATATGGGATGCTAAATCTGAGTGACTTACCCATAGTAGAGCAAGGACGATCAAAACCTTGTTTGAACCTTAGAAGTGGTATGATAATTTTTCCCTTGTACAAGGCAGTTGTTGCCAAACATAGGAGATACAGTGAGAATGAAGCCCAGAACCATTTCCTGCAGGAGAAACCATAAATTGATGACCACCATGAGATATCGATAGTTGTTTAGTATTGGCGCCAGACTTTTCAAATAAGAAGACCCAGTCACAGAAGAATCGTACCAAGATGAAAGGACACAGGAATTGAGGAAAAAGGTTATGCCACTATCCGAAGAGCCCAGAAAAGGAATGATTCTGAAGAACTGAGAAGATCGACACTGCCAACAATAAGGATGGAGTATATGAGTTTCGATGGAATCGTAACAATGCTTCTAAGGGTGATAGCACCCGAGACCTTCGTGCCAATTGATGGATTTTGAGGAGACTCTCGAACCTAACCTATTTCTTGCTAGCCTCTCTGAATCTCAAGGGCGAGATTCATTTTAAGGGTTGTAGGTTTGTAACATCCCAAAATTCTAAATTTTGGAATGTTATAATAAATAAATAATTTTGATTGTTTGTTTGATTGCATGTGTGAAATTGAGTGAAATTTGAAACTCTTTGAAAGTTAAATGAGAGGGAATAAAAGGACTTTCCCAAACTTTCATCTTGCATTTATGATCTCCATGAAATCAAATTCTTTTCAAATACAAAACTCTAGAGTGAAGATAATATGACTTATTCCATTTAAATAAATAAAAAGGGTTTTTGAAAATATTTGAATTTCATTTGGAAATATTTCAAATTCAGAAACTTTATGCAACTCAATGATTTCCATGAGAGAAGATAAAATGACTTCTTCAAAACATATAAAATATGAGTTGGAAGTTTAAAAGAATCAAATTTAAAGTCCCTTTGAAACTATTTTTTCAGTTTGGAGTTATTTAGTTTTTATTCTAATTATTTTTCACCAAAAATAAAATATATGGAAATTAGGGTAAAATGATTCCCTACAATAGAAAATTCGAGAGAAATAAATTTGAAATCATTTTGGTATTTTTAAAATGATTTTTATGGGGTTTCATTGCAACAGTAGCACTCTTTGCTTTATTAAACTTTTGTGAATTTTATTTGACGCCAACAAAAAGTTCATGTTGTAGAAAATATTTTTCTGAAAATTTTGATATATAATATGCCTAGGTTATATTTTATTTCACTTTATTTTATTCCATTGCGTCTGCTTTTTTAAAGAAAAAAAGCAGCAGCCGAACTGGGCCGGCCCAGCCAACCGGGCCAGGCTGTAGCCCAGCGCCCCGCGTGCTGCCTTTGCCTCCGTCCCCGAGCGGGACTCCCCTCGAAGTCCGCTGCAGCGCTGCCATGAGCACCCCGGACGCCGCCTCGTCTTGCCCCCTCCTCCAAGCTGCCTCCCCGCCCCTCCCTCCTTAAATACTCTAGCACCCCCTCTCCTCCTCAAGCTGCCACCTCGCCACCGCCGCCACGTGCAGCAGCCGCCGCCTAGCGCCGCGCCGCCGACTGCCGCCTGCACCACCACGCCGCCTCCCCGCGCGGCGTAGTCGTTGCACCATCGCCCCGCCTCGCCGCTGCCGCGCCACCCGCTCGCCGGAGTAGCCGCGTCGCCGCCGCTGTTTTATTCTCCCCGAACCGGTATACCGCAACCCGTCCGTTTTTTATAAAGTTCAGCTTTATTTTATTAGATCGGTTTATTATTTATGTTATGCTATTTAGTGAACGTTCACCTGATTCATTCTGTTAACGAATGAATTCGTTCGTTAGTTTCTGTTAGTGAGCGTTCATTCGTTAGATTTTTATTTTTAGTTTAATTTTCGGCCAGGGACCTATCTGTGAATAGTTTTCTTACAGATTAGTCCCCGATCTTCAAACAATCACATCCTTTTACACCGTTTATCCAAATCCAACGAAACCAACACCCACTTCTTTGTTATGACCCCCTCTATCCAGTAAAACAACTTAACCATATTTTTGAAAGTTTAAAACTTGGTTTCAAACAGATTTGAATTCAAACTTCTTTTGTTCATAACTCGAGCTTTATAACTCCGATTTAATTGAATCTTTTTGCTAATTGAAGCTCTTGACCTAAACTTTAGGATAAGACCTAATCCACTAAATTTTGGTATTGTTAGAAATTGTTTCTGTTGCAAGTGTTAATTGCTTGTTTTCAAAGTTTTCCGAGATCTTTTTTCGATTCTTTTGCATGAGTGCTTATGTATGCAATTGCTTGCTCACGATAGATTGACCGGAGTGTGACGAGTAGAACTATCAGGAGCTATGAGTGCGAATCATCTTCATCAACAGTACAAGGCAAGTTACACTTTGATCATACTTTTCATACCCAGTTTTTATGCATTAGTTGTACCCTCAAACATTGCATGAGTAGGTTTTGATAACATGTGGCTATTGGGAAGTAGTTGTTGAGGTAGGAACCTATTGTCTTATATCAACCGTGGGATTATACGTTAGGCTCATACTGCTGTGCTGTGCTCGTAGACGTGGATTGGTATGTGAGATTCATGAAAGATGTGAGTTATGTTAACTAAGGGAAACTTAAGGTGGCTACTTTAAATAGACATCTGGGTGGAATGGTTGGGGCACCCTGGGATATACCAGTGGCTAGCACGGGCACCTGGGGATATACCAGTGTTGTCCTAGGTGATCCCGGGGAACCCGTGTGATCATCTTATTGGAATGCCACCCAGGCTCAAAGGGATCATAAGATTATTCATGCTAGAAACTTCCGTGTGGAGCCACAAGCCATTATGGGCTCTGGCATAGTTGAGTAAGTTGTGGGGATTTGTCGTGGAATTAACACGACAGTTGTCCTAGCAGAAGGACTTAGTCGTGGAGCCATCGCAACAAGATTAGCTTAAAGGGGTTAAACCGGACAAGGGACACGAGAGTTTTATACTAGTTCGGCCCCTTACGATGAAGGTAAAGCCTACGCCTAGTTGTGATGGAATTATTGGGGTTTCGATGACCAGGGAGCGAATACGCTTTGCCTGAGTCTCGAGTTGTTGTTTTCTGTCCCTGAACCACCACCGGGTCGTCCCTTTATATACACAGGCTGACGCCCGGCCGGTCTACAGAGTCCCAAGGCCGGCTCATACAAGTGTCCGGCTCGGTCTCTTCCTTTCCCTAACTTACAATACAAGTTATACAAGTATGGTGGTTTACAACTATGGGCCCTAATCCGCCTTCGGGCTCTGGGCCTCCAAGCTTTAATAGTAGAATGCCATCTTGTTTGTCTTCATGGGCTTCAATATAGATGAGCGTGAACCGGCCCCTCCTGGGCGGTTTACACTCAGTAGTTATATCCTCAACATTAGGCCCCAGATTGATTTGAACCTGTTCATGTCAATCTTCAATACTTAGAAAATTTCCCTGAACATCTTCCTATGATCCTCGTAAACCGCCATGATATCTTCTCCTTGTAAACTTTGGTAAACCGCCATGATGTCATCTTCTGAAATTGCAGTAAATCGTCATGACATCATCTCTGTATAAAAAGGTTATAAAGATTCCCTTCATTAATTAACTTCCGAAGATCGAGGCGACAGCTGCGCCCCATTTTGCCGCTTCTGGCTCCTCGATTCTCGCGCCTGTCACTTATCCCTTTGCCTTTATAAATAAGACCGGAGGTCCTTTCCATTTCCCCCTTGCCTCTTCGCATCTTCTTCCTCCTCACGACCCCGAAGAGCTTCAAGCATAACCGCCGCCGTTGACCCTTGAATCTGCACCGACTAGGCCGCTGCATCAAACTGTTCGTACCAGAGACCTTGCGACACTCCTCCGCCGCTACGTGGCCCTGGTAAGTACTCCCTTTTTCAACTATCAAATCTGCATTAGGGTTCGAAGGTTCTTCGGTGTTCATCAGCGTTCATCGGTGCTCATCTGCTTTCCCTTAGTATCTCAGTGAATCTAGCTAGGCCTGACAGCTTCTTCTCGTGGCTGAACCCGTAGTTTTAATCTGTCCCACCATAGCATCTCGTTGTTCCTGGATAGATCCCATCTGGACTGTTAATGTTCTATCGTCACCATTTTTAGGGCTCAGAAAATTTTCTTTACCAGGCCGCGGTAGATCCGAAATTATAATACCATCTTGCGAAACCTGTTTCTTCAATACTTAGTAAATTTCAGATGTGCTTCTTCCACTTGTAGGCGGTTTAACCTTTAGAAAATGATAATCCGCCAGGTACCGTTAGCCCTCACGTAAACCGCCATCTTAACTTGAGCATAAAAATCCGGTTTATCATGCATATATGCTCCAATTAAATCCCCCGGTTTAACACCGGTTTGTGCACATCAATCTTGAACTGTGAACCGGCTTTTGCACTTCCATTACAGTTTGTCCTCCAAAATGGCCAAGCAATTCTCCTCTTGCAACTGGGTTCCTTCCCGGATCACAGAAACACAACTCAATGGATATGTTCTAACTGGCGCTTTGGCCAAGAAGGAGGTCATTCATTGGCGAGTCCCTGGCCCTGAGTGCCCTCCTGAACCTCAAGATGGAGAACTGGTTGTATTTATGCAGCATCTAGACCGGGGATTTAGCCCTCCCGGATCAAAGTTTTTCCGGGATGTACTTGCCAACTTCCAACTCCATCCTCAAGACATTGGACCGAACTCTGTGTCCAACATCTGCAATTTCCAAGTGTTCTGTGAAGTTTACCTTCAAGAAGAACCGACGGTTGAGCTCTTCCAGGACTTCTTCCACTTAAACCGCTGAACTGAATTCTCTGACGGCCCCAAAACTGAACTTGGCGGAGTGTCGATTCAGAAAAGGAAAGAAGTCGATTTTCCTCATGCCAAACATCACAACCACCCCAAAGATTGGAATCAAACATGGTTCTACTATCAGAACACCGATCCTACTGATGAAAACCCTCTGTCGGGTTACCGTGCTCACCGGCTTAGCAATGGACATCCACTGCATCAGCGGCTCACTTCTAAAGAACGACAAACATATGTGCCTCAACTTGCTAAGCTCCGGGCTCTGCTAACAAACGGCTTAACATGTATTGATCTCGTCCATTGCTGGGTTTCGTGGGGTATCCTGCCGTTAAGCCACCTCACCAGGTTGATGCATGAGTATACCATGGATGTTAAGGACCCTCAACGGCACCATGTGTAACGCCCTGGATGCAACTTTCCATATTCGTAACTCCAACTCTTGCCTTTTCCGGAGATGCGACATGTTATTTTCCTCCATGGTTGGGTTTTGTCTTTTGTTTTGCATTGTGTTCATGTCATGCATCTCGTCTCATGTCATCATTCGCATTGCATCGGCATCGTTTTCTTAAAACTTGCATTCGTTCGTCGTTGCCGTATCTCCCTTTTGCCTTCATCACCTTCCCTCGGATCGCCTTGCCCACGCTGACCGTTCCAGACCAATCGGGTTTTGCTTCCCTCTTGACCATGACGACCAAACCCCCTCGCGTGCGCGTCTGAAACCTTTCCCGAACCTGACCGAAGCAGTCGTCACCGTTGGATCCGGATCATCCCCTAACATCTATAAAACATCCCCGTTTTCTTATTTGGACTCCCTAGCCTATTTTTCTTGATCGTCCGATTAAAAATCGGAGGGATCAAATATCCCCAAAACCTAGCCTACTTACTATACAAATAGAGCAACCATAAAATCTAGGGGAGCTGTCCCATCCTCCGAATCCCTCCGCCGCCACTCCTCTCCCTCGGGATCCAAGCCCGCAGCCAGCCTCTCTCCCTCCCTCATTTTTAGCGTCACCAACCAGAGCCCGATCCAGATCCCCTTTGCTCCAACCAGCCGCTGCCTCCTTCTTCCTCGATCTCCCCTGCCACCCAGTCCCTTCGATCCATCCAAACATCCCCACGGCCCTCCTCGACCAGCAGCAACCAGGAGCCCGAGCTCCTTCTCCCACGCGCCATATTCACCGTCAACCACCTCGCATCACTGCCTCATCAGCTCCGCTGCCGGCAGCAGCACCTGAGCCCTGCCTTGTCCCCGTCCTCGCTCGTCATCACGTCACCGGTGTCCTAACCATCAGAGCGCAGCCGCCCTTCCGCTGCCGTCGAACGCCACCGCAGCAGCAGCTCCAGGCCAGCCCCCTCACCCCGCGCCCTTATCTCTTCTCCCTTCCCTTCGCTTTCTCTCTCCCCCTCTCATCTCCCTGCTTCCTCTCTCTCATAGGAAACACAGGGGCACATGGAGCTCCATGGCCGCCCGATGCTCAAGCCACAACCAGGAACCACTCGTCCGCCTCGGGTCCTCCCAGATCGGGACCGTCCCGGCCTTCCTCGCACCTCCTGATGCCCAGCGCCGCTCGCCTCCGTCCGCCAAGCTTCTGCGCCGCTGCACCTTCTTCCTCTGCTTCTGCATCGAGCAGGAGGAGGACGCCCCTGTGTCTGCTTTGAGCGTTGACCGCGACCCCTCCCCTCATTCGATGCAAGCCCAGCCGCCAGCTCGGCCGCTTCGGCCTGCCTCCTCCCCGCGCCGACTGGGCCTTGGCCCATGGTGAGAAATCAGCAGCCCGCTAGCCCTTTGACCTGTTGCAGATTCGGCCCTATTATGTTTTTTTACCATCTATGATTTTGTCTATTATCCAGAGAACTATCAGTCTTACAGAAAACCCCCTGTTGTTCATGCATTTAATAACTCACAAATATGCATCATATGTAAATAATTTATATATGTAAAATGCTTAGAATGTCATCTAGTTTAATATTTTGCCACTCTCATCCATGTTTAAAATGTTTAAAATGTTGTTTGTTTAAATTTGCTCAAATGCCATGTTAAAATGATTTATTTCATAACTAAATAATAGTAGCTCGGTTTTAAATAAACTTTATAAGTAAATGGGGTGGAAAATGCCTAGATTAACATGGTGCACTTTATTTTCCTGTTTAACAACAATAAAATTGGTTTAGGGCAGAACAGTAGCTAATTCATAAATTGCATATGAGGATTTTCCGGAAATTGTTGTTTGTTGTTCCGACCTCATTTAAACTTGCCTAGATAGGTAGTTTTCTCTTGCTTCACCTCTTGCCATGTTTAACAACATTTAATATTATTGCGTACCTAAAAGAGAGCAAACTAAATAAATGTTGTGAAGTTTTGTCAATATGCAACTCGTTGCATATTGAGCTCCACTTAATTTGTAGTGTTGTTTGTTGCACTTTGCCATGCCATGCCTCATTAAACCGGACATGCATCATACTTGTTTGTGCATCATGCCATGTTTATGCTTGTGCATTTACCATATTGTTTGTTTCTTTCCGGTGTTGCTTCTTAGTTCCGGTAATGTTGCGATTGTGAGGATTCACTCGACTACTCCCGTTCGTCTTCTTCATGGACTCGTTCTTCTTCTTAGCGGGATTTCAGGCAAGATGACCGTCACCCTGGATCTCACTACTATCATTGCTATGCTAGTTGCTTCGTTCTATCGCTATGTTGCGCTTCCTATCACTTGTTCTTCAAGCCTTCCCAAATTGCCATGTCAGCCTCTAACCTTTTCACCCTTCCTAGCAAACCGTTGTTTGGCTATGTTACCGCTTTGCTCAGCCCCTCTTATAGCGTTGTTAGTTGCAGGTGAAGTTGAAGATTGCTCCATGGTGGACAGGATTATGTTGGGATATCACAATATCTCTTATCTTAATTAATGCATCTATATACTTGGTAAAGGGTGGAAGGCTCGGCCTTATGCCTCGTGTTTTGTTCCACTCTTGCCGTCCTAGTTTCTGTCATACCGGTGTTATGTTCCCGGATTTTGCATTCCTTACACGGTTGGGTGATTTATGGGACCCCCTTGACGGTTCACTTTGAATAAAACTCCTCCAGCAAGGCCCAACCTTGGTTTTACCATTTGCATCACCACCACCTATACCCTTCCCTTGGGTCGGCCAACCCGAGGGGCATCTTTATTTTAGCCCCCCCGGGCCAGTGCTTCTCTAAGTGCTGGTCCGAACCAGAGCCACTTGCAGCGCCACCTCGGGGAAACTTGAGGGCTGGTTTTAGTTGTACGTAGTGTTCATTCGGTGTTGCCCTGAGAACGAGATATGTGCAGCTCCTATCGGGATTGTCGACGCATCGGGCGGTCTTGCTGGACTTGTTTTACCATTGTCGAAATGTCTTTTAAACCGGGATTCCGAGTCTGATCGGGTCTTCCTGGGAGAAGGTATATCCTTCGTTGATCGCGAGAGCTTATCATGGGCTAAGTTGGGACACCCCTGCAGGGTATAAACTTTCGAGAGCCGTGCCCGCGGTTATGTGGCAGATGGGAATTTGTTAATGTCCGGTTGTAGATAACTTGACACCTGATTCGAATTAAAACGCATCAATCGTGTGTGTAGCCGTGATGGTCTCTTTTCGGCGGAGTCCGGGAAGTGAACACGGTTTTGGGTTATGCTTGACGTAAGTAGGAGTTTCAGGATCACTTCTTGATCATTGCTAGCTTCACGACCATTCCTCTTGCTCTCTTCTCGCTCTTATTTGCGTATGTTAGCCACCATATATGCTTAGTCGCTGCTGCAACCTCACCACTTTACCCCTTCCTTACCCTTTAAGCTTTGCTAGTCTTGATACCCATGGTAATGGGATTGCTGAGTCCTCGTTGCTCTCAGATTACTACCACAACAGTTGCAGGTACAGGTTATGCGATGATCTTGACGCGAGAGCGATGTTACTTGTTCTTCTTCTGCTTCTTCTTCGATCAAGGGATAGGTTCCAGGTCGACAGCCTGGGCTAGCAGGGTGGATGTCGTTTGAGTTTCTGTTCGTGTTTCATCCGTAGTCGGATGTTGATCTTATGTATGATGATGTTGTATTCGTGTGGCATTGTATGCCTCTTGTATGTATCCTCATCTACTATGTAATGTTGATGTAATGATATCCACCTTGCAAAAGTGTTTCAATATGCGGTTCTATCCTTGGTGGGACCTTCGAGTCTCTTTAGGATAGTATCGCATATTGGGCGTGACAAGTTGGTATCAGAGCCTCGACCGACCATAGGAGCCCCCTTGATTGTTGGCCGTTGTTGAGTCTAGAAGAAAACTATTTTGAGTCTTAGGATTATATATATATATCGGAGAGTAGGATTCTTTTTACTTCTCAGTCCCCTTCGTCGCTCTGGTGAGGACTCTTGACGTAGATGTTTTGACTTTCCTCTCCTCAAATTTCACTAAAAAAAATTTTAGGATCACGCGGGTATCTTGGAATCGTTCCGATGGTTTTGTGACGAGAACATTGTTCTTGGTGCCTCCTGTCTTTTATGTGGCAGTGACCCGGGGAGTTGAGCTCTGAGGTGTTGTCGTCACAATTTTATCGTTGCAGTTCTGGAATACCTGAGTTTTTGTCGACATCGAAAATCTCTTTTATGGAGTTGTTGGTGAGATAACCTCAACGCCACCCAGTAGTGGGGAGTTCGGGAGTATTGTCATAGCTCGTATAACGGATGCTTTTCGAAGGTTGAGGTACACGATTTCCGGAGTTTTCTTGGTTATGTGTTGACGGATGGATACAGCTTGGATGTAGGTATTGTTAGTTTGGGTGAGATATATTGCTTCCCCTGTATCCCCAACACCAGATTGCATAACCAGAAAGTTTCAGGAGTTTATAGGTGGGAATTCAAGTAGCTCCCAGAATATCTTTCCGACAGATGCATGATATGGGATTGGGTAAATCTCTATCATATGTATTTGTTCTGGCTTATTTCTGCAAGCCAATCCTTTGTTTTGTTTTGAGTTGTGGTATTCGAGTTGCTTCAATGTCAAGTGTTGATTCCATACCTTTCAAGCGGTGTTCTCATATTTCTATGGGAGTGCTAATCCTTCTTGATCATTGAGGTTGTCATGTTAATTATTTTTCCAACTGACGTGCTTCTCTCCAGGCTAATACTATCATTTTTTCCCATTCTCGAGATCAATTCTAAGTTTTCTCAACGGTATCCGTTTCATCCGTCCCGAAGTTGCCTTTGTTTTCCCGCCCTCCCACCCTTTTTTTCAAGGACTCAGATTTCTTAATCATGTATCCTTTTATTTTTGGGAAGTCTCTTCATTCTTTTCTTTGAATGTTCTTATCCGGTGGTTTCCCATGAAGATGCTCAAAAGCTTCAAGTTCATCATTCTTCATTCTCGTATTCTTCTCCGGTGGATTTAATTCAAGCTGTCGGTGTTGATCATATCCCTTTCCTCGTTTCAAATGTTTTTCCATGTCGGTGCACCTCTTAATTGTTCACCTCTCTCTATTCTTATTCGGAGTGCTCAAGATATCTCAGAAGACTTGTGATTCCATTCTCAATCCGTTCAAGATATTTCGAGGTTGTTATCTCATTCAAGCCATTTAATTCAACTGGTGCAACCTCTCTTTAAAATTGTTTCAATGGTGTTCCTCTTGAGTGGGCCCTAACCCACAGGTCTTTTCCCAGGATCTTACGTGACTCTTCTAATTTCCCGGAGCTATTCTCAAATCCTATTTCGAAGTTTGATGTAAGATTGAAATTTCATCAGTCAGATGCCATCTCCAAAATTGCTTCGAAATTCTTTTCATCTTTGGTTCAACCCTTCTTCTTTTTCATTCTCCCGGAGTATCTCAGTAATTTTGGTGGTGTTTCTCGTCGTCAGTTGAAGATTGAAGAAGGATTTCTCCTAAATCTTGGTCCGTTCTCTTGAAGATTCATGGTTCTCTTAAATTCTTTTCACCCATCCGGAGCAATTCAGGAGTCTTTTCAATTTTATTTTCCGGAGCCCATCTTCTCAGAATTATTCATTCCAGCTTTCATTTCTCGTTCTCCAAATCTTACCGGTGCATCGTTCAAGTTTACTCTAGTCAGCTCACGATCTCTTTGTTCTCTTGTATCTAAATTCTGTCAAGTATCTTCATTCATTTTCCAATTCTTCCCGGTGAATTGTGCCTTTGCTAATCTCATTTACAATTCTTACGGTGGTTCGTTCAAGATTTCTCTTCCTTCGTTATCGTATCAATTCACTCGTTCTTTCGTTGTTTCAATCCTACTGGTGGTCGTTGAAGACCTTCCTCAAGTTTGCGATATATCTCTTTTAATTCTTTCTACGAGAATAAGTAGTATGCCAAATCCGTTGCTTGTCATCAATTTAATTTGACGAAGGATAAGCATACAATAAATCTTATTCTTATTTCCTTGAGGTGATTCAATTCTTGTCTTCCGGAGTTTGTTCATGAGGAATAAATTCTCGATTCTAAGATGTTCATCTTTTCCTTCTGGAGTTCCAAGTTCTCTCGGTTATATCATCGCGAAGCTCCTTCTAAATCATCGCAAGGCTTCACCTTGTGTTTTCAACTTCCCTTTCTTTCTATCATCCTTTTACTATCGGAGTTCTTCATGGAGGCTCTACATGATGGTTCGTCAAGGATTCTTTTCATTCTTCATTTGTTCTTCAAGATTTCTCTTGAAGTTATGATCTGCTAAGCTATACTCTAAAATAAACATGGTGCTAAACACATGCTTTGTTTTGGGGAATTCAATTAATATTCATCTTGCATTCCGAAGTGCAATTCTTTCTACCTTATCTCTTGAGATGGTGTTATGTCACTCTTGGCAATTTCTCCTCGTGTTTCATGATTCACATGTTGTCAAGAATGAGGTATTTTAAATCCATCAACCTCATTGTTGGAGTTATCTTGTGTCATATTTCACCTAAAGCCTTCCCTAAGGATTGTTTCTTTTGTGGTGCTTATCAATGATTCAAGTTATCTCTCTATCATCTTGGTGGAAGAAATTTTTCATCTCGTCGGTGTTATCAATTATATTATTTGTTCCGTAGTGGCAGAATTTCACCTCAAGTTTTGAGATGTCTACATAAGCACACGAGGATCATATCCTTTTGTTGTTGGTTTTCCAACAACTCCGTTCAATTCTTCTTTGCAAGGATGCTTTCCAAGCTCATTTGTGGCATAATTTGGCATTTTCTTCTCCGTTCTTTTCTTCTCGATAATCTAGCTTCTATTCTTTCGCTCCGGAGGCATTGTGATGTTGCTCTCTTCACCCATCATCTTGTTTTGTCAAGGTCATGTTTTGTTCATGCTTATCCATTTAACCGGCGTGTCGTGTCCTCCATTCAAGTTCTCTCATCTTATCAAGTTTTCCTTCTCTTTTCTATCGGAGTACTGTCCTAATTTGTTCTTCCTTGTTACTTGTTTATCTTGTTTCAACCAGAGTGGTTCCAATTCCTTCTTGTCCATTGTACTCGTCATTCATAGCTTTGCAACCTCCAAGGTTCACATGGGGTTCTTTGTTTCTATTTTTCTACCGCAGTGCTCTCAACTGTGTTCAACTCCGTTATGTTCTTTCTTTCAAGTTTTTCAACCTCTCAAGGATCGTGGCTTCACTCATTTGTCAAAGAAGCAACTTAGCTTCACCTCTTCTCTTCCTCTTCCATTTCTCTCCGGTGCCATCCTAGATCTCGGGACGAGATCCTCTCATAGTGGTGGAGTGTTGTAACGCCCCAGATGCAACTTTCCATATTCGTAACTCCAACTCTTGCCTTTTCCGGAGATGCGATATGTTATTTTCCTCCGTGGTTGGGTTTTGTCTTTTGTTTTGCATTGTGTTCATGTCATGCATCTCGTCTCATGTCATCATTCGCATTGCATCGGCGTCGTTTTCTTAAAACTTGCATTCGTTCGTCATTGCCGTTTCTCCCTTTTGCCTTCATCACCTTCCCTCGAATCGCCTTGCCCGCGCTGACCGTTCCGGACCAATCGGGTTTTGCTTCCCTCTTGACTGTGACGACCAAACCTCCCTCGCGTGCGCGTCTGAAACCTTTCGTGAACCCGACCGGAGCAGTCGTCACCGTTGGATCCGGATCATCCCCTAACGTCTATAGAACATCCCCGTTTTCTTATTTGGACTCCCTAGCCTATTTTTCTCGATCGTCCGATTAAAAATCGGAGGGATCAAATATCCCCAAAACCTAGCCTACTTACTATATAAACAGAGCAACCCTAAAATCTAGGGGAGCTATCCCATCCTCCGAATCCCTCCACCGCCACTCCTCTCCCTCGGGATCCAAGCCTGCAGCCAGCCTCTCCCCCTCCCTCGTTTTCAGCGTCACCAACCAGAGCCCGATCCAGATCCCCTTTGCTCCAACCAGCCACTGCCTCCTTCTTCCTCGATCTCCCCTGCCACCCAGTCCCGTCGATCCATCCAAACATCCCCACGGCCCTCCTCGACCAGCAGCAACCAGGAGCCCGAGCTCCTTCTCCCACGCGCCATCTTCCCCGTCAACCACCTCGTGTCGCTGCCTCATCAGCTCCGCTGTCAAAAGCAGCACCCGAGACCTGCCTTGTCCCCGTCCTCGCCCGTCGTCACGTCACCGGTGTCCTAACCATCGGAGCGCAGCCGCCCTTCCGCTTCCGTCGAACGCCACCGCAGCAGCAGCTCCAGGCCGGCCCCCTCACCCCGCGCCCTTGTCTCTTCTCCCTTCCCTTTTCTTTCTCTCTCTCCCACTCATCTCCCTGCTTCCTCTCTCTCGCAGGAAACACAGGGGCACATGGAGCTCCATGGCCGCCCAATGCTCAAGCCACAACCAGGAACCGCTCGTCCGCCTCGGGTCCTCCCAGATTGGGACCGTCCCGGCCTTCCCCGCACCTCCTGACGCCCAGCGCTGCGCGCCTCCGTCCACCAAGCTTCTGCGCCGCCGTGCCTTCTTCCTCTGCTTCTGCATCGAGCAGGAGGAGGACGCCCCTGTCTCTCCTTCGAGCGTTGACCGCGCCCCCTTCCCTCGTTCGATCCAAGCCCAGCCGCCAGCTCGCCCGCTTTGGCCTACCTCCTCCCCGTGCCGACTGGGCCTTGGCCCATGGTGAGCAATCAACAGCCCGCTAGCCCTTTGACCTATTGCAGATTCGGCCCTATTATGTTTTTTTACCGTCTGCGATTTTGTCCATTATCGAGAGAACTATTAGTCTTACAGAAAACCCCCTATTGTTCATGCATTTAATAACTCACAAATATGCATCATATGTAAATAATTTATATATGTAAAATGCTTAGAATGTCATCTAGTTTAATATTTTGCCACTCTCGTCCATGTTTAAAATGTTTAAAATGTTGTTTGTTTAAATTTGCTCAAATGCCATGTTAAAATGATTTATTTCATAACTAAATAACCGTAGCTCGGTTTTAAATAAACTTTATATGTAAATGGGGTGGAAAAATGCCTAGATTAACATGGTGCACTTTATTTTCCTGTTTAACAACAATAAAATTGGTTTAGGGCAGAACAATAGCTAATTCATAAATTGCATATGAGGATTTTCCGGAAATTGTTGTTTGTTGTTCCGGCCTCATTTAAACTTGCCTAGATAGGTAGTTTTCTCTTGCTTCACCTCTTGCCATGTTTAACAACATTTAATATTGTTGTGTACCTAAAAGAGAGCGAACTAAATAAATGTTGTGAAGTTTTGTCAATATGCAACTCGTTGCATATTGAGCTCCACTTAATTTGTAGTGTTGTTTGTTGCACTTTGCCATGCCATGCCTCATTAAACCGGACATGCATCATACTTGTTTCTGCATCATGCCATGTTTATGCTTGTGCATTTACCATGTTGTTTGTTTCTTTCCTTGCTTCTTAGTTCCGGTAATGTTGCGATTGTGAGGATTCGTTCGACTACTCCCGTTCATCTTCTTCATGGTCTCGTTCTTCTTCCTAGCGGGATTTCAGGCAAGATGACCGTCACCCTAGATCTCACTACTATCATTGCTATGCTAGTTGCTTCGTTCTATCGCTATGTTGCGCTTCCTATCACTTGTTCTTCAAGCCTTCCCAAATTGCCATGTCAGCCTCTAACCTTCTCACCCTTCCTAGCAAACCGTTGTTTGGCTATGTTATCGCTTTGCTCAGCCCCTCTTATAGCGTTGTTAGTTGCAGGTGAAGTTGAAGATTGCTCCATGGTGGACAGGATTATGTTGGGATATCACAATATCTCTTATCTTAATTAATGCACCTATATACTTGGTAAAGGGTGGAAGGCTCGGCCTTATGCCTGGTGTTTTGTTCCACTCTTGTCGCCCTAGTTTCCGTCATACCGGTGTTATGTTCCCGGATTTTGCATTCCTTACGCGGTTGGGTGATTTATGGGACCTCCTTGACAGTTTGCTTTGAATAAAACTCCTCCAGCAAGGCCCAACCTTGGTTTTACCATTTGCCTCACCACCACCTATACCCTTCCCTTGGGTCGGCCAACCCGAGGGTCATCTTTATTTTAGCCTCCCTGGGCTAGTGCTTCTCTAAGTGTTGGTCCGAACCAGAGCCACTTGCAGCGCCACCTCGGGGAAACTTGAGGGCTGGTTTTAGTTGTATGTAGTGTTCATCCGGTGTTGCCCTGAGAACGAGATATGTGCAGCTCCTATCGGGATTGTCGGTGCATCAGGCGGTCTTGCTGGACTTGTTTTACCATTGTTGAAATGTCTTGTAAACTGGGATTCCGAGTCTGATCAGGTCTTCCTGGGAGAAGGTATATCCTTCGTTGATCGCGAGAGCTTATCATGGGCTAAGTTGGGACACCCCTACAGGGTATAAACTTTCGAGAGCCGTGCCCGCGGTTATGTGGCAGATGGGAAATTGTTAATGTCCGGTTGTAGATAACTTGACACCTGATTCGAATTAAAACGCATCTACCGCGTGTGTAGCCGTGATGGTCTCTTTTCGGCGGAGTCCGGGAAGTGAACACGGTTTTGGGTTATGCTTGACGTAAGTAGGAGTTTCAGGATCACTTCTTGATCATTGCTAGCTTCACGACCATTCCACTTGCTCTCTTCTCGCTCTTATTTCCATATGTTAGCCACCATATATGCTTAGTCGCTGTTGCAACCTCACCACTTTACCCCTTCCTTACCCTTTAAGCTTCGCTAGTCTTGATACCCATGGTAATGGGATTGCTGAGTCCTCGTGGCTCACAGATTACTACCACAACAGTTGCAGGTACAGGTTATGTGATGATCTTGACGCGAGAGTGATGTTACTTGTTCTTCTTCTGCTTCTTCTTCTATCAGGGGATAGGTTCCAGGTCGGCAGCCTCGGCTAGCAGGGTGGATGTTGTTTGAGTTTCTGTTCATGTTTCATTCGTAGTCGGATGTTGATCTGATGTATGATGATGTTGTATTCGTGTGGCATTGTATGCCTCTTGTATGTATCCCCATCTATTATGTAATGTTGATGTAATGATATCCACCATGCAAAAGCGTTTCAATATGCGGTTCTATCCTTGGTGGGACCTTCGAGTCTCTTTAGGATAGTATCGCATATTGGCCGTGACACCATGAAATACAGATGACCAATGATGAAGTCACTGAGGCTGTCAAGAAGATGCTAGACGAACCTTCGCTGAGTGCAGCAAGACTGGGCTGTGTCCCTTTTATGCCTCCAACAAACCACCAGCGGTAAGAATTTTATCCTTCTGTTTTTTAATCCGTCTTCGCTTTAACATTTTTCTGATAGCCCTCTGTTTATCTTATAGGCCAAAGATCCTTTCTGGAAGAGGAAAACTCAAGACAAACTGGTAAAAGTTCAAGACAAACCGGTGAGGGGGTCCTCGTGGCAAGAGCAAGGCCACAAAGCGGCCAGCCAAGAAGAAAACCACCGAGTCCTCTGATCCGCCCGAAGATGTTGATGATTCAGAACAAGAGGTAGAACTTGACTCCCTTGGTTCATTTTTCATACATCTTATTGACAACGACCATTACCAGGATGATGAGGAAGCTAGCCGTGCTGACCATGTAGAGGTAATCTCCCTTTCCTCCAATTCTGATCTTGTGCCAGTAAGAAAAATTCGTCGCGCAGTCCGGAAAGTGAAGTGTTCACATCCTTTCACTCATTTGGATGCACAGCATCCTGAAGCTCGTCGCACAACCGGGCATAGTAGCCAGCAAGTCACTTCCTCCGGTTTACCAGACACCCCAATTCGGAAGCGCCGTGCAGAGGTCTCTTGTAATTCTAACAAGTCTTATCCCTTGGCGGGTTACTTCCGATACCCTCTTAATCCGTCTGACTCAAATTATCAGATAACTTCCAATTCATCCTCTGGCGATTCATCAACCACACAAATGCCTCCCCTCAAGACCGTCCTTGGGTAAGTATAATAATCTTAGCTTTGCCTTCTTGCGCCGGTTACCATATTAACCTCCGTGTGCCATTTTGTAGCGCCAAAGCCCAACTCAGCAAGAAAGCAAAGACCAATGACTCCACTGATGAGATTGAACCGGAGAGAACCCCCGAAGGTGCTAGTGGAGATGCTGATATTGCTATGGATGATCCTGTGCCACAAGATCAAGCCACTGATGCTGATCCGCTAGAAGTTAACCCGGCAAGCCGTCATATCAATCCACCAAGCCTGCAAGCCAATCCTCCAAGTCCGACTGTTGATCCGCCGAGCCTTGCCAAGGCGTCAGATAAACCGGCAAGCCCAAATGCAACAACTAATGATGTTGTGATTACTGGGTTTGGCCATACTTCTCCTGGTAATCCTGTCGCTTTGTCAAAGCACAATGCCAAAGTGGAAACTGTTGTTGAAGAGAAGGGCAAGTGGGAAACTGATCTGTCAAGTAATGCTCATCTCCCCGCTCAAGAACTTCATTCTGGATACCTAAACCGCATATACACAAGTCGTGACTATGAGGTCGGTTTGGTCAACTTGATGAAGGAGCATTATGAGGTAACTTCCAAACACTTTATAAATTTTCTTTGCACTGTATATCAACTCCATTGTAGCCCCCAAGGGCCGGTTTATCTCTTCAAGATGAACCGGGACTTTAAATAAAAAGACTTTCAACTGTGTAGCCCCCAAGGGCCGGTTTACCTTTGTAAGATGAACCGGGACTTTCTGTCCCAAACTTGTCCTTGTTGAATTCCTTCACCTTTGGTTTTTCTAATCAATTATGCATTAGCCCCCAAGTGCCAAGATTAATACTTGTATTGAGCCTTGGGACTTTGAACGATAGTCAAAATAAAAAGCAATCCGCATTAGCCCCCAAGTGCCAAGTGTATAACTTGTTAAGTGCTTGCGACTTTGAGAAAAAATCTTAACAACATCATCATCTGTCTTTTGCAGTCTGACTTAGGCAACAAAGATTCTCAGACTGCTGATCTTCAGGAAAACATCAAGTCTCAGCAAGCAGAAACCTCCAAGGCCAAAGATGAACTGAAGGGCGCTTTGACTGCCATGGAGCAACTAAAGGATGGTTTCAAAAGTGAGCGGGCGGATTGGGAAATATAGAAGGCTGCTTTATTAAAGCGGGCTGAAGACGCCGAAGCATCTCTTAAACCGGTGGCAGAGGAGCTAACTGGGCTAAAGCATCAAGTCAATGATATGACTTCAGCAATATTTGGTAAGTACTCTTTGTAAGCACCTTCCCTTATCATTTTTGAAATTGTCGGTTTAACAGCAAATTCTTAAACCGTTTGCAGGTAGTCGTGTTGCTCATCTAGGCTCGGATATGCGGATTAAGTTGAAAGCAGCCTACACGTTGATAGAACAGTTGTATACTAGTGCTCAACGAGTCATCTGTGCGGCCTCCTTCAACAAACCGACACCAACCTTGATCAAAGATACGTTGACCAAATTATCTATGACCCTGGCCCAGATGGAAGAGGTAAAGCGATCAGCTATAAGGGCTGGCGCTTTAACAGTACTGACTCGGGCCAAAGCATGGATTGTTGATCTCGATCTGGCCAATATCGCAAAGGGCTATCCTGGTCAACAAGAAGACGGATCAGACTTTGATAATGAATCCCTCAAAGTCTTGACAAAAGAGATGTGCCCACTGGCAAGCCAATTGGCTGAAGAGGTTGACATGTCTGTCTACCGGTCCAGCTATGATGCAGATAACAAACGGATTGACGCAGCTGTGAAAGAAGCTCAGAATCTAATCCCTCCAATCCGTAAGCACACCTATGCCCCTAATATTGAACCGTCCAACCTTATAAGCAATGAAGCTGTCTTTCAAGCCTTAACCAGGATTGGTTGGACCACCCTTGACTTCCAGCCACTAGGTGAGGAGGAGGAGGTTGAACCGACGCGAGATGATCCTTCAACTTCACGTCAGCCTGGTGATGAATCATAATCCGCCAGCCGGTTTGATTTTCACATATAGCGTTGCGAGCAACAAACAATTATTCTTTTGGGCATCAAAGTGCCTTGTAACAGGCTTAGTTGAAATACTTTGATCTTCTGCCATCGTGCATTGCTACCTGATATTGTAATCTGGCATGATTGTTGCAACGCTAGCTTTAGTTGCCTTGGTATTTTTTATAAAATCCTGCCTTCTGCATTTGAAAAACTTAAACATGTCCTGGCAGTTTACCGCCGGACGGGTTATGATATCCAACACAGAACCAGAATTCTCATAACCAAGGTTATAAAGTAATGAAATATGAAATATATCATACCTGTGATATTAAATCACCTTTTGTTGGCTTACCAATCTTATATAGTAAGGGTGATAACCCAAACCTTGAGTGTTTGAAAACGCCCACCGTATTGTGCTGGTGCGTAATAAGCCATGTTAGGTTATGATAAACACCGGATGATCATCCTGGCGACTTATAGTCAATGTCAGACCGGATTAAGATATGCCGGTTCATAATTGATTATGTGCTAACAGCTGATAACTGGAAGCCACACTGGGTTAAGAAACACTGGGTTGATGTAATGACATATAGTCTGGCCGGGTCAGTAAACACCGGTTTAACTTAGAATTTGATCAAAAAGAGATAAGAGTTGCAAAAAGCAAAATAAAATAAAAATTGTAGTCGAGGCTTTTCAAGGGCTGCCAGGCCCAAATTCGAGGCTTTTCATGGGCTGCCAGGCTGCTGAGTTAAACCATTTGACAAAGCCTTTTAAGATGGACCTCCAACTAACCATCGTCGTTTTAACTTTGACAAGTTCAGGGTCTGTATAAGAGTGACTTGTCAAACGTTCGGCGGGTCATGCCAGGATTACCTGGATAGGAGTGGCTTACTTGATGAAGGCAGGTTAACCCGGGGTTTTAGGTGAATACACCAGGCTTCCAAGCCGTGGGTCGATACCCAATTACAAGGGTCCTTTCAAACTCTTTGTTGCTTTGCACAAAGAGCCCCCAAGTAACTTTATGAGCTGTGCTCAATGGGTGCCTATGTTTGAGTTGTGCTTTTAGCAACAATACTCTCTTTGGCCCCTTGGGTGTGAAGCTCCCAAGCTGTATTGTGGCATGATAGCCGGTTTAATGGACAAAACAGGACGTCGCTTTGTAAGCAGAAGCCCCCTTGTAACCAAGAAATATTGGAAGAACGGCAGAGGACCTGCTTGTAGCAAGGATGCCGGTTTATTATACTGATCATAATATATACATTGTCAAAATATGTACATAATGAGAGCCTATGGCTCAGGTGTAGTAAGGCCGTAGAAGAGCGATATTCCACGGCCGACGGGTCTCCTCCTCTGATTTGCTTGAGTCTTTGTGCTCGCAAACGTCGACGAGGTAATATGATCCGTTGTGCAGATTCTTGTTGACCACAAAGGGCCCTTCCCAAGGTGGGGCTAACTTGTGCATATTCTTGTTTTAACCCGGCGGCTGTGATAACGCATCGGGTCTTGCTGATAAACCGCCGAACGAGCCAATGCCATGTCCCGTTTTTCATCTAACAGGTCCAGTGCTTCTTGACATGCTTGCTCGTTGTCCGCTTCAACATAATTGGTAACCCGGGGCGAGTCATGATGAATATCACTTGGGAGCACCGCCTCTGCCCCGTAAACCATGAAGAAAGGTGTATGACCTGTAGATTGGTTTGGGGTGGTGTTTATGCTCCATAACATAGATGGTAGCTCCTCTACATAACAACCCGACATCCTCTTAAAGGGAACCATAAGCCGGGGCTTGATACTCTTCAAGATTTCCTAATTGGCTCTCTCAGCTTGACCATTAGATTGGGGGTGAGCCACAGATGACACGTCAAGCTGGATGTGCTCTCGTTGACAGAAGTCCTCCATCTCGCCTTTGGAGAGGTTCGTGCCATTATCTGTGATAATGTTGTGTGGAAAACTGAAACAGAAGATCACCTTTTTGATGAATTGAACCGCCGTGGCTGCATCACACTTGCTTACTGGCTCCGCTTCTACCCATTTAGTAAACTTGTCAACCGCCACCAACAGGTGGGTCTTCTTCTCTTTGGATCGCTTGAAAGTCCCTACCATGTCAAGCCCCCAAGTAGCAAACCGCCAGGTGATGGGAATCATCCGTAGCTCCTGAGCTGGAACATGATCTCGTCGTGAGAATTTCTGACAACCATCGCGCCGCCCCACTAAGTCTTCAGCATCAGCATGAGCCGTCAGCCAATAGAAACCATGACGAAACGCTTTAGCAACCAAGGATTTTGAACCGGCATGATGACCACAGTCTCCTTCATGGATCTCTCATAAAATCTCACGGCCTTCTTCAGGAGAAATACAACACTGGAACACACCAGAGACACTGCAATGTTGTAACTCGCCATTGAGAATAACCATGGACTTGGACCGCCGGACTATCTGTCTGGCCAAAACTGCATCTTCTGGTAACTCGCCCCGGTTTATATATGCCAAGTATGGAACCGTCCAATCTGGAATAATGTGTAAAGCGGCCATCAACTGTGCCTCCGGATCAGGAATAGCGAGGTCCTCCTCTATAGGCAACTGAACTGACGGGTGGTGCAAGATATCCAGAAAGGTATTGGGTGGCACCAGTTTACGCTAAGATCCCAGCCGGCTTAAAGCATCAGCTGCCTCATTTTTGCGCTTATCAATGTGGTCCACTTGATAACCCTTGAAGTCACCGACAACAATATCTACCTCTTGTCGGTAAGCCGCCATGAGTGGATCCTTGGAATCCCAACTACCTGGAACTTGCTGGGCTACCAGATCCGAGTCTCCAAAGCATCATACCCGGCTTAAGTTCATTTCCTTAGCCACTCGAAGACCATGGAGTAAGGCTTCATACTCAGCTGCATTGTTAGTACAAGGGAACATTAAGTGAAGAACATAATGAATTTTATCACCTCGAGGGGAAGTAAGGACAACTCCAGCCCCCGAGCCCTCCAATTGCCTGGACCCATCAAAGTGAATAGTCCAGTATGTACTGTTCGGTTTGTCCTCCGGTATCTGCAACTCTATCCAATCATTGACGAAATCCACAAGGGCCTGGGATTTGATAGTTTTTCGAGGCATATACTTCAAACCGTGTGGTCCAAGCTCAATAGCCCACTTAGCAACCCAGCCAGTTGCCTCCCTATTCTGGATTATATCCCCCAAAGTAGTAGAACTGACCACTATGATGGGGTGACCCTGAAAGTATTGCTTAAGCTTCCGACTTGCCATGAAAACCCCATACACCAGCTTCTGCCAATGCGGATATCTCTGCTTTGACTCAATGAGCACTTCACTGATGTAATAAACCGGCCTTTGAACTGGGTATTCCTTTCTAGCCTCCTTGCGCTCCACCACAATAGCCACATTGACAGCCCGGGCATTAGTAGCCACATATAACAATAGAGGCTCCTAATCAACTGGAGCAGCAAGAACCGGCAGTTCAGCCAACTGCTTCTTTAAGTCCTCAAACGCCGCATCAGCAGCATCATTCCAGACAAAATTGTTTGTCTTCTTCAACATCTGATACAAGGGGATTGCCTTCTCTCCCAATCTGCTGATAAACCGGCTTAAAGCTGCAATGCGACCTGCCAGATGTTGAACATCATTGATACACGCCGGTTTAGCGAGGGACGTAATAGCTTTAATCTTTTATGGATTAGCCTCAATACCCCTGTTAGATACCAGAAACCCTAGGAGCTTGCCTGCCGAAACACCAAAGACACACTTAGCCGGATTAAGCATCATTTTATAAACTCTCAGATTATCAAAGGTTTCTTGCAAATCAGTGATGAGTGTCTCTGCTTTCCTGGATTTCACTACAATATCATCCACATAGGCATGAGCATTGTGCCCAATCTGATTATGAAGACAATTCTGCACACAACGCTGATGAGTTGCCTGGTCACTCTTGAGCCCAAAGGGCATAGACACATAACAGAAGGCTCCAAAGGGAGTGATGAAAGCTGTCTTCTCCTGGTCCTTAACTACCATCTTGATCTGATGATAACCAGAGTAAGCATCCAAGAAACTCAAACGCTCACAACCCGCCGTAGCATCAATGATTTGATCAATATGAGGGAGGGCAAAGGGATCAGCTGGGCAAGCTTTGTTCAAATCTGTGTAATCCACGCACAATCCGCCAAGTGCCGTTTTTCTTAAGTACCAGCACCGGATTAGCCAACCACTCTGGGTGAAACACTTCCAAAATAAACCCTGCCGCCAACAGCCGGGCTACCTCTTCACCAATGGCCTTGCACCACTCTTCATTAAAACGGCGAATAAACTATTTGACCGGTTTGATCTTTGGATCGATATTAAGAGTGTGCTCAGCGAGTTCCCTCGGTACACCTGGCATGTCAGAAGGTTTCCATGCAAAGATGTCCCAGTTCTCACGGATGAACTCCACATCCTGAGCATTCAAACCGCCGTGCGCCGGATTAGGCCCCCGTGGGGCATCACGACGCTGTGCACTACTTGACATGGCCGGTTCGTCCATGTGCCTGCTATAACTTTTGCTCGGACGAGAGGTTGAATGTATTCTGTCTTGGCTGTAGGAGTAAGCCTGCTGCTGCACAACAGTGGTTTGAAGAAGATCCCTGGCCCGTCGTGTCTCAACCGCCGCTAGTGAGTCACCCTCCATCGGAATAGCTGCCAAACGCGATGCTGCAGCGATCATGTTATCCAATGGGCTAGAGAAGTAGAAGTGACCCGGTGGCGTTGTTACGTATTGCGGCGGGTTGTCCGTCTGTCGAGGCGGGTCCATCACCCATGGCTGATTCAGCGCCGCCCCAGGTTCCTCGGTCCGATTTACTGCTGCCGGATTACTGGGCCCGGCTCCTGGCGTATTGAAGAGATTCATACCCTCGTAAACCGGCGGCAGACGAGATCGGTACTTCCTTCTCATTACTTCGTTTTACGCATTCTGATCGAACATAAGCCGGTAATTGTGCACCTAGATCTGTTGCGATTGGGCATCTAAAGTGGCCCGCTCCTCAGCCATCCTGGCCTCCTCAGCCGCCAAGTCCGCCTTGGCCTGAGTTATCTGATCCTTTAGCTTTGTAACATCTGCGTTATACTGATCTTGAGTCTCTGGGGTGACTGCTGTGGTCAACAATGTCGTCAAAGTGTCCAACAGACCGGCAAGAACTTGAGCCGGCCGGTGCGCCAGACCTCCTGCCGCGGCTGCCGATCCAGAGATCATTGATGTTGTAGATGAAGATTGCATGGTGGGCTGCGTATCGGCCATGAAGATTGCAACCTGGTTTGGCAGTTCAAAGGGGCCCGGAATACTGTCGCCATCGGAATACCCCCCAATCCGGCCATCTTGCAACTGGTATAGTGACTCGGTTTCGCCAGTGGATGATTCACCATCTGAGTAGATGGTCGTCTCACCGTCAGACACCGGTTCAGATTCTGCACCATGGATGAACCCTACGAATGCATGTTTCATGGCAGGTTGAACCCGGCAGGACTTGCACGCTGAGCCGTTTCGACGAGGTCGGTGGAGATGTACGGCTCAGGGCCCGGTTCGCTGATCTTGCCAATGAAAATGTGAATTCCGCCAAACGGGACCCGGTACCCGTACTCGATTGAGCCGGCCTCGGGGCCCCAGCCTGCGTCGTTGATGTAGAGCATGCCGCGGCGACTCTTGGTCATCCGGCCAACCGCGTACCCTTTGAGTCCTTCAAAATTGCTCTTTAAGAACTCGAAACCATCGTGCGATAGCCCCACGGTGGGCGCCAACTATCATGGAATTAACACGACACTTGTCCTAGCAGAAGGACTTAGTCGTGGAGCCATCGCAACGAGATTAGCTTAAAGGGGTTAAACCGGACAAGGGACACGAGAGTTTTATACTAGTTTGGCCCCTTACGATGAAGGTAAAGCCTACGTCTAGTTGTGATGGAATTATTGGGGTTTCGATGACCAGGGAGCGAATACGCTTTGCCTGAGTCTCGAGCTGTTGTTTTCTGTCCCTGAACCGCCGTCGGGTCGTCCCTTTATATACACAGGCTGACGCCCGGCTAGTCTATAGAGTCCCGAGGCCGGCTCATACAAGTGTCCAGCTTGGTCTCTTCCTTTCCCTAACTTACAATACAAGTTATACAAGTATGGCGGTTTACAACTATGGGCCCTAATCCGCCTTAAGGCTCTGGGCCTCCAAGCTTTAATAGTAGAACGCCATCTTCTTTGTCTTCATGGGCTTCAATATAGATGAGCGTGAATCGGCCCCTCCTGGGCGGTTTACACTCAGTAGTTATATCCTCTTATTGGAATGTACCAGTGTTGTCCTAGGAGATCCCGGGGAACCCGTGTGATCATCTTATTGGAATGCCACCTAGGCTCAAAGGGATCATAAGATTGTTCATGCTAGAAACTTCTGTGTGGAGTCACAAGCCATTATGGGCTCTGGCATAGTTGAGTAAGTTGTGGGGATCCTTTCCATGATGGGCTAGAAAATGTAGGGGATTGTAGGTGTACCGGCTTATCTATCGGTTAAGGGGACCTCTTCGGAAAGACTGTGTCTCGATCATCAGTTTCTCAAACATCATGAAGTGCAAGAAATACAATGGAGGGGATCGAGTCTTGTGGGGAAAGGTGCGCAAACCTCTATAGAGTGTACAAACTAATCATGATTAACCGTGTCCCTGGTTATGGACATCTTGAGTATCTGGTACTTGAATTATTATGTTGATCTCATCACTTTAAATTAATAATTTGTTGGGTTATTATTGTTAATTTGGGATTGAGTTGGGGGTACCTTATCAATAATTTTCAACAAACTTGGTAGTTAAATAAAATATATTCCTTTGTTGTAGGGAAAAATTGGCTTTATGCAAATGTTAAACTTAGAGCCTCCACCAGCCAAACATGCATGTAGTGATAGCCATTATACAACATTGCTCTAAAGTGTGAAATTGCCAGTACATCCAATGTACTGACCTACATGGCTGCAACGTCTCATGTTGCAGGAGTCTTACGACGAGTACGTGATACATTAGGGTTACAATGTCTACACTCAACTTTGTCGTTGGCAACACTACAAAAAAAAGACACATCCGTGACATTTTGGGCCAAACGAATTTTTTTCCTGTCATACTTATGACACTTCTATGACGATAATTGTGACAAAACCTGGTATCATCATAGATGTGGTGGGCTCCTACTTCTATGACAAAAAATCATGACAGAAAATGGGATTTTCATCCTGGGCGGGCCGGAGACGCAGCTGCACGACATTCTTTGGGCCGTCCATGATGGAAAAAACCATGGTAGAAACGAGGGCGAGGAAAATTTCAGCGAGTTCTCGGTTACGGTGGGTAGTCGGGGGCCGAGCGATGCGCATTTCTCTCGTACACGTACGCGCGTGTGTGCGAGGCGTTGGCTCTAACTGAACCCGAGCGAGGCGTTGGGCTCTAACTGAACCCGAGCGATTGCACTGCAGGCTACGCGTTACTGAACCCAAGCGATCGATCAATGGTTGTTAACTGAACCCGATCGAGCGATTCCTTCGCTACTGCTGCTAACCGAAGCCGATCGATGTTGCCTATAGATGAACAATGAGCGGGGGTTTGAATGAACAGTGAGCGGTGGGGGTGGATGAACAGGACCCCGTCGTGCGTTGCCTCTGGATGAACAGGACCCCGATCGATTGAGCCGGTTGGGGCTGGATGAACGGGACACCGTGGAAGGCTGGATGAACAGGACGACCCCGTGGAGGGCCAGATGAACAGTAGACGGTGGAGGGGTGGATGAACAGTATCCCGTGGAGGGGTGGTTGAACAGGAGCCCGTGGAGAGGGGTGGTTGAACAGGAGCCGGTGGAGTAGCGCACGGTGGAGGCTGGATGAACAGGAGCTCGTGGATGAACAGTCGTAGGTGGAGGCTGGAGGAGGTCGATGGTGGATGAATAGTAGCCTGTGGAGGCCGGAGGAGGTCGATGGTGGAGATGAACAGTATCCCATGGAGTCCCGTTTTGCGGTACGCCACACATCTCCCGATCAACAGGACCCCATTTCGACCGTAGGAGGTCCAACACAAGTCCGTTTCCTCCATTTTGCGGTACGACAGACCCCTCCCGATGAACAGGATCCTGTTTCGAACGTGGTCGGTCGAACACAAGGCCGTTTCCTCCGTTGTTCGGGACACCAGGCCTCATTTCCATTGTCTGTTCCGTCCAAGCCGGTTGGCTCCCACGCGTTCCGTTGCCTCCCGATGAACATGACGCATTCCGTTGCCTCCCCATGAACACGACGCATTTTGTTGCCTCCCCATGAACATGACGACGACGCAGTTTCTCTGTTCCGACCCAGCCATGTACACGAGCCCTAGCCGTACGTATGCGCGAGTAGGCGTTTGAGACCCCGCCCATATGTACGTATGTGGTCGTATTTTATTTCTTGCACCCTGGCCATTGTATGTATGTGTACATGCTATGTGTGCGCCTCTACTACAACACGTGCGCGCCTCTCCATCGACCAGTATATATGTATGTACACGTTCATGACCAGAATGACAACGCCACGTATGCTTCGATCAGGTGGGTCCCGACTGTCAGGCACTTCCTTGCGTGCGAAGATGTAGCTGGTGGGTCGCAACAGTCAGGGGCGAATCATATTTTTTTGCCCGGACGCACTTCCTTGCGTGCGAAGATGTAGCTAGTGGGTCCCAGCAGTCAGGGGGAAACGTCTTTTTCATGAAATACGGTGGCCCGTGTGGTGGGTCCCTGCTGTCAGGTGGAGGAATCATTATTTTGCGCATAATAAGGAGGCACTTCCTTGCTGCGGCCGTGGACCCAGCTGTCAGCGTCTCCACGTACAGTCCACGTCCGATGGAAGTCGTTCCTTGACCACGTTGACCACGCAGCACCGAGAGCACCAGGGTGGTGGATGACAGCGAGGCCTAGGAAGGGGACGACGCGGAGCAGGGGAAGATGCGGCAGTGGATGCCTACGCGTAGAGAAGTATGAGGGTTCACTGGTTCGGCTGCGGTGTGAGACTGCCGTTGCCGCAGAATAACAGGGGGTGTGGGTGAGTAGAGGGATGGCCTGGCCAGCGGTGGGAGTATTAACGGGCGGTGAGGCCTCCGTGGCATCACAGCTGGCCACGGGAGGCAGGAGCATGCGGCACGACCGGCGCTGCTTTGGGCGGCTGGAGCAAGAAGACCAGAGGCTGAAGAAGCACTACGGCCGTTGGATGGACATCGTACGGTCACTGGAGCTAGAATCGTTCATATTTACTAAGTTAACAAAGCCCTCCATCCCCGTCAACTTAGTAGGCCCACAAGTCAGCCTCCCACCAAGGTGGGTCCCAGCTAGCAGGGGGAGTATTCATTTTTTGTGCGTAATAAGGAGGAACTTTCGGTGGGTCCAAGCTGACAGTGGGGGGAACATTTTTTTCACGAAAAACGGTGGCCCATCTGGTGGGTCCCAGCAGTCAGGGGGGAAACAATTTTTTTCATGAAATACGCTGGCCCGTCCGGTGGGTCCCTGTTGTTAGGTGGAGGAATAATTATTTTGCGCGTAATAAGGAGGCACTTCCTTGCGTCTGCCGTGGACCCAGCTGTCAGCCTCTCCATGTACAGTACTCTTCCAATGGAAGTCGGTCATTGACCACATTGACCATGCCACGCCAAGAGCACCACGGCGGTGGATGACGGCGAGGCCTAGGAAGGGGACGACATGGAGTCGGGGAAGACGCGACAGTGGATGCCCACACGGAGAGGAGTACGAGGGTTCACTGGTTCAGCTGCGGTGTGAGGCTACCGTCGCCACAGAATAACGGGGGGAGTGGGTGAGTGGAGGGATGGCCTGGGCAGTGGTGGGAGTAGTATGGGGGCGGTGAGGCCTCCGCGGCTGCACAGCCGGCCACTGGAGGTAGGAGCATGCGGCACGACCGGCGCTGCTTTGTGCGGCTGGAGCAAGAAGACCAGAGGTTGAAGAAGCACTACGGCCATTAGATGGACATCGTACGGTCACTGGAGCTAGAATCATTCATATATTGACTAAGTTGACAAAGCCCTCTGTCCCCGTCAACTTAGTAGGCCCACAAGTCAGCCTCCCACTATGGTGGGTCCCAGCTGGCAGGGGGTATTCATTTTTTTGTGCGCAATAAGAAGGCACTTCCTTGCGTGCGAGGATATAGTTGGTAGGTCCGACCTTTCAGCAGAGGGAACTTTTTTCCGCAAAATACGGAGGCCCTTCCGGCGGGTCCCAGATGTTAGGTGGAGGAATCATTATTTTAATAAGGAGGCATTTCCTTGTGTGCGGCTGTGGACCCAGCTGTTAGCCTCTCCACGTATAGTCCACTTCTGATGGATGTTGTTCGTTGACCAAGTTGACCACGCCGCACCGAGAGCACCAGGGCGGTGGATGATGGCGAGGCCTACGAAGGGAACAACACAGAGCTGGGGAAGACACGACAGTGGCTGCCCACGCGGTGGAGAGTACAAGGGTTGACTGGTTCGGCTGTCATCGCCGGAAAATAACAGGAGGTGTGGGTGAGTAGAGGGATAGACAGGCCAGGGATGCGAGTATGATGGGGCCGTGAGGCCTTCCCGGTAGCACAGCCAGCCACAGGAGGCGGGTGCAGGCGGTTCCGACGGCGCTGGTTTGGGCGGTTGGGGCAGGAAGATCAGAGACTGAAGAAGCACGATTGCTGTTAGATTGACATCTAACGGTCTAACGCTGGTAGAGTCGATTGTTGACTAAGTTTATTTTTTGAGAAACCATGTGTACGCATGAACTTAGTAGGCCCACAAGTCAGCCTCCAAATTTGTGGCAGACAACATAAAGCCCATTTGCTATTTTTTTATAATTTACAGCCCATTTTCTAATTCTTAAGTAATTTATTACAGCCCATTTTCTTCCCAGGACCACGGTCAAAAAGTTCAACCTTATTTTGCATATTTTGGTGGAGTCCGAACTGTTGTAATCCTGAAATGATAAACATTTTTTAAGAACTTACTGATTTGCCAAAAAATCATTTTGTTTTTGTAAGCAAATAAGATGTGGGACAATTGAGTTGGTTTAAGGGAAAACCAGTGGTAAAAAAATCATCATTGGGTGGGAAAAAACAACAAAAATAAGGATGTAAATATGAAAAGGGAATTTTATGTGTTTTCAATATAATGATACATGTATATGAACTAGTAAAACTATAGGTAGAGATTAGAAAACGGATGTAGGACATGTGTTTCAAGAGGAAAATGGAACTGGGCTATGTGTTTGATTCAGTAAAAAAATGTCTGCGGATGTTGTAAGACATAATATAACTAACGCTGGCGGGCCAGAGGCCAGTAGATACCTGCTAGATCTTTGTGCCACGTTGTCTTCATGGGCTGGGCCTGTTAAAAACAAAACCAAGCTTGGGCAGTCTACAACCCAGTTGAAACTTGCTCGACCTGAAAAAACAATATATGTGCTCAATAAACGAGAGAATTCTGCAAGTACAGACTGATAACTGGTATGTAGCGGGGATATTGTTTTTTCATTGTGATAATAAGTGCATGCACTTGTTTCTAAAAAATTGGAGAACTGGGAATTCGAACGACAGGTGCTTATGCTACCCATCAAATAGAAATCAGGTGCCCGAAAATTCGTTTCGAAACAAATGATTCAGCTTTATATCCACGTCGACCCTTGGCATGATGATTGGAAGCAAATGCAAGTTCATACCAAAAGATCGTTAACAACAATACCAACTTGCGAACGACAAGGTAGTACAACTACCAATACCAAACTAACTTATAATCTTTTTACTCCTGGCCCTAGTGTTCATCTGGTAGAAAATCTTGCAGAGGACCAGCTCCCTCTCCTTCTCTTGCTCCAGGTCCCCGAGGTGGTACTGGTGCATCACCTAGTTGGTCCTCTACTGGTCGAAGTTCTTGTTGGTGTGCAACACCAGAACCTTTTTGCTGCCCGTTTGCCGGCCGTTGACCATCACCGGCAAGGTATTGCCGATCTTGTGCCACATCGTGTGCATGCCGTACTCCGACTGTATCTTGCAACGCATCCACGTGCCCCTTTTGAAGAGCCCTGGAATTGCGCTGGAAGAAATGCTTCCTTAGGCCACTCAGTGTGATACCTGCAGTATTGTCGAATACAGGTTTTAGTGTACGTAGTTGGCATTTTCATAACATATTTGGCATGTTGCAGTCACTTGTTTCACTTTTTATTAACTGTCAAATTGTAATTGCTTCACCAGGTCTGTGTCTAAAAAGGAAAATAGAGCTATAAACAAAGGAATATGTTTGTGCAAGTAGACGGCCGATCGGTGTCTTACCTGGAAGTTTCTCAGGTTGGGTGTAGCATATGCCGTGCTCGCTGTCGATGGTTGGTATGAAAAAATCGATGAGAGGGTGAGATCTCGCGCTGTCACCACTCACTTTGGCCTCAAGGTGCTCGATCAGCTCCTGATCGTGGGATCAAACTTGACGCCAGCCGGCAGCACCTGCCAATCCTTCTTCGACTTGCATTGGTAATTCCAGTTATATGGTACTCAATGTATGATCAATCGACTGTTTTAAGTGAATGATGAAAGATTTCGACAGATAAGTGGTACTCCAAATCTGAAGTCCAGAATACCCGAACACGTCGCCAGGATTCTTGTGTCACCTCACATGCAGCGTGTTGTTAAGTCAATTCAACGTGTGGACATGATGAATAATTTGACTAACGTATACTAGTACTGCTACTGTACTACTTACTAGTCATTTTTAATTGATATATATATATATGGCTTCTGCATAGCATCTCCATCATCATTATCAGGACATTCTACGCAGGTGAGTTAGGATGCACTTGATCCCAGGAAGGTATCTATCCTTCAAACCAGAAGAGTGCTTCAAACTAACAACAGTACATAATATCCAACAAAAGAGGGTCGTGCTACAACAGCATAATACATGGCTCAGTCTAGATATCAGCACAAATCAAGTTGTGCATATTTGTTGTTGGCATGAACCACATCGCTGCATGTCGGGTTTGCAAAAGCCATCCATCGCATGGAAGCTTGATGCCTTTCACACACTAAAGATTATCTGGCAACAAGTTGTGTCGATGAATCTCTGGATACAGTGATTCATGAAACCCATGGTATGATGTGTAAACAAAGTCCCCCTGGCAAATGGAAGTTGCATAGCACGGTAATCATCGCCGGTGATATGGTCGATGATTGGTTGGATGATCTAATAATTGAGCCCGAGGAACAAGGAGTGGTTGCCGAGGCTGTAAACCCGCCTCCAGTTGAATACGCCTGGCCCAACGAAGCTGGGATCTTTCTCGAACACGAAGCAGCCATAGCCATCAATGTCACGAACACCCCACGCATTGTACTGCATGTGGTTTGATGTAATGGTTTGGTCAATTTGGTACGTGCGAATGAGCATCAAATGACCGCCGTCAGCTGAACGAGCGATAAACCACCACCCATCGGCTGGTATAATTCCAGTTCCTGGAACCATGAAGGCCAGCGCATTTGCGTCTGCTGCAACAATTCAAATTGGAGACCAAAAGGACAAAAATAAACAATCATGTTCAGATTATGTGTGGAATTAAGATTATTATAACAGTGACACATATCATAGACAGAGAATTGCAATGTCGTGGTCATAATCATACCCCAAGTTAGAAAAATAAGCCAATGGCTTTCGTATTCTAGCAATATGTCATGGTTCAAACATCATGTAACAATGAGAGGAAAACAGCTATGACAGAGCCTACTCATATTCTACCATAGCACTTACTACTACTGTTCTCATATCAACTCTAAGCAATAACATGTGTTGTTATAAAAATCTTGGAAACAAGAGTAACATATAGCAATCATGATGTTATGCTCATAATATGTATTCTAACAATCATTAGATGCCAATTGTTCTCATGTCAACTCTAACAATAACATGTGTGGTCATAAAAATCTAGGAAATAAGAGGAACATATAGTAATGATGTGGTTATAGACATACTATCTATTCTAAATTTGTAACAATGAATAGGCAGTCGTATTCATAAGGTAAAGATGAGATGAGATAGAACAATTACACGACGATAGATTCCACCAGTATAGGAAGCCAATCTGTGCGTCCACCGCGTAAATGATGCCATCATGCACTATAGCATCAGACAGAAATGTTGCCTCAACAGGATTGATGATGAGCCATAACCATGTATGGCGACCGGATTCCAGATAGACTAATCCCATGTTGAACAAGGCAATGAGATTGTAATCCATGTAGTCTTCTGATGGTGCGGGCACTTCGCAGATTACAACTTTTAGCAAACAGAGGTCGAGCCAAAAGCTTGATGCGTCCCATGCGAAGTAGGCAGGAGTGTCCGGCGGGCCGCGAGGCTCGATGGCGGCGGTATCCAACGTTGGAAGGGTGATCTCTCGCTGGGTGTAGATATCCACGAGATGCCACGGACTACCGGATTGGTGGATGAGGACGATCTAGTTGGCCTTCATGCCCGCCCAATAGTGGTCGTGCATGAAGGACAGGTGGAAGGGTAGTGGTAGCATGTCGAGAGGCACCACGGCAACCTCCGTAGGATCGTCAAGTCAGTGTCTGGGCCACCTACAAGGATCAGGCATCAGCAAGCAGGGTGTATTGAAAAGAGCCGACTGGTTACATACGAGTAGACAATACAAAGACACCGAGCATGTGGCCAGACGGTCGGTGCTGAGTAGATCCATATGATTACAGATCTACTCCAAGAGAACATCGGGGAGGGAATTCCAATCGCGGCTCTGCGTGTCAGTCAATTCTGCCATTGGGGTTTTCGGTGCCTGCGAGCTAGCGGGGAAGTGGATTCGGGCGGGCGAGCGAAGAAGCTTCTCGTCGTGTGGCCGAGCAGTGAGCGGGGGGATATGGTACGCACAAGCTACCAAGGAAGATGGCGCGGGCGAGAGAGCAGTGAGCGGGGGTAAATGGTGTGCGGCCGACGATGGGGAAGAGAGGACGAAGAAGAAGAGAGGAGGAAGAAGAGTGGAAGACGGGGAAGAAAGTGCATTAAATCTCAATTCTACTAGTACTACTACCAGGATATACCGTCCTTTGGAGTGTAAATAGTTACACCGATGACATGTGGGTCTACCACAAGAGGGCCCATATGTTAGTTAATGGAGGACAGAGGTGCGTAGGCGTATTTGCGGAAGCATGCTCTACTGGCAAACATGATGGCAGTACTGGGTAAGGCTGATTTAGTAACACCACATGCTGGTTCAGCTTATTAATTACGTGTCCCATCTGCTGCGGCGTGTATTGTCACTTCACTGCGAAGACTAGTTGAATAGTTCTCTCTAACCGAGATGGGGAATAATGGATCGCGAAGACTTCCTTTCTACAGTATCCCTATGCCTCTACGCCCACTTCACTCATTTTGCTCCATACCTAGTCACTTGTTGAAATCTGTAGAAAGACAAATACTCCGTATTTGGGAACAAAGGGAGTATCACCATATGGAGGGAACAGAGGAAGCTTGAAATATGAACATGTCAATGGGAGGGAGTAAGCCCCATGCATGCATGCATGCAACATGCAACACTCACACGAACACATGGACGCACGAAACACTCACGCACCCATGCGGCACATAGCACACGACGCAACACACACACTCACGCTCAAGTGCTCAACCTACTCCCTACGTCCGTGAAAGACTATACATTTAGAGATTTACACATTGACCAGGGCATAATTAACGCCCAAAAGTAGCAGACTTATGTGTGCATGCGACCATTGAGAGAAGAAGATTAAATGAAGGCTGTTGCATGCTGTAATTAAGGATAGACATGTAGCCTATACCTAGAGCACAAGTTGGTGCATTAGTCAATGAATATCGATTTAGATTAAAGGCTAAATGCATTGGAAGTGTAGATGTACATCATGTACTACACTCTTTGTTTTTTAGCCGATGTACACTCTTTGTTGGAAGACCGAGGGAGTAAACGTGCATGCACTCACATACACAGCCAGGGTGGTTCGCGCGCAAGGCTTGGACTCCTGTCGCGCCTGCGTAAAGTTCTGTTTAACTAATTTCTTTGCTCTACCAACTGACAGGTGGGACCCAGAAACCAGGTGACAATTTAACCAGTCAACAAAGTGCCACATCGACTATGTGGCCGGTCAGTAGGGTGCAATACGGTGCTCTACGATGAGCTAGTGATCGTATAATCACCGCAAAACTATATATAGTGACCGTAAAGAGCGTATTGTTACATACGCTAACCGCCAGTGTATTTTCTCATTTCAAATTAAGCCATATTAATCGGAAAGGACGCAGTATGGACTACTAGTACTAGTACTGCTTTGATGTGTCCCGGCAACTCGCCGAACAAGGAGAAGCTTGCTTACTACGCCTCTCCCTCGCCCACGTGCATGGTGGTTCGTAGGACGAGGAGAGGGTTTTGACTACAGCGCCCTCTCCCTCTCCCTCGCCCTCTCCCTCTCCCTCACGGTGGACACGCAGCAGTTCAATCAGTGTCAGATTGCCAGAAGCATATTGTACTATAGTATCATCATTGTTGGACCTTTCGAAGAGGCGAAGAGCCAATTGCAAGGTTCACACGAGTACGAACTGTTGAACCTCTCGAAGAGGCAAAGAGCCAAGCACAAGGTTTTATAGGAGTTGTCATCCTAGTAGGAGTGTACTACAACTATAGCGAACAATGCTACTGTATGATGTCGCCACGTCACATATATCCAAAGTTGTGCCACCTTTTCTTTTCTCAAAGAGCGTGTTGGAGCCCGTGCAACAACCACACAAGGTGCACGTACACATAACACATTTACTAGTAATAAATTCTAAAGGACAAATGCCAGTATGCCACACAAGTTCATCTCCAATTCATGTGATAAATTTGTGCACAACTAGTCTACATATATTCACAGCGCTAGCGTTCACAATTATCGTACTCCACTTACACGTTATAGATGGGCTACATGTCCTCCTCCAGGTTCTAGTCCCAGGTGTTCTTCATGGATGGCACGATCCATAGCGGTGGGTAACGGGAATCATTGTCGCAGCTTTCTAGTCCAGTTCCACATGATGGAGACTCATCCAAGCTGAAGCGGCATAAATCAGGGATAGCGTGTCCCAGCATGTCGTTCATCCAGCGGTGCACACTGAAGACACAACCATGCTTCATGAACGGCAGGCCTTCCATGTCATACACGGAAGGTGGCATCCGCTTCACAATGGGGTAGCTGTCCCCGATGAAAAGTGAGTACCCTCCAAGAGTGTTCCTCGGCACCCACGTAGCATCACAGGGGTCAAACTCGGCGCTGTTCATCTGGTACACGCGGCATCTCAGATCTGGGCACATGGTGACGTACATAGTCAAGGTCCACGCATAATAATGTTGTGCTCAAATATGGCGGTCAGTAATACTATGCAGCAAATAGTACTACTCCGGTATAGAGGAAGTAAAATAACCGGCTTATTATATATAGCCACTCTTGGCTACATGGATGAGATAGTAAGACATGGAAAAACAAAAATGGTGGCAGCTAGTGGGTTCAAGTCTTCAAGGGCCTAGCTAGCTAGGTAAAAAGTACTCCTACTAGTACTACTAAGTATACTACTAGTACAACAATGAAAGATAAGGCGAGAGGGTTAAAAAATGGAATACCTGGGAGATGGTGACGGTCCGATCGTGGTAGATTGTGTGACCATGTTGCACATTAGTGGTACCATGGGTAACGACTGCTAAGATAGTTGATCGCAATATGCCAAAGTCAACTACAAGGTTCCAGGTTAGACCAAATCGCGGATGCAAATGCACATCCAGGATCAGCGACCTTATTTTGATTGGGGGATGACTGGTCCCTGCAAAATAATGGAGTACTGTTAGGGATGCAAATGATGGTTTGTGCATTCCGTTTGTAATCTCCCATACCGTAGGATGGCAACCAGATGAAACAAGTCCCCTGGCTTGTCACCGCGAAGATGCAGCCTAGATGGCGCACGACGTCTTCAAACGTGTAGGGGTACAAATCTGTCGCCTCCAACATGCGCCAGCCTCTGCCGTTACTGCCCCTTGCATTGATGGCAATCCTTATGTCGAACACCGCGGTGAGATAGTAATCGTCATAGTCGCGTTGCTTTGTCGGCGGGTCCGCAATAGCTATCTTCTCCAATCTCATGTAGGCATCATTATACGTATTCAAGCCTAGCCAGTCCGGAAGGCCAATCCCAATAGTGAAGTCCATGCATGCAAGGCCACAAGCTACAGAGTAGTAGCAGAGCACTTTACGTACAGAGCCATATTGCACAGTTCCCAATGCCCCACCAGGCTTTTCCGGCTCCTCAGGCTTAATTGGGAGGCGCTAGTTTAAATATGCTACTAGCTGATGAGGAAACTGCAAGCGAGGTGCGGCTAGGGCGAGCACGCGAGCCATGGGATACTGGGAAGGAAAACCCGTTCATGTGGCTAGGCTATCCAGTGCACCCAGATTGTGGTGCCGCACGTCCGTTTGACTTCAAAACTCAAACTACCCGTGTAAAATATTGGCTCGCAACGAAGTTACTACCTCCGTCTGGGTTAATTGGTCCCCATTGTATTTCGTGCCAAATTTTGACCATAGATTAAACAAACAAAATGTTCACGCATGTCACCAAACATTATATTTTTGAAAACTATGTTCAAATACGAATCCAGTGAGATATTTTTTCTTGACATGCATTAACATTTTGTTAGTTAAATTTTTAGTCAAAATTTGGCACAAACTTACAAAGTGGACCTATAAACCAGGACGGAGGTAGTACTATTTTTAAAAAAGGCCGCCGTGCGTTCGACCGGGATCGAACCCACAAAACGAGGTATACACTCCCGCGACCACTAGTAGTACTCGTTGGAGTACAACGCAACCTAGAATCACCTTTTGTCGCTAGTAGTACATACATTGTTCCTTACAAGAAACCCCTAATAATGCAAGAAACCACTAAAATGCCAAGAAACTACTACCACTTGCATATGTGGCAGACTTAAGATAAGACTACCTTATCAACCATTGTACAAGCTCTTACCAACCAGCCCTACCAAGAAACGACTACTCTACGAAGTGCCGTTATAGGCACGTGTCAACCCATGGCCTTGTTTGGATACATTTGTTGTCAATCTAACCCTGCCATCCAAACACCACTTTGGTTAGAGTTAGTTCAAGGTTAGAATCTAACTCTAACCTCTGACAGGGCCCATGTCGCCCATTAAGTCAACGCCTTCTATTCGACCGAGCGTTATGACTTGTGGGACCTACATGTCAGTCTGCACAAAAATCCACGACTGACCTCCTACCTCTGGCCCATCCACCTAGTCATCCTCGGCCATGGAACATAGCTACCGCTGCCGGCAGAAGGCGAGGTCAAAACCGTTAGCGATGCGGAGCCCATGTTGCGGCAGCCCAGATGCTAGCTCCGTCTGGCGCTCGCGGCCGCTAGCTAGCCAAGATAGCTCCGTCCAGCTGCTTGTCTGCAAGGTTTGCTAGCTAGATTGGCACGGCAGCACGGCGGCTTGCTCGCACGCGTCGTGCTAAGGCCAGCCATCTGGCTCGAGCGAAGGCCAGCGCGGCAGATTGCTCGCTCGTGAGTCACACTCAGCTCAGCCTGCCAACCCGTGCGGAGGCCAGCGCGGCGTCTGGCCTGTCTGGTGGAGCGGCGGCCAACTCGATCATCACAGGCACCACCGACGAACACACATAAGTACTGTTTGAAGTAATGTTCAGGAAAAATAATGATTTGAGGGGGAATAACAGGATAGAAGGTCAGATGTGGGTCCCTCATGTCAACGGTCAAACAAAATGTGTTGGTTTAAGCTGCCTCATCAGCACGGATGTGTGGGCCAACCCTGTCATAAATGGGTTTAAAGGAACCTAATCGGTAGGAGTACTAGGTAGTAGTTTTTGGCGTGGATTAAGAAACTTTGGGTATGTTTTTGCTATTTTTTGTACAATAGATTCTTCCTAGGGCTGGTTGAAAGTGGTAGTTTTTTGCTAAATACTCTACATATTGTAAGTAGGAGTGGAAGTTAAGCTTTGGAAGCCAATAAGCAAGGCTAGTTACATAGTGCATATGTGTACATGATTGAAAGTAAATACCAACCATGAGTGACTAATATCTTTATGGAAAACTCGAAACTATGGAATACTAGGAAAAAAATGCATGATTGGAAATACTAGCAATGTTCATGTGCGTTGCAACGAATCATAATTAGAATAATACTTATTCACAAACTTGATACAAAACACTCTAATTTTGATATACATATGTCACTAGAGATATATTATGTTTCAATTAGAATATATTCCTTGGGCTGTTCTGGTGAGGTCAGGGAGGGATGTGGTTGGTTTTAAGATACTAATTATGGGTTTTTCTGCAAATTGGTAGACAAGTGGGACGTTGGTGAGAAAAGGCAACAACTTACCTCACAGTCATTAGATGTAGATCTAATGGTCAGAAACGACGGATGGCAGACACACCATCATCACCAACTTAGTCTTCTGTAGGAGTACTAGCAAGATCCATGCATTGCACGGAACATCAAGATGCATTTTTTATAAAACACTTGTTGTGATTGACCCTTGCGGGAGTAATCCCATGTGTAAAAACTAATGATATCTCGAGAAATATGAGATAAGGTGAAGAGGAGTGGGGTGTGGTGGTGATTGGTGGTCAGACTGATTGGAGGCATGGGGATTGACGACGCCGGCAGCGGCCACCAGGCCAGTTTGTTCCAGAGGCTTCCTTTCTTAATTGCTCAACAATGAGGTTTGTTGGAGATAAGGATGAACGAGGGAAGCCCTTGTCTGCAAATGTGGAGAGGGGTGCGAGTATCTTTTAGTCTAATTTCCATCCGTCAGATATAGATCGGACGGTCTATATTGCAAGATGGCACACGTACCATCATCACCAACTCGGTTTTTTATAAGAGAAGAAATATAAGTATGGAGATACAAACGTATTATCGATACTTGCTTCCGTAAACTAGCATCTACATTCTATTCAACGCCTCGGCATGTGGGGCCTTAGCACAATGACTTCTCGACTATGTAAAACAAAGGTTTTCCCATCGCCGATCAGGAGGGGGTGACGGCGGCATGCTGTTTGGCTTGCTCTAGTCCTAGTAGTCATACTAGGTGGTCTAAGCACGTGTAGATTTATTCTTTTTCACGTCTCGTGTTCACCGTACTGCCACGACTGTTGATGAATAGACAGTAAGTTATTCACGGGGAAACCCTTGTTGAGCGTGTTTGCGAGAGAGAAAGAGAGAGAGAGAGAGAGAGAGAGAGAGAGAGAGAGAGAGAGTGCGTGTGTGATATGTTAGAGACTGAGGCAATGATAACAGATTCTTTGTGTCTATGTGTGTGTGGAGGATAGAGAGAGACATGTACATGGGGCTTTGTGTTGTGTAATGTGGAGACACATATACATAATTAGAGAGTGAGTGTGTGAGATACACATGCGGACATGGGGAGAGATGAGGATCCAGATAAATGGGTGTTTGTGCGTGTCTGTGTGTGTTTGTGCACGCGTTTGTGTGTGAGAGGGACTGTGTGTATGTGGAGTAGATAGACCACTAATGATGTAAAGCTAGTATAAGGTAAGGGGGAATGGCGTGACATGTGCAGTAGCGGGATAGCATGGGTGCGGGCGGGGGGAGCAGACTATTTGGAAGAGACATCGAGTGTGTGTGTGGGAGAGGGGTGTGAGAGTGAGAGCGAGAGAGAGAGAGAGAGCTAGCGACGGAGAGAGAGAGAGAGAGAGAGGCGAGAGGGGTCGTTTGTGTCCATAAATGGCGTATAGATAGGGAGACAATGTTGATGTTGTTCGAAATTGACCTATGTACGGAGACGCAAGGGAAGCGAGTCATTGTGTGTGTGATAGGGACTTCATGAGAGATCTAGAATAGATGGTGTAGAGAACAATGTGCAAAATTGAGAGCGATGATACATTAGGGAGCTATTGAAAGAGTCACAACATATATGTATACAGGGAAGGAGCTGGGGCGGGTCCGCATGTGGGAGAGATAGAAACAGGAAGTGGTGCACAAGGAGACAAAGTGTGCTTGTTTGCAGTGGGGGTGGTGTGTGAGGTGAGTGCGCGAGAACCACATAACTAGGGAGATAGACGTTTGGGGTGACGTTTTGTGTGTATGGGAAATATACACTCTACATAGTGTTTGTGCTTGGGAAAGAGAGATAGCGGGAGACCTAGAGAGCAAGGAAAGAGATGTGTGCATGCCCGAGAGACAAAATGATAGAGACCTATATTGGGGTCCGGACTTTAGAAGAGAGAGGGGTGTTAATGTGCTCGTGTGTTGGTGTTTGGGTAGAGAACGACTTCTCTATGTGTGTGGGGGGGTGAGGGGGGGCGGGGTTGGCTTCAGATAAAGAGTGAGGTGTCTATATTTGAGGGTCTTTAGCGTAATTGAGACATTGTGCACTGATACGTCTCCAACGTATCTATAATTTTTGATTGTTCCATGCTATTATATTACCCCTTTGGGATGTTTATGGGCTTTATTTTACACATTTATATCATCTTTGGGACTAACCTACTAACCGGAGGCCCAGACCATATTGCTGTTTTTTTTGCCTATTTCAGTATTTCGAAGAAAATGAATATCAAACGGAGTCCAAACAGAATGAAACCTTCGGGAGCGTGATTTTTGGAACGAACGCGATCTAGAGGACTTGCAGTGCAAGCCAAGAAGAAACCGAGGTGGCCACGAGGGTGGAGGGCGCGCCCACCCCTACAGGGCGTGCCCCCCTATCTCGTGGGCCCCTCGGGTGGCCACCGACCTACTTCTTCCTCCTATATATACCCACATACCCCGAAAACATCTAGGGAGCCAGCGAAAAACAATTTCGACCGCTGTAACCTTCTGTATCCGCGAGATTCCATCTTGGAGCCTTCGTAGGCACTCCGCCGAAGGGGGAATCGACACAGAGGGCTTCTACATCAGCACCATAGCCCCTTCGATGAGTTGTGAGTTGTTTACCACAGACCTTCGGGTCGATAGTTATTAGCTAGATGGCTTCTTCTCTCTTTTTGGATCTCAATACCATGTTCTCCCCCTCTCTTGTGGAGATCTATTCGATGTAACTCTTTTTGCGGTGTGTTTGTCGAGATCCGATGAATTGTGGGTTTATGATCAGGTTTATCTATGAGAAATATTTGAATATCCTTTGAATTCTTTTATGTATGATTGAGTTATCTTTGCAAGTCTCTTCAAATTATCAGTTTGGTTTGGCCTACTAGATTGATCTTTCTTGCAATGGAAGAAGTGCTTAGCTTTGGGTTCAATCTTGTGGTGTCCTTACCCAGTGACAATAGGGGTTGCAAGGCACGTATTTTATTGTTGCCATCAAGGATAAAAAGATGGGGTTTATATCATATTGCATGAGTTATCCCTCTACATCATGTCATCTTTCTTAATGCGTTACTCTTTTCTTATGAACTTAATACTCTGGATGCATGCTGGATAGCGGTTGATGTGTGGAGTAATAGTAGTAGATGCAGGCAGGAGTCGGTCTACTTGTCACGAACGTGATGCCTATATACATGATCATGCCTAGATAATCTCATAATTGTTCTCTTTTCTATCAATTTCTCGACAGTAATTTGTTCACCCACCGTAATATTATGCTATCTTGAGAGAAGCCACTAGTGAAACATATGGCCCCCGGGTCTATCTTTTATCATATAAGCCTTCAATCTAGTTTTATTTGCATCTTTACTTTTCCAATCTATATTATAAAATACCAAAAATATATTTATCTTATCATACTATCTCTATCAGATTTCACTTTCGCAAGTGTCCGTGAAGGGATTGACAACCCCTTTATGTTGCGAGTTGTTTGTTTGTTTGTGTAGGTGCATGGGACTTTTTTGAGGAGCCTCCTACTGGATTGATACCTTGGTTCTCAAAAACTAAGGGAAATACTTACGCTACTATTGCTGCATCACCCTTTCCTCTTCAAGGAAAACCAATGCAAGCTCAAGACGTAGCAAGAAGGATTTCTGGCACCGTTGCCGGGGAGGTCTTCGCTCAAGTCAAGACACACCAAGTACCCATCACAAACTCATCTCCCTCGCATTTACATTATTTGCCATTTGCCTCTCGTTTTCCTCTCCCCCACTTCACCCTTTCCGTTTTATTCGCCCTCTCTTTCCCAATCTTCTCCTCTCTTTTTCGCTTGCCTTTCTCTGCTTGTTTGTGTGTTGGATTACTTGTCGCCATGGCGCAGGATAATACCAAATTGTGTGATTTCTCCAATACCAATAATAACGATTTCCTTAGTACTCCGATTGCTCCTCTTATTAATGATGTTGAGTCTTGTGAAATCAATACTGCTTTGCTGAATCTTGTTATGAAAGATCAATTCGCCGGCCTTCCTAGTGAAGATGCCATACCCATCTAAACAACTTTGTTGATTTGTGTGATATGCAAAAGAAGAAAGATACGGATAATGATATTGTTAAATTGAAGTTATTTCCGTTTTCACTTAGAGATAGTGCTAAAGTTTGGTTTTCGTCTTTGTCTAAGAATAGTATTGATTCATGGAATAAGTGCAAAGATGCTTTTATCTCTAAGTATTTTCCTCCCACTAAGATCATCACTCTTCGGAACGATATTATGGTTTGAATTTTAAACAACTTGATCATGAAATTGATGATTCGCAGTTGCCCTACTCATGGTTTGAATTTATGGATGATCATACAAAATTTTTATGCCGGATTGAACTTTGCTTCTAGAAATGTTTTAGATTCCGCCACGGGAGGCACGTTCATGGAAATCAATTCAGGAGATGCTACAAAACTTCTTGATAATATTATGGCTAATTATTCTCAATGGCACACTGAAAGATCTACTAGTAAAAAAGTGCATGCTATAGAAGAAATTAATGTTTTGAGTGGAAACATGGATGAGCTTATGAAATTGTTTGCTACTAAGAATGCTCCTCTTGATCCCAATGATATGCCTTTGTCTACTTTGATTAAGAATAATAATGAATCTATGGATGTGAATTTTGTTGGTAGGAATAGTTTTGGAAACAATGCTTGTAGAGGAAACTTTAATCCTAGACCATTCCCTAGTAATTCCTCTAATAATTATGGAAATTCCTACAATAATTCTTATGGTAATTTTAATAAGATGCCCTATGATTTTGAGAATAGTGTGAAAGAATTTATGATCTCTCAAAAGAATTTTAATGCCTTGCTTGAAGAAGAAGTGGTCAAAGTTGATGACTTGGCTAGGAACGTTGATAGACTTTCGCTTGATGTTGACTCTTTGAAACTTATATCTACTCCTCCTAAACATGATATCAATAAGTCTCTCGAAGCAATGAGAGTGTCCATTGATGAGTGCAAGGAAAGAACCGCTAGATTGCGTGCTAAGAAAGATTGCTTTGTAAAGGCGTGTTCTTCTAGTTTCCGTGAAAATAATGATGAAGATCTTAAAGTTATTGATGTGTCCCCTATTAGATCTTTGTTTTGCAATATGAATCTTAATAATAATGGGACTGGAGATTAGTCAACTTTAGTTAGAAGGCATCCCAATAATTCGGAGTTTTTAGATCTTGATGCTAAATTTGGTAAAAGTGGGATTGGAGAGGTCATGACTTTAAATAGCATTGAACCCACTATCTTGGATTTCAAGGAATTTGATTATGATAATTGTTCTTTAGAAGGTTGTATTTCCTTGTTGCAATCCGTTGTGAATTCTCCTCATGCTTATAGTCAAAATAAAGCTTTTACCAAACATATCGTTGATGCCTTGATGCAATCTTTTGATGAAAAACTTAATTGGAAGTTTCTATACCTAGAAAACTTAATGATGAGTGGGAACCTACTATAAAGATTAAAATTAAAGATCATGAGTGTTATGCTTTATGTGATTTGGGTGCTAGTGTTTCCACGATTCCGAAAACTTTATGTGATATTCTAGGTTTCCATGATCTTGATGATTGCTCTTTAAATTTGCACCTTGCGGATTCCACCATTAAAAAGCCAATGGGAAGGATCAATGATGTTCTCATTGTTGCAAATAGAAATTTGGTGCTCGTAGATTTTATCGTTCTTGATATAGATTGCAATCTTTCTTGCCCTATTATTCTTGGTAGACCTTTCCTTAGAACGATTGGTGCGATTATTGATATGAAGGAAGGGAATATTAGATTCCAATTTCCATTAAAGAAAGGCATGGAGCACTTTCCAAGAAAGAAAATTAAATTACCTTATGAATCTATCATGCGGGCTACTTATGAATTGAGTGCCAAAGATGGCACTACTTAGATCTATCCTCGCTTTTATGCCTAGCTAGGGGCGTTAAACGATAGCGCTAGTTGGAGGCAACCCAATTTTATTTGTCTTTTTTGTTTTTGTTTCTGTTTAGTAATAAATTTTGCATCTACCTTCTGTTTAGATGTGTTTTTATGTTTTAATTAGTGTTTTTGCTAAGTAGAACCTATAAGATAACTTATGGTGATAGTTAATCTGATTCTGCTGAAAAACAGAAACTTTGCACGCACGAAATTAGTTTTGTTAAATCACAGAAACGTGATTTTGCGTTTATTCTTTTGATGGAGATCAATAGACAAATTTTCAGGACTTCCTATTTTGGTAGGATTTTTAGAGTTCATAAGTTTACGTTAGTTACAGATTGCTACAAACTGTTCTGTTTTTTGACAGATTCTGTTTTTCGTGTGTTGTTTGCTTATTTTGATGCATCTATGGCTAGTATTAAGTGGTATGAACCATAGAAAACTTGAAATACAGTAGGTTTAACACCAATATAAATAAAGAATGAGTTCATTACAGTACCTTATGTGGTGGTTTTGCTTTCTTTCACTAACAGAGCTTATGAGATTTCCTGTTGAGTTTTGTGTTATGAAGTTTTCAAGGTTTGGGGAAAGATTTGATGGACTATGGAATAAGGAGTGGCAAGAGCCTAAGCTTGGGGATGCCCATGGGCACCCCAAGATATTCAAGAATAGCCAAAATCCTAAGCTTGGGATGCTCCCGGAAGGAATCCCCTCTTTTGTCTTCGTTCATTGGTAACTTTACTTAGAGCTATATTTTTATTCGCCACATGATATGTGTTTTGCTTGGAGCGTCGTGTATGATATTAGTTTTTGCTTTTTAGTTTTCCACAATCATCCTTGCTGTACACACCTTTTGGGAGAAACCCACTTGATTGGAATTTATTAGAATACTCTATGTGCTTCACTTATATCTTTTGAGCTAGATATTTTTTGCTCTAGTGCTTCACTTATATCTTTTAGAGCACGACGGTGGCTTAATTTTGCAGAAATTGCTAGTCTCTCATGCTTCACTTATATTATTTTGAGAGTTTCTTAGAACATCATGGTATTTTCTATGGTTATAAAATTGGTCCTAGAATGGTAGGCATCCAAGTTGGGTATAATAAAAACTATCATAGGAAGTGAATTGGATGCTATGATCAATTTGATACTTGATATTTGTTTTGAGATATGGAGGTAGTGATATTAAAGTCATGCTAGTTGGGTGATTATGAATTTAAATAATGCTTGTGTTGAAGTTAGCAAGTCCCGTAGCATGCACGTATGGTTAAAGTTGTGTAACAAATTTGAAACATGAAGTGTCCTTGGATTGTGCATCCTTATGAGTGGCGGTCGGGGACGAGCGATGGTCTTTTCCTACCAATCTATCCCTCTAGGAGCATGTGTGTAGTGCTTGGTTTTTGATGACTTGTAGATTTTTGCAATAAGTATATGAGTTCTTTTGACTAATGTTGAGTCCATGGATTATACACACTTTTACCTTTCCATCATTGCTAGCCTCTTCGGTACCGTGCATTGCCCTTTCTCACCTTGAGAGTTGGTGCAAACTTCGCCGGTGCATCCAAACCCCGTGATATGATACGCTATATCACACATAAACCTCCTTATATCTTCCTCAAAACAGCCACCATACCTACCTATTATGGCATTTCCATAGCCATTCCGAGATATATTGCCATGCAACTTTCCACCGTTCCGTTTATCATCATGACACGCATTACTATTGTCATATTGCCATTGCATGATCATGTAGTTGACATCGTATTTGTGGCAAGGCCACTTTGCATAATCTTTCATACATGTCACTCTTGATTCATTGCCCATCCCGGTACACCGCCGGAGGCATTCATATAGAGTCATATCTTGTTCTAGTTTTGAGTTGTAATTCATGTGTTGTAAATTAATAAAAGTGTGATGATCATCATTATTAGAGCATTGTCCCCAAAAAGAAAAAAAGAAAGGCCAAAAAAAATGCCAAAGAAAAAGAAAAAAAGAAAAAAAAGAAGAAAGGCCAAAAAAAAGGCCCAAAAAAAGAAAAAAAGAAAAAATAAATAAAAGGTGCAATGTTACTATCTCTTTTCCACACTTGTGCTTCAAAGTAGCACCATGTTCTTCATATAGCGAGTCTCATATGTTGTCACTTTCATATTGTGCTTCAAAGTAGCACCATGTTCTTCATACAGTGAGTCTCATATGTTGTCACTTTAATATACTAGTGGGAATTTTTCATTATAGAACTTGGCTTGTATATTCCTACGATGGGCTTCCTCAAAATGCCCTAGGTCTTCGTGAGCATGCAAGTTGGATGCACACCCACTAGTTTTCTTTTGTTGAGCTTTCATACATTTATAGCTCTAGTGCATCCGTTGCATGGCAATCCCTACTCCTCATGTTGACATCAATTGATGGGCATCTCCATAGCCCGTTGATTATCCTCGTCAATGTGAGACTTTCTCCTTTTTTGTCTTCTCCACACAATCCCCATCATCATATTCTATTCCACCCATAGTGCTATATCCATGGCTCACGCTCATGTATTGCGTGAAAGTTGAAAAAGTTTGAGATTATTTAAGTACGAAACAATTGCTTGGCTTGTCATCGGGGGTGTAGAATTTGGGAACATTTTTGTGTGACGAAAATGAAGCATAGCCTAACTATATGATTTTGTAGGGATGAACTTTCTTTAGCCATGTTATTTTGAGAAGACATGATTGCTTTGATTAGTATGCTTGAAGTATTACTATTTCTTATGTCAATATGAACTTTTATTTTGAATCATTTGGATCTGAACATTCATGCCACAGTAAAGAAAATTACATTGAGAATAATGCTAGGTAGCACTCCACATCAAAAATTCTGTTTTTATCATTTACCTACTCGAGGACGAGCAGGAATTAAGCTTGGGGATGCTTGATACGTCTCCAACGTATATATAATTTTTGATTGTTACATGCTATTATATTACCCCTTTTGGATGTTTACGGGCTTTATTTTACACATTTATATCATTTTTGGGACTAACCTACTAACCGGAGGCCCAGACCGTATTGCTGTTTTTTTTGCCTATTTCAGTATTTTGAAGAAAAGGAATATCAAACAGAGTCCAAACGGAATGAAACCTTCGGGAGCGTGATTTTTGAAGCGAACGTGATCCAGAGGACTTGGAGTGCAAGCCAAGAAGCAGCCGAGGCGGCCACGAGGGTGGAGGGCGCGCCCACCCCTACAGGGCGCGCCCCCCTATCTCGTGGGCCCCTCGGGCGGCCACCGACCTACTTATTCCTCCTATATATATACCCACGTACCCCGGAAACATCCAGGGAGCCAACAAAAAACAATTTCCACCGTTGTAACCTTCTATATCCGCGAGATCCCATCTTGGAGCCTTCGCCGGTGCTCCGCCGGAGGGGGAATCGACCACGGAGGGCTTCTACATCAACACCATAGCCCCTCCGATGAGTTTTGAGTAGTTTACCACAGACCTTCGGGTCCATAGTTATTAGCTAGATGGCTTCTTCTCTCTTTTTGGATCTCAATACCATGTTCTCCCCCTCTCTTGTGGAGATCTATTCGATGTAACTCCTTTTACGGTGTGTTTCTCGAGATCCGATGAATTGTGGGTTTATGATCAAGTTTATCTATGAGAAATATTTGAATCTCCTATGAATTCTTTTATGTATGATTGAGTTATCTTTGCAAGTCTCTTCGAATTATCAGTTTGGTTTGGCCTACTAGATTGATCTTTCTTGCAATGGGAGAAGTGCTTAGCTTTGGGTTCAATCTTGCGGTGTCCTTACCCAGTGACAATAGGGGTTGCAAGGCACGTATTGTATTGTTGCCATAGAGGATAAAAAGATGGGGTTTATATCATATTGCATGAGTTTATCCCTCTACATCATGTCATCTTTCTTAATGCGTTACTCTGTTCTTATGAACTTAATACTCTAGATGCATGCTGGATAGCGGTCAATGTGTGGAGTAATAGTAGTAGATGCAGGCAGGAGTAGGTCTACTTGTCACAGACGTGATGCCTATATACATGATCATGCCTAGATAATCTCACAATTATTCTCTTTTTCTATCAATTGCTCGACAGTAATTTGTTCACCCACCATAATACTTATGCTATCTTGAGAGAAGCCACTAGTGAAACCTATGGCCCCCGGGTCTATCTTTTATCATATAAGATTTCAATCTACTTTTATTTGCATCTTTACTTTTCCAATCTATATTATAAAATACCAAAAATATATTTATCTTATCATACTATATCTATCAGATTTCACTTTCGGAAGTGGCCGTGAAGGGATTGACAACCCCTTTATTGCGTTGGTTGCGAGTTCTTTGTTTGTTTGTGTAGGTGCGTGGGACTTTTTAAGGAGCCTCCTACTCGATTGATACCTTGGTTCTCAAAAACTGAGGGAAATACTTACGCTACTATTGTTGCATCACCCTTTCCTCTTCAAGGAAAACCAACGCAAGCTCAAGACGTAGCATGCACTCATGGTTGATCAGTTTGTTTCACAGTTTGGACTATGAGATAAGGATACTTTTGAATAGGCGTGATATACCTTGATGTACCAGAATTACAAACCTAAGATTGGAATTTTGGAATTCGACTCCATCATTAACCTTTGTAATTCATTTAAATGGAGGTACATTTTTTAAGCCGGGATTTCATGATTTCAAATTCATATATCAAACCTAGAGATATACACATACGGGCATGTTCAAACTTTATAATCATCCACTTTATTCATACACATACACATTTTTGCTTTTGTCGTCATATTTAGGATAAACACATTTGGAATTTCATTTGAATTGGACCGTATGATGGTATTTGCTTATAGTAACTCAATGATCCATATTTGAATTGAATGGAAAATCTAAGTTTCGAGTTGGAGACATTGATTTTCAAAACTTGCACTTTTTTTTGCGTGCAAAACAAACAAATTGTCGTCCATGATATCATAGTCGGCCATACAAGAGCAGAACACTTATAATTTTAGGCGCCAAAAGCTTTCAAATTTGCTGCTCACATCGAAATATCACGGGCCCGAAAGTTTGGCCCTGCGATATTCCTGTTTTACCCCTGCCACATGAACGGAAAAGGGCTGCTTTGGTAACTCCATTGTTTTCCCCTCTTTGCCCCCAACATTCTTCCCCAGAACCCCTCGCCGACCCCCCCAACCACGGCAAGACGCCGAATCTAGTCCTCCGCCGCAGCGGTGGACCTCACACCCCGCCGGATCTACCTTCCGCACCTTGGAACCCCCAACTGCCAACTCACCACTTCACCGGAGCCGCTTCAGTGACTGGCTTGTCCACCGCTCCAGATCTCCTTGACCGCCATCATGGTCCACTACACCCGATCTGCTTAACCGGCGCCCTCGTCCACCACAATGTAGGCCCTTCACTGACTCCCTTGTGCGCCACTTCACTGGCCCTTCATACAAGCCCTCGTCCGCCGCAACAGATCCGCCTCACCGAAAGCACTATACAACATGCCCGCCGAAGCCTTCATCCACTGCATCGGACTCGCTCCACGGACGCCATATTCAACTCCACCGGCCCTGCTTTACAGACACCGCAGCCTCATCAGGTTATTTCGATTTGTACTCCTTCATTTTTTCTCTTTATCGTGCAACTGTTCACTTACAGCAAATGAGCTTTCTTGTATGTCGACAGGCGCCGCATCCGTAGCACCGGAGCCGCTTCAGCAACGGCGACAGCCGGCCCAAACTCAACCGCAACACGAGCACCATCGACGATCCTTAGCTATCAAGTATGACAACGATACCCATACGCCGCCGAGAATCAGGTACTATTATCCAACGGCCGGCGCCTACGTTCACTTTCCTAGCATAAGCACCGCACCTTTGAATTTCTTCAGGGCATCATTCAGTTTTTCATGAGACGCGTTATTCTGCTTGCACCTGTAGGGCCATACTTCTGGCAGTGAACATGTTACATGTGCTAAATTACATACCAGTGCACATATAGTTAATATGCTTTAGTTTTTTCCTAAGTACTCCCTCCGTTCCAAAATAGATGACCCAACTTTGTACTAACTTTGTACTGAAGTTAGTACAAAGTTGAGTCATCTATTTTGGAACGGAGAGAGTATTACCGTACTTCCTAGATATCACTGCCTACTATTTTACTTCTTGAATGCTATATTTATGATAATGGTGTTGTTCTGATGCCACCTGTTGGTTCCATCAGACTGCTTAATGTTCTCTATGCTTAATTACACATCAGCAAACTAGCATACGGTTCCACTGCTTTTTGTTTGTTTTACCCTACATTTTCTGATGCTAGCTATTACATCACTGCTCCGAGCCTCTGTTCATTACTTGTTTGTGTGTTCTTGATCTTCCCAAGTTGCATGACTAATTTGATGCTTCTATTAATTATGGATCTGCCAACCCCATCAAGCAAAATATTTGTTCTTTTGGCGCTGACACCTTGAACAAGCATAAAAATAGAGGGAAGCAGATATTGTCGTGTATGCACACACCCTTCTTTCATTAGATTAGATGAACCATTGATGATCAATTTGGACCAGTGCATGCGATTAAAATTGATTTTACCTAAATAGAGGGTGCAGAATAAACTACAACAACTAGATTTGCAACCACGGAATGCTGAAGATATCTTCAAAGAACATTGCAACATCAACGAGGCTTCACAGCAACATATGGTAAGCCAGTGTGTTTTAGTACATGTGAAATGTAATGCGAGTGGGCTACTTTCTTGGCTTGTGCCCTCAACCTGTAATCCTACCGAATTACAAATAGTTCAGTTGTCTGCTTTGCTATATTGCTTGATTCGAATGTTTGTTTGTTGTTACGCTATACCTGAGTTGGCCAATATGTCAGCAGTGCCTGTTGTACTATCGTAAAGAAATGCATGCCTATTTCATTTGAGTCCTTAACTTTTCCTCTCAACTTCATCACAAGACTGTCTTCATAGTTTATATGAGGCCACACTGTTAAGTGCTTTCTCAGATTATTTCAATTGCTTAGATGCCTTGGAAACTTAAATATAGCGGTGGTACACTCCCTTTCAACTAGGGATGTCAACTGGGTCCCGTTTAATCCCGATTAAAGTCCACTAGTGGTATGATAGTTCAAAAGAGTTTTTGTTTTTTGAGGAAAATGAACTAGGGAGCTAGCAAAAACTAACTAGATGGGACTGGCGGATGTCGTTTATTTGCCACTTACATCCCTAGTTTCATCCTACCATTTTAATTTCTTTTCGGCTGATGCTGCTTCGAACCATTTAAATATAGCTTGCCATGCTCGGCAATAATTTGTCTGTGGTTTACCATGTAAGCTTACTGCCTGGATCATACGATAAATATCTCTTACTTATGTCCAGCAGAAACCTTTTAGGATGCCGTTCACACTAGGACACAATGTACAAACCCATAATCTATTTGTGGAAGCAATGCGTCATCCATGTTACCAGATGGTAGCAGTTCAGAGGCAACACCGCTGGAGAGCAGTCTGAGCACAGATATTATAGTGCTTGAGGCTCTACTAGAGGCAGAAAGAGATGCTGTGGCTGCCATGAATGAGGTAATCTTTATCTTGAGGCTGGAAATTACGGAATTAGCGGCACGCATTATGCAAGCAACCCAAGAATTGGAGGAAGTAAGAATGTTGCATTTGAATATGGAGGAGGTCCTACTGTTTCTGCTATCTGAAGCCCAAGGTAATCCCGGTTCTTCTTTAGATACCAGTTGAAATCGTCATTAGATTATTGTACTTGCATGTTGTGTCATGTCTCTGTATGGATTATGTTGCAAGACCCCCTATGTTGTCCATGTGTTGTAATGATCCGAATTTTTTAGGCGAGGTAATCCTCAGTACTTGTATGATTGACATAAGGTGAACTGTTTTTCGTGTGAGCATATTGTATTGGATGAAATAACTGTTTGACTCAAAGTGTATCCAACCTACTGAATTCGAAGATCACGACATTTCTAAATCATGATCATATATAAAGGTGGAATAAATATTTGTTGTGGTTTTGAAGAAATAAATAACAAAACATAGAATTATCTGTGGATATTCGTAATTGAATACAAATTGGATTTGAATTTAGTTTGCTAGGGCCCAGGACAAACGTGAATGCTAATTCTCCCAAGTTTTAAATGAAGCGGCTAAACACCCACTATAATTTGTGGGCTTCCCGAAGCAAGTGTTTGCGAGATGGAAATTACTGTCTACCCCTGACACTTGACATCCATATCGACTGGATTTACACTATTGTCGATAGGGGTAGACTAGTAACTTCAATCAGACGTGACACAACGGCCTCTGAGCCCATTCAGACACGATGGGCGCCAAACGTGGGCGGCAAAACACATTTGATTCAAGCTCGTCCGAAAGACATGTGTCTCTTCCTCCATTTCCCCATTCATACACGGTGGGCGGCAAAACAAACTCTCCTCGTCCGAAATCGATGTAGGCTAATATTTTAAATAGGAGTGAGGGAGTCCTGGATTAGGGGGTCCTCGGATAGCCGGATTATATGGTTATGCCGGACTGTTGGACTATGAAGATACAAGATTGAAGACTTCGTCCCGTGTCCGGGTGGGACTCTCCTTTGCGTGGAAGGCAAGCTTGGCAAATCGGATATGTAGATTTCCTTCTCTATAACCGACTCCGTGTAACCCTATCCCCCCTTCGGTGTCTATATAGACCGGAGGGTTTAGTCCGTAGGACAACAACAATCATAATCATAGGCTAGCTTCTAGGGTTTAGCCTCTACGATCTCGTGGTAGATCAACTCTTATAATACTCATATCATCAAGATCAATCAAGCAGGAAGTAGGGTATTACCTCCATAGAGAGGGCCTGAACCTGGGTAAACATTGTGTCCCTCGCCTCCTGTTACCATTAGCCTTAGACGCACAGTTCGGGACCCCCTACCCGAGACCCATCGGTTTTGACACCGACGTTGGTGCTTTCATTGAGAGTTCCACTGTGTCGTCACCATAAGGCTTGATGGCTCCTTCAATCATCCACAGCGATGCGATCCAGGGTGAGGATTTCCTCCCCGGACAGATCTTCGTATTCGGCGGCTTTACACTGCGGGCCAACTCGCTTGGCCATCTAGAGCAGATCGATAGCTACGCCCCTGGCCATCAGGTCAGGTTTGAACTACACTGCCGACATCCGCGGAGACTTGATCTTCGACGGATTCGAGCCCATGACAGGTGCGCCATACAGTCATGATGAGCGCGACTTAGATCTGCCATCGGACAGTGTTCAGGAGAACGCACCTGCAACTACCCTGGCCTTAGATCCAGAGCAGATCATGCCATCCGAGGACGGGTGGATAGACCCTGCCATAGAGGCCGCACACTCATCGGCGGTAGAGCCGAACACAGACTTCGCCTCCAATGAGGTCCGCATCATCAGACCCTCGGACTCGTCTCCGGCCATAGGCTCCGAACCGTGCACATCTATGCCTATCGAACCTGATTGGGCACCGATCATGGAGTTTACCTCCGTGGATATCTTTCAGCACTCGCCCTTGGGTGATGTGCTAAATTCGTTGAAATCCCTCTCCTTGTCAGGAGACCCTTGGCCGAACTATGTCCGGCTTGAGTGGGAAGTGGACGACGAAGAATTTCATTACCCACCCACCACCCACTTGATAGCCACTGTTGACGACTTAACCAACATGCTTGATTTTGACTCCGAAGACATCGACGGTATGGACGACGATGCCGGAGAAGAACAGGAACCACCGCCCACAGGGCGCTGGGCAGCCACCTCATCATATGATATATATATATATATATATATATATATATATATATATATATATATATATATATATATATGGTGGACAGACCCAAAGAAAGCAATGGCGATGAGGCAATGGAGGATAACCCCCTGGAGAAGCAATCTAAGCGCCGGCATCAGCGGCGCCGCTCTAAGCCCCGCCATAGCAAAAATAGCGATACCGGCACACGAGACAATAGCACTCCGGATTATGCCGAAGACGAAAACAATCCCGCCCAGCCAGACTTCGAGCAAGCCAGACGGGAGGATGGGCAAGTTAGCCCTGATGAACATGCAATGGATGGAGACTTGGAGGATGACAATTACATGCCCCTCTCTGAAGACGAGGTGAGCCTCGGCGATGACGAATTTATTGTGCCTGAGGATCCCGTCGAGCAGGAGCGCTTCAAGCGCCAGCTTATAGCCACTGCAAAAAGCCTGAAGAAAAAGCAGCAGCAGCTTCAAGCTGATCAAGATCTTCTAACTGATAGATGGACTGAGGTCCTGGCAGCCGAGGAATACGGACTCGAGCACCCAACCAAAAGTTACCCATAGCGCAGGTTGTTACCTCAATTCGAGGAGGAGGCACTAGAGCCTACACTACCAGCGCAGGATGCGGCTGACCGGCCACCTCGTGGACGAGACAAAGCGGCATATCAACCCGAACACGAGCCCGCACCCCGTCGCCAAACAAATAAAAACACGAAGGCCGGGGGATACAGGCATGACCTGCGAGACGAGTTAGAAAATAAAGCAAGACGGTCAAGATCAATCTACGGATCATGGGGGTGCGCCCCAACGCGTGACGATGACTGCCAGGCCGGATAGACTAAATACAAATCTTGCCGGGCCGAATACAACCGACCAAACTCATTCGAACTGCGTCGTGATGTAGCTCGGCATAGAGGCGCCACACACCCCCTATGCTTCACTGACGAAGTAATGGAACACGAGTACCCAGAAGGGTTTAAACCCGTGAACATAGAATCATATGATGGAACAAAAGACCCTGCGGTATGGATCGAAGATTTCCTTCTCCACATTCACATGGCCCGCGGTGATGATCTGCATGCCATCAAGTACCTCTCACTAAAACTCAAGAGACCGGCTCGGCATTGGCTGAATAGTTTGCCGGCAAACTCCATTGGAAGTTGGAAGAACCTGGAAGACACATTCCTGGATAACTTCCAGGGCACTTATGTGCGACCACCGGATGCTAACGACTTAAGTCACATAACCCAATAGCCTAGAGAGTCAGCCAGGAAATTATGGACTCGGTTCCTAACTAAAAAGAACCAAATTGTCGACTGTCCGGATGCCGAATCCCTAGCAGCCTTTAAGCATAACATCCGTGACGAGTAGCTTGCCCGACACCTCGGCCAAGAGAAGCCGAAGTCCATGGCAGCCCTCACGACACTCATGACCCGCTTTTGTGCATGCGAGGTTAGCTGGCTGGCTCGTAGCAACAGCACATCAAGAAATCCTAGCACCTCAGACGCCAGAGACAGCAACGGCAAGCCCCGACGCAACAGACACAAGCGTCACAATAATGGCGATAACGTTGAAGACACGGTCGTCAATGCCGGATTCAATGGCTCTAAACCCGGTCAGCGGAAAAAGCCATTTAAAAGAAACAATCCGGGCCCGTCTAGTTTGGACCGCATACTCGATCGCTCATGTCAAATCCACGGCACCCCCGATAAACCAGCCAACGACACCAACAGAGAATGTTGGGTATTTAAACAGGCCGGCAAGTTGAATGCCGAAAACAAGGAAAAGGGGCTGCATAGCGATGACAATGAGGAGCCACGGCTGCCGAACACAGGAGGACAGAAGAAATTTCCTCCCCAAGTGAAAACGGTAAATATGATATACGCCACCCATATTCCCAAGCGGGGGCAGAAGCGTGCACTAAGGGACGTCTACACGATGGAGCCAGTCACCCCAAAGTTCAACCCATGGTCCTCTTGTCCGATCAACTTCGATTGCAGGGACCATCCGACCAGTATCCATCATGGCGGTTCAGCCGCGCTCGTCCTCGACCATATCATCGACGGATTCCACCTCACACGAGTCCTTATGGACGGTGGCAGCAGCCTGAACTTGCTCTATCAGGATACAGTGCACAAAATGGGCATCGATCCCTTAAGGATCAAACCCACCAATACCACCTTTAAAGGTGTCATACCAGGTGTTGAGGCCTGTTGCACGGGCTCAATCACACTAGAAGTAGTCTTCAGACCTCTGGACAACTTCCAAAGTGAGGAGTTAATCTTTGACATCGTCCCCTTCCATAGTGGCTATCACGCACTGCTCGGACGAATCGCATTTTCCAGATTCAATGCGGTACCGCATTATGCATACCTCAAGCTCAAGATGCCAGGACCTCGCGGGTTATCACAGTCAATGGAAACACAGAGCACTCCCTCCGTACGGAGGAGCAGACCGCCGCCCTCGCAGCAGAAGTACAGAGCAACCTTCTTAGGCAGACCTCCAATTCAGCAATAAAATCACCGGACACCGCTAAGCGAGTCCGAAGTACTCTGCAACAGGATCGTCCGGCACGTCCAAAGCTCGCCTAGCAATTTGGCCTCTGATACGTCCATTTTGCATCAGGCTTTTATATCAATATTTATTGCATTATGGGCTGTTATTTCACGTTATGTCACAATACTTATGGCTATTCTCTCTTATTTTACAAGGTTTACATGAAGAGGGAGAATACCGGCAGCTGGAATTCTGGGCTGGAAAAGGAGCAAATATTTAAGGCCTATTCTACGCAACTCCAAAAGTACTGAAACTCCACGGAATATCGTAAAATAAATAAAGAAAAATCGTCGCCAAAGATGAAGGCCAGGGGGCCCACACCCTGCTCACGAGGGTGGGGGCGCCCCCCCTGGGGCGCGCCCCCTACCTCATGGGCCCCCTGGTGGCTCTCCGATGCCCATCTTCTCCTATATGAAGTCTTTCAATGAGAAAAAAATAGAAGGCAACCTTTCGGGACGAGACTCCGCCGCCACGAGGCGGAACCAATCTAGAGCTCCGGCAGAGCTATTCTGCCGGGGACACTTCCCTCCGGGAGGGGGAAATCATCACCATCATCATCACCAACACTCCTCTCATTGGGACAGGGTAGTCTCCGTCAACATCTTCACCAGCACCATCTCATCTCCAAACCCTAGTTCATCTCTTGTATCCAATTCTTGTCTCCAAGTCCGGCATTGGTGCTAGTAGGTTGCTAGTAGCGTTGATTACTCTTTGTAGTTGATGCTAGTTGGTTTATTTGGTGGAAGATCGTATGTTCAGATCCTTTATGCATATTATTACCCCTCTGATTATGAACATGAATATGCTTTGTGAGTAGTTATGTTTGTTCCTGAGGACAAGGGAGAAGTCTTGCTATTAGTAGTCATGTGAATTTGGTATTCGTTCGATATTTTGATGAGTTGTATGTTGTCTAGCCTCTAGTGGTGTTATGTGAACGTCGACTACATAACACTTCACCATTATTTGGGCTTAGAGGAAGGCATTGGGAAGTAATAAGTAGATGATGGGGTGCTAGAGTGACAGAAGCTTAAACCCTAGTTTATGCGTTGCTTCGTAAGGGGCTGATTTGGATCCATATGTTTCATGCTACGGTTAGGTTTACCTTAATACTTTTGTTGTAGTTGCGGATGCTTGCAATAGAGGTTAGTCATAAGTGGGATGCTTGTTCAAGTAAGAACAGCACCCAAGCACCGGTCCACCCACATATCAAATTATCAAAGTACCGAATGCAAATCATATGAGCGTGATGAAAACTAGCTTCACGATATTCCCATGTGTCCTCGGGAGCGCTTTTCCTATTCTAAGAGTTTGTCCAAGCTTTTCCTTTGCTACAAAAGGTATTGCGCCACCTTGCTGCACTTTATTTACTTTTGTTACTTGTTTCTCATTACAATTTATCTTATCACAAAACTATCTGTTACCACTTATTTCTGTACTTGCAGAGAATACCTTGCTGAAAACCGCTTATCATTTCCTTCTGCTCCTCGTTGGGTTCGACACTCTTACTTATCAAACGGACTACGATAGATCCCCTATACTTGTGGGTCATCAAGACTCTTTTCTGGCGCCGTTGCCGGGGAGTGAAGCGCCTTTGGTAGGTGGAATTTGGTAAGGAAAAATTTATTTAGTGTGCTGAAATTTTCTGTCACTTGTTACTATGGAAAGTAATTCTCTGAGGGGCTTGTTCGGGGTATCTTCACCCCGTCCAGTAGAGCAAAGAGTTGCTCCTCAACCTACTGAACCTACTGAACCTATTGAAAATGAAACTCCTTTTGAGATTCCTTCGGGTATGATGGAAAAACTGCTAGCTAACACTTTTACAGGAGATGGAACAAAGCATCCTGATGAACATCTACGCTATGTGGATGAAGTTTATGGACTATTTAAGCTTGCAGGTATACCCGATGATGTTGTTAAGAAGAAGGCCTTCCCTTTATCTTTGAAGGGAGACGCACTGACATGGTATAGGCTATGTGATGATATGAGATCATGGAACTATAAAAGATTGAAATTGGAATTTCATCATAAGTATTATCCTATGCATCTTGTTCATCTTGATCGCAATTATATATAAAATTTTTGGCCTCGCGAAGGAGAAAGCATCGCTCAAGCTTGGGGGAGGCTTAAATCAATGTTATATTCATGCCCCAATCATGAGCTCTCAAGATAAGTAATTATGCAAAGTTATTATTCTCGGCTTTCTGATAACAATCGCGCCATGCTTGATACTTCTTGTGTTGGCTCTTTTATGATGAAGACTATTGAATTTAAATGGAATTTATTGGATATAATTAAACGCAACTCTGAAGATTGGGACCTCGACGAAGGTAAGGAGTCAGGTATGACACCTAAGTTTGATTGTGTTAAATCTTTTATGGATACCGATATTTTCTGTAAGTTTAGCACTAAATATGGACTTGACTCTGAGATAGTAGCTTCTTTCTGTGAATCTTTTGCTACCTATGTTGATCTCCCCAAGGAGAAGTGGTTTAAATATCATCCTCCCATAGAAGTAAAAGTAGCTGCACCTATTAAAGTTGAAGAAAAGACTGTCACTTATAATGATCCTATTGTTCCCACTTCTTATGTTGAGAAACCACCTTTCCCTGTTAGAATGAAGGATCATGCTAAAGCTTCAACTGTTGTTCGTAAAAGCAATATTAGAACTTATACTCCTCCTGAGAAAGTCAAAGTAGAACCTAATATTGCTATTGTTAAAGATCTCTTGTCTGATAATATTGATGGGCATGTTATTCAATTCCGTGGTGAAACTGCTAGAATTGCTAAACCTTGTGCTAGAGATAAACATAGACCTGTGGTAGGCGTGCCTGTTATTTCTGTTAAAATAGGAGATCATTGTTATCATGGCTTATGTGATATGGGTGCTAGTGCTAGTGTTATACCTATTACCTTGTATGAAGAAATTATGCATGATATTGCACCTGCTGAGTTAGAAGATATTGATGTTACAATTAAACTTGCCAATAGAGATACTATATCTGCAATGGGAATTGTTAGAGATGTTAAAGTCTTGTGTGGAAAAACCAAATAACCCGCTGATTTTCTTGTTCTTGGTTCTCCACAAGATAGCTTTTGTCCCATTATATTTGGTAGACCCTTCTTGAATACTGTTAATGCTAAGATAGACTGCGAAAAGAATGTTGTTACTATTGGCTTGGATGATATGGTTCATGAGTTTAATTTCTCTAAATTTAGTAAACAACATCATGAGGAAGAATTGCCTAGTAAGGATGAAATTATTGGTCTTGCTTCTATTTCCGTACCTCCTAGTGATCCTTTAGAACACTATTTGCTAGACCATGAAAATGATATGTTCATGAATGAAAGGAGGGAAATAGATGAAGTATTCTTTAAACAGGAACCTATTCTGCAACATAATTTGCCTGTTGAAATCCTAGGGGGTCCTCCTCCACCCAAGGGTGATCCCGTGTTTGAGCTTAAACCGTTTCCTGATAATCTTAAATATGCTTATCTTGATGAAAATAAAATATATCCTGTCATTATTAGTGCTAACCTTTCAGAGCATGAAGAAGAAAGATTATTGAAAACTCTGAAGAAGCACCGTGCCGCTATTGGATATACTCTGGATGATCTTAAGGGCATCAGTCCCACTCTATGTGAACATAAAATAAATTTGGAAGCGGATGCCAAACCAGTTCATGATCCTCAACGACGTTTGAATCCTAAAATGAAAGAAGTGGTAAGAAAAGAAATACTCAAGCTCCTGGAGGCAGGTATAATTTATCCCGTTGCTGATAGTCAGTGTGTAAGTCTTGTCCATTGTGTCCCTAAGAAGGGAGGTATTACTGTTGTCCCTAATGATAAAGATGAATTGATTCCGCAAAGAATTATCACAGGTTATAGGATGGTAATTGATTTCCGCAAATTAAATAAGGCTACTAAGAAAGATCATTACCCCTTGCCTTTTATTGATCAAATGCTAGAAAGATTATGCAAACATACACATTATTGCTTTCTAGATGGTTATTCTGGTTTCTCTCAAATACCTGTGTCGGCTAGAGATCAATCAAAGACTACTTTTACATGCCCTTTTGGTACTTTTGCTTATAGACGTATGCCTTTAGGTTTATGTAATGCACCTGCTACCTTTCAAAGATGCATGATGGCTATATTCTCTGACTTTTGCGAAAAGATTTGTGAGCTTTTCATGGACGACTTTTCCGTCTATGGTTCCTCTTTTGATGATTGTTTGAGCAATCTTGCTCGAGTTTTGCAGAGATGTGAAGAAACTAATCTTGTCTTGAATTGGGAAAAGTGCCATTTTATGGTTAATGAAGGTATTGTCTTGGGGCACAAAGTTTCTGAAAGAGGTATTGAAGTTGATAAAGCCAAGGTTGATGCTATTGAAAAGATGCCATGTCCCAAGGACATCAAAGGTATAAGAAGTTTCCTTGGTCACGCCGGATTTTATAGGAGGTTCATTAAGGACTTCTCAAAAATTTCTCAGCCTCTGACTAATTTACTACATAAAGATGTACCATTTGTCTTTGATCATGATTGTGTAGAAGCATTTGAAATACTTAAGAAAGCATTAGTCTCTGCACCTGTTGTTCAACCACCTGATTGGAATTTACCCTTTGAAATTATGTGTGATGCTAGTGATTATGCTGTAGGTGCTGTTCTAGGGCAAAGAGTTGACAAGAAATTAAATGTTATCCATTATGCTAGTAAGACTCTAGACAATTCTCAAAGAAATTATGCTACTACCGAAAAGGAACTTTTAGCAGTTGTATTCGCTTGTGATAAATTCAGACCCTATATTATTGATTCTAAAGTAACTATTCACACTGATCATGCTGCTATTAAATATCTTATGGAAAAGAAAGATGCAAAACCTAGACTCATTAGATGGGTTCTCTTGCTGCAAGAATTTGATTTGCATATTGTTGATAGAAAAGGAGCTGAGAACCCTGTTGCAGACAACTTATCTAGGTTAGAGAATGTTCTTGATGACCCACTACCTATTGATGATAGCTTTCCTGATGAACAATTAAATGTCATAAGAACATCTCGTAGCACTCCTTGGTATGCTGATTATGCTAATTATATTGTTGCTAATACCACCTAGCTTCACATACCAACAAAAGAAAAAGGTTTTCTATGACTTGCGACATTACTTTTGGGATGACCCACATCTTTATAAAGAAGGAGTAGATGGTGTTATTAGACGTTGTGTACCTGAGCATGAACAGGAACAGATCCTACGCAAGTGTCACTCTGAGGCTTATGGAGGACACCACGCTGGAGATAGAACTGCACATAAGGTATTGCAATCTGGTTTTTATTGGCCTACTCTCTTCAAGGATGCCCGTAAGTTTGTTTTGTCTTGCGATGAATGTTAAAGAATTGGTAATATTAGTAGACGTCAAGAAATGCCTATGAATTATTCACTTGTTATTGAACCATTTGATGTGTGTGGCTTTGATTATATGGGACCGTTTCCTGCCTCCAATGGATATACACATATTTTAGTTGCTATTGATTACGTTACTAAGTGGGTAGAAGCTATTCCAACTAGTAGTGCTGATCATAACACCTCTATTAAAATGCTTAAGGAAGTTATTTTTCCGAGGTTTGGAGTCCCTAGATATTTAATGACTGATGGTGGTTCACACTTTATTCATGGTGCTTTCCGTAAAATGCTTCCTAAATATGATGTCAATCATAGAATTGCATCTCCATATCACCCGCAGTCTAGTGGTCAAGTAGAATTGAGCAATAGAGATATCAAATTAATTTTGCAAAAGACTGTTAATAGGTCTAGAAAGAATTGGTCCAAGAAACTGGATGACGCATTATGGGCCTATAGAACTGCATATAAGAATCCTATGGGTATGTCTCCGTATAAAATGGTTTATGGAAAAGCATGCCACTTACCTCTCGAACTAGAACATAAGGCATATTGGGATATTAAAGATCTCAATTATGATTTCAAACTTGCTGGTGAGAAGAGGTTATTTGATATTACCTCACTTGATGAATGGAGAATTATGAAAATGCAAAGTTGTTTAAAGAAGAAGTTAAAAGATGGCATGACAAAAGGATACAAAAGTGTGAGTTTAATGTAGGTGATTATGTATTGCTATACAACTCTCATTTAAGATTTTTTGCAGGAAAACTTCTCTCCAAATGGGAAGGTCCCTATGTTATCGAGGAGGTGTATCGTTCTGGTGCCATAAAAATCAACAACTTCGAAAGCACAAATCCGAAGGTGGTAAACGGTCAAAGGATCAAACACTATATCTCAGGTAATCCTATAAATGTTGAAACCAATATTATTGAAACCGTAACCCCGGAGGAATACATAAGGGACACCTTCCAGACCGTTCCAGACTCCGAAAAGGAATAGGTATGTGGTACGGTAAGTAAACCGACTCCAAAACAATTTTAAAGGCAATATTTCTCAGTTTTGGAATATTTAGAAAAATAGAAAAATAAGTGACAGTCCGAGAAGGACACGAGGCCTTCACGAGGGTGGAGGGCGCGCCCTACCCCCTGGGCGTGCCCCCTACCTCGTGAGCACCTCGTGTGCCCTCCGGACTCTGTTTTCTTGTACGATACGTGTTTTGGTCGGTAAAAATTCATTATATATACTCCCGAAGGTTTTGACTCTCGTATCACGCAAATATCTCTGCTTTCGTTTCGAGCTATTTTCGTTGCAGATTTAGAGCACCATGACTTCTCCCTCCTCCAACAACAAAGACAGCGATGCTTGGCTATTGAAGATAGAGTTGAAGAGAGAGGAACCAGAAGAGATCAACAAGGATGAAAGGATCAAGAAGGCCATGGAGGTTCAAGCTCCGGTGGTGAAAGAAGAAGACATCTCTTAACCTTTACCTAACCTTTTCACTCCAACAAATATTGAAGCCTTCAAGATGATTGAGTTAGCCCGCATACAGAACAAGTATCTTACACAGGGGAATATTTTGTTGAAGGGTCATATTGCTGGGCTCAAGGGCATTATCCACAAGTTGGAGGAACTTTTACGCTCGATGTGTGATTATCCACCGTCATCATCACCACCTCCATCACCTCCGAGGAAATAATCACATGGGTATGGGCACTCCCCTTGACAACTGCCAATCTTGGGGGAGGTGACCTGGTATCGTATCACCATCACAACTCCCATCTTTACTGTTTTTCTTAGTCCGATCCTATTAGTAGTATCTTGATTTAGTAGAATAAAGTCATGGCATGATCTAGTTTTGAGTTTTGCTTTATGATCCTTCTTTGTAATCGAGTCCGTGACCTATATAATAAAGATTAGTGTTGAGTCAAGGGCTTGATTATTTTGCCATGATCTTGGGTAAATAGAAAGAAGAAAAAGAATAAAAAGAATCAAAGAGTTCAGATTGATCTTATTGAAAGTAATGACTTCACATAGAAAGAGTATGATGATTAAAAGTTGTTGGGATTTGGCAAATATAGCTTTGGTCATCGTTGCAATTAATAGGAAGTAATAAGGAAAGAGAGGTTTCACATATAGATATATTATCATTGACATCTTTAATGATTGGGAGCACTCATTAAAATATGACATGCTAAAGAGTTGAGGTTGGACAAGGAAGACAACATAATGAGTTATGTTTTCTTACATCTGAGATAAAGTATGTTGTCATGGGTCCTCTAACGTGTTGAGCTTGTCTTCCCCCTCATGCTAGCCAAATTCTCAGCACCAAGTAGAAATACTACTTGTGCTTCCAAATACCCTTAAACCAGTTTTGCCATGAGAGTCCACCATATCTACCTATGGATTGAGTAAGATCCTTCAAGTAAGTTGTCATCGGTGCAAGCAATAAAAATTTCTCTCTAAATATGCATGACTTATTAGTGCGGAGAAAATAAGCTTCGTACGAACTTGTTGCGTAATAAAAGCGACGGACTGCATAATAAAGGTCCACATACAAGGGGCAATATAAAGTGACGTTCTTTTGCATTAAGATTTTGTGCATCAACCCTAAACGCGCATGACAACCCCTGCTTCCCTCTGTGAAGGGCCTATCTTTTATTATTATCCTCTACCTTATGCAAGAGTCACGGTGATCTTCACATTTCCTTTTTATCCTTTGGCAAGCTCAGCATGTTGGAAAGAACATGATATATATATATATATATATATATATATATATATATATATATATATATATATATATATATATATATATATCTAATTGGATGTAGGGGAGCATGAATTATTATTGTTGACATTACCCTTGAGGTAAAAGGTTGTGGGGCAAAACTTAAGCCCCTATCTTTCTCTGTGTCTGATTAAAACTCTGTAACCACAAGTGTTGCGTGAGTGTTAGCAATTATGAAGGACTAAGTGATAGTTGAGTATGTGGACTTGCTTTTAAGCTCTGACATAGACTCTTTCTGATGTTATGATAAATTGCAATTGCTTCAATGACTGAGGTTATAATTTGTTGGTGCCCAATAAGGTTTCTGATTCACTTTTGCTTTGTGAAAAGATCATCACTTGAACATAAGTAATTATATGACAAAATCTATATATGTTGCTATTATGGAAATAATCATGATGCCTTCATGCCCGTATTTTATTTTTATCGACGCCTATACCTCTAAACATGAGGACATATTTACTGTTATCGGCTTTTCGCTTGAGGACAAGCGAGGTCTAAGCTTGGGGGAGTTGATACGTCCATTTTGCATCATGCTTTTATATCAATATTTATTGCATTATGGGCTGTTATTTCACGTTATGTCACAATACTTATGACTATTCTCTCTTATTTTACAAGGTTTACATGAAGAGGGAGAATGCCGGCAGCTGGAATTCTGGGCTGGAAAAGGAGCAAATATTGGAGGCCTATTCTGCGCAACTCCAAAAGTCCTGAAACTCCACAGAATATCTTAAAATAAATAAAGAAAAATCGTCGCCAAAGATGAAGGCCAGGGGGCCCACACCCTGCTCACGAGGTTGGGGGGCTCGCCCCCCCTGGGGCGCGCCCCCTATCTCGTGGCCCCCTGGTGGCTCTTCGACGCCCATCTTCTCCTATATGAAGTCTTTTGATGAGACAAAAAATAGAAGGCAACCTTTCGGGACGAGACTCCGCCGCCATGAGGCGGAACCTTGGCGGAACCAATCTAGGGCTCCGGCAGAGCTGTTCTGCCGGGGACACTTCCCTCCCGGAGGGGGAAATCATCACCATCTTCATCACCAACGCTCCTCTCATCGGGAGAGGGAAATCTCCATCAACATCTTCACCAGCACCATCTCATCTCCAAACCCTAGTTCATCTCTTGTATCCAATTCTTGTCTCCAAGTCCGGAATTTGTGCTAGTAGGTTGCTAGTAGTGTTGATTGCTCCTTGTGGTTGATGCTAGTTGGTTTATTTGGTGGAAGATCGTATGTTCAGATCCTTTATGCATATTATTACCCCTCTGATTATGAACATGAATATGCTTTGTGAGTAGTTACATTTGTTCCTGAGGACAAGGGAGAAGTCTTTCTATTAGTAGTCATGTGAATTTGGTATTCGTTCGATATTTTGATGAGATGTATGTTGTCTAGCCTCTAGTGGTGTTATGTGAACGTCGACTACATAACACTTCACCATTATTTGGGCCTAGAGGAAGGCATTGGGAAGTAATAAGTAGATGATGGGTTGCTAGAATGATAGAAGCTTAAACCCTAGTTTATGCGTTGCTTCGTAAGGGGCTGATTTGGATCCATATGTTTCATGCTATGGTTAGGTTTACCTTAATACTTTTGTTGTAGTTGCGGATGCTTGCAATAGAGGTTAATCATAAGTGGGATGCTAGTTCAAGTAAGAACAGCACCCAAGCACCGGTCCACCCACATATCAAATTATCAAAGTACCGAACGCGAATCATATGAGCGTGATGAAAACTAGCTTGACGATATTCCCATGTGTCCTCGGGAGCACTTTTCCTATTATAAGAGTTTGTCCAGGCTTGTCCTTTGCGACAAAAAGGATTGGGCCACCTTGCTACACTTTATTTACTTTTGTTACTTGTTGCTCGTTACAATTTATCTTATCACAAAACTATTTGTTACCACTTATTTCAGTACTTGCAGAGAATACCTTGCTGAAAACCGCTTATCATTTCCTTCTGCTCCTCGTTGGGTTCGACAATCTTACTTATCGAAAGGACTACGATAGATCCCCTATACTTGTGGGTCATCAGCCTCCATCCTATTCCTAGTCAAGCGGCGAAATTTGTGTTGTGCGCACATAATTACGCACTTAAAATACCGTGGGCATCGACGGAGGCACAACTAGAATGCGGTCCACAATGCGGCTCAGCCGCCCCAGGATCCATATACCCTGCTCCCTTTTCTTTCTTTCAGGTCCATATTTTCTGGAGACCCTTCCAATAGCCTGATTATTGGACCCATCACGGGATGGAAACACCAAGGAGGCGAAGAGCTTTGATGTACAAGGGAATCCCCAGGCGATCTCTGATAACGATCGCTATACCTGTTTTACATACCCACACGCAGCTCGCTATTGGTTAGGACATGTAAAATAGTCATATTTTTCTTATCGCACTACTTGTATACATACGCCTTGACGTATTATTCAAATAACAATGGAAAATAATGTACAGCATTAGCTTATTATTACATTTCTTTATCTTTTTCATTGACTGTTTATTTATTACAAATTGCACCCGTACGCTTTCGTACGTTCAACTCACCAGGGGCTTTGCTGTACCCCATAACACAGCAAGAAAAGTTCAAACACTTTTGACAGTGCGACACCCTGAACTTATAGCACTATATGCATCAGCTCCGAATCATGTCTTGGGTCAATAGTTGGGTTTGCCCGGCTCCCATGTTTTGCTGCCTTACGCTCCGCTATATCGGCTAAGGTGGCACAGGGAGAACTACTGCGATTGTGTCCCAGTTCTTCCGGACGAGCACCTTAGTAGAGAAAGCCGAAAACTGACTGTCATCATGCGGCGAGAGCTGGTCGCTGTTCCAGAGGTCTCAAATCCTTAAAGATTTTTTTCGCTTTGGGTGAGGAATCGGCCTTTGTCCGATTTAGGCGTGTATAGCGCCCCAAGTTCGGCCTTCCAAATACCAGGGGCTATGCCAAAATTTAAAATTATAGAACTTCAATGGCTAAGTGAGAGTGATAAAGCTGTATAGTCCGATTGCCTTGTTCGTTGCGCTAAAAACCTCCTTAAAGGACCAAAAATTTGGATAAATAGTGTTTAGATTTATCCCGAACACCCCGCTAGTAGTTACATGGGGGCAGAAGCCGACGACTGGCCAACTCTCAGATTTTATAAACGGTCGCACAAAAGGTAAAATTTTAAATCAGCAAGCGTTATATTGCACAAATGAACTTGTTTTCATATTACAGGATCAAAAATGAGTACATTCACTCAAATATTACACCCTTAGCACATTGCTACGCCACAAGGCGGGACCCCTTCAGGACACTGTCATAATACTTTTCGGGGTGGCAGTGCTTGTTGCCCTTAAGTGGCCCCGCCGTCATCAGCTTCTCGGCATCCATCTTAGCCCAGTGCACTTTCGCGCGGGTGAAGGCCATGCACGCGCCTTCAATGCAAACTGACCGCTTTTATGACTTCAAGCTGCGGGCAGGCATTTACAAGCCGCTTTACTAGGCCGAAATAGCTGTTGGGCAGGGGCTCGGCAGGCCACAACCGGACTATGAGGTCCTTCATGGCTAGTTCGGCCGCCTTGTGAAGTTCGACCAGTTGCTTTAGCTGGTGGCTCAAGGGCATCGGATGTTCGGTCCCAATATATTGGGACCAGAACAACTTCTCCGTCGATCTCCCTTCCTCAGCTCGGTAGAACTCTGCGGCATCAGATATGTTGCACGGTAGATATGCGAATGCTCCTGGAGAGCTCCAAATTCGGGTAAGTAAAAGGAAAGTCTCCTTCACACCTTGCTTTGCATAATGAATGCCTTACCCGCCGCTATATTTTTGGCCGCCTGAATCTCCTGGAGGGCCTTTTGGGCTTCGGCTTTTGCATCTCGCGCACTCTGGAGGGCCTTAGCAAGCTCAGACTCTTGAGTCTTAGAGTCACGCTCCAAGGACTCGTATTTTTTGATCTTGCTAGACCTCATCAACCCGGGCCTCTTGCTTCTCGCGCTCGGCGCGCTCCTTGGCCGCCTTGTCTTCAGCCTCGGTCAGCGCCTTCTTAAGGGCCGCCACTTCGGTCGTGGCCCCTATTAAAGTTCATGACGCTTCTATTAGCGGAAACCATTATTCTTTATAAATATACCGACGGGGTATTGTGTACCTTTGTTCTCCTCGAGCTGCCTCTTCACGAGGCCAAGCTCTCCCTCGGTCCACTCCAAGTCCCGCTTCAGTCCGAAGACCTCCGCAGTACGAGCGGCAGCGGCTAGCAGCGACACCTGCTTATTCACATAGACATATTCTGTTAGACTCCTGTGGACGTTATTTGATCCTCTATTCGGCCTTTCTTTTTGAACACCAAACAAAGCATCAGGGGCTACTGTCTATACTATGATATTTTCTTACAATTTTATTACTTACCTCAAAGCCTGTTAGAAGGCTAGCGCAGGCTTTGGTCAATCCGCTTTTGGCGAACCGGACCTTCTCAATCACCGTACTCATGATGGTACGGTGATCTTCACCAATGGAAGCGCCGCAAAGCGCTTCTAGCAAGTTGTCCGATGCCTCTGGATGGACAGAGGTCATCGGCACGAGCGGCTCGCCCCCATTAGAGAGAGGCTGCCTGCCCGAATCCGGAACCACTAGGGGTTCTAGAGCAAAACCCGGCTGGGGGCCAGACTTGATGCGGCCCCCGTTATCGGAATCCATGGGGGTCTTCCCCCATGTGCTCGGCGACTGGAATTTCGCCTGGGGGCGTCTCCAAAACTGTCTCCCCCTGGTCCGGTATCCTCTGAGACAACACCTCGGTGTCGTCCGTGAGCTTGGGGGAGGAGGCTGTCGGGAGTGAATCGCTGTTCATCGCCGACAGGCCCAAAGATCCATCCGAAGAGATGCCCCGATGTGGGATTTGGCCGGACTGCATATGCATGTTCGGCATAATAAGAAGCAACAAAGCAAAACATACCGGAAGTATTATGGTGTCCGGATACTTACGACTTCACCAGGGGTTGTCCCTGGGCAACCACTCCTCGCCGCTCTAGGTGGCTGTGGTGCAGTGGTCCAGAAGGGAGGTCTTTCCCTTCTTGGACCCTTTGGCCTCCCCAGACGGGGCAGCCTTCCTCTTCTTCTCCCCCCCCCCAGTTGGAGGGGAGGGATTTCCTCTTCCTCCTCCTCGACTTCGTTGGAGGAGTGCGTCTTGGTGTCTTCGGACGTCATGTCTGAAGCCACCTTACGCCAGACACCTTTCCTGGTCCCCGTGGCCTTCTTCTTGGCCTTCTTCTCCGGCACCTCATAGGGCGCCGGAAACAGCATCTTCATTAACATAGGCGATGCTGGATCTTTGGGTAGTGGAGCCGGACAGTGAATCTGCTCCGCTATTGCTACCCAGTTCTGTAGAATTGGCATGGAGGCTTAGATTCCTCCCGCGAATATGCTGAGAAAAGGCACATCTTGCAAAATATAAAAACTTACCGGATTGGCGGGGCGCTTTGTGCTGAGTCCGCGATCTTCGGCTATGGGCGGTGGTACCTCAGTGGCCTTGAACAGCACCTTCTAGACATCTTCGTGCATCGTGTCGAAGAGCTCTTGCAGCGTCTGGGTGTTCGGCCGGGTCGAACTCCCATATATTGTAAGACCGTCTCTAACACGGAAGGATCCGGCGGATGAGCATGACCTGGACCACGTTGACAAGCTTGATTTTCTTGCCTATCATATTTTTGATGCAGGTCTAAAGTCTGGTCAGCTCCACCGATGAGCCCCAGGCTAAGCCCTTCTCTTTCCAGGAGGTGAGCCGCATGGGAATGCCGGATCAAAATTCAGGGGTCGCCGCCCAGTTGGTGTCGCGCGGCTTGGTGATGTAGAACCACCCCGATTGCCACCCCTTCACGGTCTCCACATAGGAGCCTTCGGGCCATGTGACATTGGGCATCATGCCCACCATGGCACCCCCGCACTCCGCTTGCTGGCCGCCCACCACCTTTGGCTTCATGTTGAAGGTCTTTAGCCATAGGCCGAAGTGGGGCGTAATGCAGAGGAAGGCCTCGCACACGACGATAACACCGAGATGTTTAGGATGAAATTGGGGGCCAGATCATGGAAGTCCAGCCCGTAGTAGAACATAAGCCCGCGGACGAATGGGTGGAGGGGGAAGTCCAGTCCGCGGACGAAGTGAGAGAGAAACACTACCCTCTCCTGGGGCTTCGAGGTAGGAAAGATCTGCCCTTCGGCAGGGAGCCGGTGCGTGATGTCTGCGGCCAGGTATCCGGCCTCCCGAAGCTTCATGATGTCCTCCACCGTAACGGAGGAGACCATCCACTTGCCTCCCGCTCCGGACATTCTTGAAATGACTTTGTGGAGAAAGCTTGGGCACTAGAGCTCGAGCGAGCAAGAATGGATGAGTGGAGGAAGAAGGAGGCGTGAGTAAAGAAGGGGAATCCTTTTCTCTTTATAAAGGCGGTAGAAACCATGCACCTCCCCACTTGCCCTGTAAACTCGCTTATTTCCCAAGCGTCATGTTGATGGCGCAGTTGGGTTACCCACACCCATATTGATGAGAATCCCGTGATAAGGGGACACGTCTCTGCTTCGACAAGACGTGCCAATAAAACCGCCTTGCAATATGTGCAGCAGCAGGTTGAGAAAAACGGTTCAAATGATAACCGGGCCATGGAGTGATGTCATGCTGTGAAAAGTTGTCAGCAGATTGGATTTGTGGAATATTGTGCTCTCTATGGTGGTATGTGGAAATTGTTTTGCAGAGCCGGACACAATTCTTGTGTTCAAGATCTACTTTGGAGTATTCGGAGAAGGAACCCGCCTTGCAATGCCGAAGACAATCTGCGCGCCAGACTCATCGTCATTGAAGCCTGGTTCAGGGGCTACTGAGGGAGTCATGGATTAGGGGGTCCTCGGACAGCCGGACTATATGCTTATTCCGGACTGTTGGACTATGAAGATACAAGATTGAACACTCCGTCCGTGTCTGGGTGGGACTCTCCTTTGCGTGGAAGGCAAGCTTGGCAATTTGGATATGTAGATTTCCTTCTCTGTAACCGACTTTGTGCAACCCTAGCCCCCTCCGGTGTCTATATAAACCAGAGGATTTAGTAACAATCATAATCATAGGCTAGCTTCTAGGGTTTAGCCTCTACGATCTCGTGGTAGATCAACTCTTATAATACTCATATCATCAAGATCAATCAAGCAGGAAGTAGGGTATTACCTCCATAGAGAGGGCCCGAACCTGGGTAAACATTGTGTCCCCCGCCTCCTATTACCATTAGACTTAGACGCACAGTTTGGGACCCCCTACCCGAGATCTGCCGGTTTTGACACCGACAAGGGGCAGATGTGTAACTTCCCCCAGATGTGACGCAACCGCCCTACCTGTCAGCCCCATCCATACACCGTGGGTGCCAACCGTGGGCGGCAAAACACCCTCTCCTCGCCCGAAATAGTTACCGGCAAATATTTGGGAGATGCGAGATTACCGTCCTATCCCCAACCGATGCGATGTACGTAATTTTAAACGGGGGATAAGTTCATAACTTTCCCACATTTCAGAGAAGCGCATCCCAAAGTTTGAGATCCCCCCTCCCCTCCATTTCCCCATTCATACACCTTCAGCGGCACGACAACCTCCGCACTGCGGCCAGCCTCCTCCGTCCGCCACCCCATCCTCCACCTTGCCGGAGCCGCTACCCCTACCCCATCGTCCACTGCAAGAGATGGACGTCTCTCATCCACGTCGTTGGACCAGGATCCTTTCATTCCATCCCCTCGCTTCTTCGGCGCCGTCGTCCACCTTGTCGTTGCTGCTCCGACGACCTCCTCGTCCATGGCACCAGGATTTATCCCCCGACCTGGCCATCTGCCGTCTAAAGTCTTCTTCCCCGCCGCTGACAGCCATCGCACCCACAACATCCTCAACGTATCAGCATAGGCCTACACGGCGTCACAAGAGAGGTGGTACTCTTCCATATGTGCTTAAGTTATTGATCTCACCTGGAAAAAAGATCGTAATTTGTTTACTGTACTTTTCTTGTCCGTACCAAATCGTAGTGGCTAGTTGAAAGCAAACATTGGTTGTGAAGTAGCTTTGTCCGGTTTGCACCTTCAGATCCGCCATGGCACGGGCACTTGATGTCTACTACACAACCTTCTTCTTGTAGACGTTGTTGGGCCTGCAAGTGCATAGGTTTGTAGGACAGTAGCAAATTTCCCTCAAGTGGATGACCTAAGGTTTATCAATCCGTAGGAGGCGTAGGATGAAGATGGTCTCTCTCAAACAACTCTGCAACCAAACAACAAAGAGTTTCTTGTGCCCCCAACACACCCAATACAATGGTAAATTGTATAGGTGCACTAGTTCGGCGAAGAGATTGTGATACAAGTGCAGAATAGATGGTAGATATAGGTTTTTGTAATCTAAAATAATAAAAACAGCAAGGTATCGAGCGATAAAAGTGAGCGTAAACGGTATTGCAATGGTAGGAAACAAGGCCTAGGGTTCATACTTTCACTAGTGCAAGTTCTCTCAACAATAATAACATAGATAGAACATATGACAAGCCCTCAACATGCAACAAAGAGTCACTCCAAAGCCACTAATAGCAAAGAACAAACGTAGAGATTATGGTCGGGTAGGAAACCACCACAAAGCTATTCTTTCGGATCGATCTATAAAAGAGTTCGTACTAGAATAACACCTTAAGATACAAATCAACCAAAACCCTAATGTCACCTAGATACTCCATTGTCACCTCAAGTATCCGTGGGCATGATTATACGATATGCATCACACAATCTCAGATTCATCCAACCAACATGAAAGTACTTCAAAGAGTGCCCCAAAGCTACTACAGGAGAGTCAAGAACGTGTGCCAACCCCTATGCATAGGTTACCAAGTGTCACGAAACCCGCAAGTTGATCACCAAAACATACATCAAGTGGATCAATAGAATAACCCATTGTCACCACGGTTATTCCACGCAAGACATACATCAAGTGTTCATAAAAGACTCAATCCGATAAGATAACTTCAAAAGGGGAAACTCAATTCATCACAAGAGAGTAGAGGGGGAGAAACATCATAATATCCAACTACAATAGCAAAGCTCGGGATACATCAAGATCGTGCCATAGATGGCACACGAGAGAGAACACGAGAGAGATAGAGATCAAACACATAGCTACTGGTACATACCCTCAGCCTTGAGGGTTAACTACTCCCTCCTCGTCATGGATAGCGCCAGGATGATGAAGATGGCCTCCGGTGATGGGATCCCCCTCCGGCAGGGTGCCGGAACAGGGTCCCGATTGGTTTTTGGTGGCTACAGAGGCTTGCGGCGGCGGAACTCCCGATCTATCTTCTGTTCTGGAAGTTTTAGGGTACGTAGGTATATATGGGTGAAAGGAGTACGTCGGTGGAGCTACAGGGGCCCCACGAGGCAGGGGGCGCGCCTGGGGGGGTGGGCGCACCCTCCACCCTCGTGGGCAGCCTGGGATTCCCCTGGCGTGCACTCCAAGCCCATCTGATTGGTTTCCTTCCAAAATTAACTTCTCCAGTTGATTTCGTTCCGTTTTGACTCCATCTGATATTCCTTTTCCTCGAAACACTAAAATAGGAATAAAACAGCAAATCTGGGCTGGGCCTCCGGCTAATAGGTTAGTCCCAAAAATACTATAAAAGTGGATAATAAAGCCCAATATTGCCTAAAACAGTAGATAAAGTAGCATGGAGCAATCAAAAATTATAGATACGTTGGAGACGTATCAAGCATCCCCAAGCTTAATTCCTACTCATCCTCAAGTAGGTAAATGATAAAAAAGAATTTTTGATGCGGAGTGATACTTTGGCATAATTTCAATGTAAATCTTCTTAATTGTGATATGTATATTCAGATCCGAAAGATTCAAGACAAAAGTTCATATTGACATAAAAATAATAATACTTCAAGCATACTAATCAAAGCAATCATGTCTTCTCAAAATAACATGGCAAAAGAAAGTTCATCCCTACAAAATCATAGAGTTAGGCTATGCTTCATTTTCGTCACACAAAGATGTTCCCAACTTCTATACCCCCGATGACAAGCCAAGCAATTGTTTCATACTTAAATAATCTCAAACTTTTTCAACCTTCACGCAATACATGAGCGTGAGCCATGGATATAGCACTATGGGTGGAATAGAATATGATGATGGGGATTGTGGAGAAGACAAAAAAAGGAGAAAGTCTCACGTTGATGAGGCTAATCAACGGGCTATGGAGATGCCCATCAATTGATGTCAACATGAGGAGTAGGGATTGCCATGCAACGGATGCACTAGAGCTATGAATGCTCAACAAAAGAAAACTAGTGGGTGTGCATCCAACTTGCTTGCTCATGAAGACGTAGGGCATTTGGGGAAGCCCATCGTAGGAATATACAAGCCAAGTTCTATAATGAAAAATTCCCACTAGTATAAAAAGACAACTTATGAGACTCACTACATGAAAAACAAGGTGCTACTTTGAAGCACAATATATGAGGCTCACTACATGAAGAACAAGGTGCTATTTTGAAGCACAATATATGAGACTACATGAAGAACAAGGTTCTACTTTGAAGCACAAGTGTGGAAAAAGAGATAGTAGCATTGCCCTTTTTTATTTTTTATTTTTTTGGGCCTTTCTTTTTTTTGGCCTTTCTCTTTTTTCATTTGGGCAATGCTCTAATAATGATGATCATCACACTTCTATTGATTACAACACAAGGATTACAACTCAAAACTTAGAACAAGATATGACTCTATATGAATGCCTCCGGCGATGTACCGGGATGGTGCAATGAATCAAGAGTGACATGTATGAAAAATAATGCATGGTGGCTTTGCCACAAATATGATGTCAACTACAAGATCATGCAATGGCAATATGACAAAAGTAATGCATGTCATGATGATGATGGTGGAAGTTGCATGGCAATATATCTCAGAATGGCTATGGAAATGCCATAATAGGTAGGTATGGTGGATGTTTTGAGGAAGATATAAGGAGGTTTATGTGTGATAGAGCATATCATATCACGGGGTTTGGATGCACCGGCGAAGTTTGCGCCAACTCTCAAGGTGATAAAGGGCAATGCACGGCACCGAAGAGGCTAGCAATGGCGGAAAGGTGAGAGTGCATATAATCCATGGACTCAACATTAGTCAAAAGAACTCATATACTTATTGCAAAAATTTAGAAGTCATCAAAAATTCAAGTACTGCGCGCATGCCCCTAGGGGGATAGATAGGTAGGAAAAGACCATCGCTCGTCCCCGACCGCCACTCATAAGGATGCACAAGCCAGGTACACTTCATGTTTCAAATCTGTTACATAACTTTAACCAAACGTGCATGCTACGGGATTTGCAAATTTCAACACAAGTATTTCTCAAATTCATAATCACCCAACTAGCATGACTATGATATTATCACCTCCATATCTCAAAACAATTATCAAGCATCAAACTTATCTTAGTATTCAGCGCACTCAAAAGAAAGTTTCACATATCTTGAACACCAAGTATATTAACATTAAGCAAATTACCATGCTATTAATGACTCTCAAAATAATCTAAGTGAAGCATGAGAGATCAATAGTTTCTTCAAAACAAAACCACCACCGTGCTCTAAAAGATCTAAGTGAAGTACTAGAGCAAAAATTATCACGCTCAAAAGATATAAGTGAAGCACATAGAGTATTCTAACAAATTCTAATTCATGTAAGGCTCTCTCTCAATAAAGGATTCAGATCTTGATACTTCATTCAAACAGCAAGAAAATCTAAAGAAAACTACAATGCAAGGATAGCACAACTCATGTGAAGAAGCAAAAACTTAGGCTCAACCGATACTAACCGATAGTTGTTGAAGAAGAAAGGTGGGATGCCTACCGTGGCATCCCCAAGCTTAGATGCTTGACAGTTCTTGAAATATTATCTTGGGGTGCCTTGGGAATCCCCAAGCTTGAACTTTTGTGTCTCCTTAATTCCTCTCATATCATGGTTTCTCTTTTTATCAAAAGCTTCATTCACAACAAACTCAACAAGAACTCGTGAGATAGGTTAGTATAAACCAATGCAAAACCTTATCATATTCTACTGTAAAAAATCACTTATATTATTGTCCAACATTGCATACTAAATGCCTCTGCATATTTAATACTTCTATCATCAAATAAAATCATTAAACAAGCAAACATATGCAAACAATGCAATCATAACAGCAATCTGTCAAAACAGTACAGTTTGTAAAGAATGCAAGAGTATCAATACTTCCCTGACTCCAAAAATTATGAACTAAAGTTCCCACTGTAATAAATTAGTCAGAGATCAATATGCAAAAAGATTCAACGTTAGACCATGCTCTGACTTTTTCAGGGAATTTTTTCAACAGCGGTAAACTTTCTGTTTTCAAAACAGCAACATGCAGACAGGCAAAATAAGCATGGCAAAGGCTATCCTTGACTTTTTTATTGAAACTAAAGATGCAAAACACCATTCTAACTAACAGAAAGCAAAAAATAACAAAAGAAAATGATGCTCCAAGCAAAACACATATCATGTGGTGAATAAAAATATAGCTCCAAGTAAAGTTACTGATGAACGAAGACGAAAGAGGGGATGCCTTCCGGGGCATCCCCAAGCTTAGGCTCTTGGTTGTCCTAGGATATTACCTTGGGGTGCCTTGGGCACCCCCAAGCTTAGGCTCTTGCCACTCCTTATTCCATAGTCCATTGAATCCTTACCCAAAACTTGAAAACTTCAACCACACAAAACTCAAAACAAAACTCGTAAGCTCCGTTAGTATAAGAAAATAAAACCACCACTTATGTACTGTAATGAACTCATTATAAATTCATATTGGTGTAATATCTACTGTATTCTAACTTCTTTATGGTTCATACCACTTAATACTAGCCATAGATTCATCAAAATAAGCAAACAACACATAGAAAACAGAATCTGTCAAAAACAGAACAGTCTGTAGTAATCTGTATAAAACGTATACTTCTGGAACCCCAAAAATTATGAAATAAATTTATGGACCTGAGAAATTTGTCTGTTAATCATCTTCAAAAATAATCAACCTAAAAGAACTCTTCAGTAAAAAAATGGCAGCTAATCTCGTGAGCGCTAAAGTTTCTGTTTTTTTACAGCAAGATCATATAAACTTCACCCAAGTCTTCCCAAAGGTTCTACTTGGCACTTTATTTAAAAAAAGCTATAAAACATGATTACTACAGTAGCATAATCATGTGGACACACAAAAACAGTAAGGATAAAAATTGGGTTGTCTCCCAACAAGCGCTTTTCTTTAATGCCTTTTAGCTAGGCATGATGATGACAATGATGCTCATAAAAAAGATAAGAATTGAAACATAACGGGAGCATCATGAAGCATATGACTAGCACATTTAAGTCTAACCCACTTCCTATGCATAGGGATTTTGTGAGCAGACAACTTATGGGAACAATAATCAACTAGCATAGGATGGCACAACAAGCATAGCTTCAAAAATTTAAGCACATAGAGAGGAAACTTGATATTATTGCAATTCCTACAAGCATATGTTCCTCCCTCATAATAATTTTCAGTAGAATCATGAATGAATTCAACAATATAACCAGCACCTAAAGCATTCTTTCCATGATCTACAAGCATAGAAAATTTTCTACTCTCCACATAAGCAAACTTCTTCTTTATAGCATACGTATCATCACAATAATCATCATAAATAGGAGGCATGCTTTCATCATAGTAAATTTGCTCATCAAAGCTTGGGGGACAAAAAATATCATCTCCATCAAACATAGCTTCCCCAAGCTTGTGGCTTTGCATATCATTAGCATCATGGATATTCAAGGAATTCATACTAACAACATTGCAATCATGCTCATCATTCAAAGATTTAGTGCCAAACATTTTAAAGATTTCTTCTTCTAGCACTTGAGCATAATTATCCTTTCCATCATACTCATGAAAGATATTAAAAAGGTGAAGCGTATGAGACAAACTCAACTCCATTTTTTTGTAATTTTCTTTTATAAACTGGACTAGTGCTAAAACAAGAAACAAAAAGATTCAATTGCAAGATCTAAAGATATACCTTCACTTACCTAGCCTCCCCGGCAACGGCGCCAAAAAAGAGCTTGATGTCTACTACACAACCTTCTTCTTGTAGACGTTGTTGGGCTTGCAAGTGCATAGGTTTGTAGGACAGTAGCAAATTTCCCTCAAGTGGATGACCTAAGGTTTATCAATCCGTAGGAGGCGTAGGATGAAGATGGTCTCTCTCAAACAACTCTGCAACCAAACAACAAAGAGTTTCTTGTGCCCCCAACACACCCAATACAATGGTAAATTGTATAGGTGCACTAGTTCGGCGAAGAGATTGTGATACAAGTGCAGAATAGATGGTAGATATAGGTTTTTGTAATCTAAAATAATAAAAACAGCAAGGTATCGAGCGATAAAAGTGAGCGTAAACGGTATTGCAATGGTAGGAAACAAGGCCTAGGGTTCATACTTTCACTAGTGCAAGTTCTCTCAACAATAATAACATAGATAGAACATATGACAAGCCCTCAACATGCAACAAAGAGTCACTCCAAAGCCACTAATAGCAAAGAACAAACGTAGAGATTATGGTCGGGTAGGAAACCACCACAAAGCTATTCTTTCGGATCGATCTATAAAAGAGTTCGTACTAGAATAACACCTTAAGATACAAATCAACCAAAACCCTAATGTCACCTAGATACTCCATTGTCACCTCAAGTATCCGTGGGCATGATTATACGATATGCATCACACAATCTCAGATTCATCCAACCAACATGAAAGTACTTCAAAGAGTGCCCCAAAGCTACTACAGGAGAGTCAAGAACGTGTGCCAACCCCTATGCATAGGTTACCAAGTGTCACGAAACCCGCAAGTTGATCACCAAAACATACATCAAGTGGATCAATAGAATAACCCATTGTCACCACGGTTATTCCACGCAAGACATACATCAAGTGTTCATAAAAGACTCAATCCGATAAGATAACTTCAAAAGGGGAAACTCAATTCATCACAAGAGAGTAGAGGGGGAGAAACATCATAAGATCCAACTACAATAGCAAAGCTCGGAATACATCAAGATCGTGCCATAGATGGAAAATGAGAGAGAACACGAGAGAGAGAGAGAGAGATCAAACACATAGCTACTGGTACATACCCTTAGCCCCGAGGGTGAACTACTCCCTCCTCATCATGGATAGCGCCGGGATGATGAAGATGGCCTCCGGTGATGGGATCCCCCTCCGGCAGGGTGCCGGAACAGGGTCCCGATTGGTTTTTGGTGGCTACAGAGGCTTGCGGCGGCGGAACTCCCGATCTATCTTCTGTTCTGGAAGTTTTAGGGTACGTAGGTATATATGGGTGAAAGGAGTACGTCGGTGGAGCTACAGGGGCCCCACGAGGCAGGGGGGCGCGCCCGTGGGGGGGGGGGCTCCCCCACCCTTGTGGGCAGCCCGGGACTCCCCTGGCGTGCACTGCAAGCCCATCTGATTGGTTTCCTTCCAAAATTAACTTCTCCAGTTGATTTCGTTCCGTTTTGACTCTGTCGGATATTCCTTTTCCTCGAAACACTGAAATAGGCATAAAACAGCAAATCTGGGTTGGGCCTCCGGTTAATAGGTTAGTCCCAAAAATAATATAAAAGTGGATAATAAAGCATATTGCCTAAAATAGTAGATAAAGTAGCATGGAGCAATCAAAAATTATAGATACGTTGGAGACGTATCAGCACTATACTCGTAAAGCTTATGGTTTCCCCCCTTTATATTCACTACCATCATCGTAGGTGCTTCGTGCTGTGCTAGCACTTCTCCTCAAGACCTCAACCCAAAGCTTACGTGTTGAAATACGATCTGATATGATGCTCATATCACTAAAACAGAGAATGTTTAATTGGTCACTTAATGTTCCTATATTCGTTTCGAAAAGCATGTGCGCCACCCACTGGTCCAGCTAGTTCCACTTTCCTGATTTTTCTCTTGATGCTTAGGGTTTTCCCCTTTTATCTACTCTACTATTATCTGCGTAGGTGCTTTCTGTCGTACTAGCATTACTACACCCTTCAAGCTAAACAACACAACACTCAGAATTCGAAAGCTTAGTTGTTCAAATATGATTGTGATATGATACTGATATTAGTTAACCGACACATTTAATTGGTTAGGTAAAGGTCCCACTTGAGTTTCCAAAGGATGTCGCAACATATAGAGAGACAACATAATTTCATTTGTTTGTCACTTATTGACCATACTTTCTTGTACATACCAAATCTTAGTTGTTATTACAAAGCAAACATCGGTTGCTAACTACCCTTTGCGCGGTTTGCAGCTTCAGATCTACCATCCCACAGCCATGATCAACACTGTACTCATCATGCTTATGGTTTCCCCATTTTATAATGACCACAATCAACCTACGTGGTTCGTGTCGTAATAGCACTGCTCCACCCATCGAGCTAAACAAGCTTAGTTGTACAAATTCATATCTGATATTATTGCTGATATTAGTAAAACAGAGAGATGTTTAATTGGTTAGCCTAATGTTCCTACTTTAGTTTCGAAATGCATGTGAGCCACATATGGAGAGACCAGAAAGAATAGTATTTCTATGTGCGCTCTGGTTCATCATGGGTGGCCAACCGACATTGTATTGAAAGACTTGTAATATATTCAATCTGCTTGCTCTTTTGCTCTTCTTTAAGATGATACTCTTCTCTTGCGGTTGACTGGTCAGGTCGAGTTGTTCTCCCTTAGTATATTTTGAATCTATCAGGTCAGGTCGACTTGTTCTTCTTTACTATATCTTGAAGGTGTCATCTGCGAAGTGTCATCACTTCTGGAGCTCTCATATTTTGAGTAGTAGGCCACATTATATTAATGCACACACCAAATTATAGCATGCATGGCATCTCTTAAAAGAATTGTAGAGATAGCACAAAGGGGTTTACAGGGAGGCAGTATTGGATTAGAATCACTTCTGCATTACAAAGAAAATCTCACTTGTTTTTATGTTTTGATGCATGTCAGATATTGAACATTATCAAAAAGAATATGAGAATGGGCGCACGAGAGGAATATTGCAGAACAATCCACTGGCTAACAAACTTGGCATGGTGGAGGATGGCCTATCTTATTCACCCATCAAGGTGCTTGCTCTAACTTCGCAAAGTTGTATTGGTCGCACATATTTTGCATCTGACCTCTTGCATTACTTCTACTTTGTTACACCATCTGCTTAGTTTAAGCATCATATATGAGTATATGCCATACCTATCCATTTTCTGTACCTATTCCATGTGTTTTTCTAGTCAAATGTTGTTCTTTCGTAATAGATGTCCAAAAGGAAGAGGGTGAGTGCAGATCCTCAAGGAGTACAAACTAGGTATTTGGGAAAGGTAGTGATACCTGTTAAATCAGATAGATCAGCAGCCACAGAAAACACAGGCCCAACTGTACCACACTTTACCCCTACTCTAGTGGCCAAATCCCTATTAGAACTACTGAGAGCCCAGCGTCAGGTATTGTCTATGATATCAATTCAAAATTTGAACTCCTAAATTTCTGCATGTGCCTTACCTTCTCTCTTGTATGAAAACTGATTTCAGATGAATCTCCTTGCTCAAAGGATCATACGATCTCACAACAATACTGGGCTCTACATTGCTCTTGTCAATACCTCTCTCCCTTTTGCCTTATAACGATGTACTTAATTAATTGCTATTTGATTATGTATCATCAGTCTGCACCTGAGCTTCATTATCCTCTGTTTCTTCCAATATTATTTGATCTATATTTACTCTTTGCAAAATGTAGAATAATGGCAACGCTTATAAAGAATTTTCTTTGGGGAATTTATTGAATTATCCTTCCATCAACATGGAGTAGGGCTTTGTCCAGCCCGTGTTAACATGTAATGTAAGTTCATCCTTCTCAAGCCTTCAAACTTTGTTCTAGTATAGATTTGGATAGGCATTATTTCCTCCACTGCTGTTTGCTTTGCTGTTTACATCTGATTGGATGTTTGCAACAACTACCAGTTTCAAATTGTAGTTGTAAAAACAAGTTCCTTATGTAGAACAGATCCATTTATTTGCTTATATAATTGTGAAACCTGTTACGTGTCTCCTTGTTTCTCTTTCAGAGTCGTATCTCTTACGCCAGGCAGAACTTTAGGGAAGATAGTGAGCCAAACCATCTTGAGGACAGCGAGATGACCCCAAGGTCCTGTCTTAATGAAGACAGTGAGTTGAAGCTACTCACCAGCAGGTGTGAGACAACCTCTATGTAGTCGCTGCCTCAATCAATTCGACTTCTTCAGTCTCAACTTAAAGCAGAAAGGCTTGCTTCAGCTCAGCTCTGACTTGAAGTCAAAGATGCAATGAAGATGTCAAAGGACTGCCGTGCACACCATCATGCCATACATCTACTATTGATGCATCTACCGTTGACACAACTGAGGTTTACTCAGCTTCTTCGGCTGTTTGGGGGGGGCCGACCTGGCCAGGCCTAGTGCCTTCTGAAGTGCTCTTAGTTTTGTATATTCTTTTGTCGGCGCGTTTATTTGCACTGATGGCGAACTTTGATGCCCAGTGGATGTAATATGTGTGATAGCCGTGAAAGCCTAGCGTATGTTGCTCGCTTATTTATTTCCTTGTTGTCTTGTTTATTTGTTTGCTTGTAGTCATTGCAGTTCTTTTTCCGCGGTTTGCTAGTGGCTGCAATAACCTATTTTTTAAAACTAGGCCACAATAACCATGGGCTAATATTTACTGTAGTGACACTAGGCCTCCTACGGGCCGCGGAAACAATGGGCCTTCTACGGGCCATAGAAACAATGGGCCTTCTACGGGCCGTATCATCAATGGGCCTTATACGGGCCATATGATCGATTAGCCAATCATGGGCCAATAACAGACCACATTATGGTCGTAAATGGGCTAGAGTTGGAATCATCCGTTCATGGGCTGACCATAACGGGCCATCGTTAATAGGCCGTATTTGATGACGCTATGAAAACGGCCCAACGTATTAACGGACCACAAATGGGCCGACTGTTACCACAGGCTGAATTTGGCCCACAAGCAGAAAATGATAGTAACGGGTCGTAAGTAAACGAATGCTTGGAATGAGCCCAAGAATAAATGGGCTCTGAGAAGGCCGAAAGATAACATGGGTTGGAAACAGCCCAACGGAATAACTGGCCGTTAATGGGTATAAAGTGATACACTGTTCATTACGGGCCAGTTTCACCACGGGCCGTTAATGGGTGTAAAGTGATACACTGTTCATTACGGGCCAGTTTCACCACGGGCCGTTAATGGGCCAAGAGTTACAAAGGGCCTCATATGGGCCGAAAGACGTCATGGGCCATACATGGGCCAGAAGTGAAAACGGGCTGGAATCATATTGGATGCCCCAGATGACGCTACTGGGCCTAATTCGGATAGGGCATAACGGGCCTTGGGTTAGCGGGCTGTAAATGGGCTATATGCAAACAGGCCATTAACAGGCTTTCCATGGGCCGGCTCACCACCTTTTGACCAAGTCAAACAGGCCGGCCTTTTCACGGGAATGGGCCTCTGTTGGGCCATGCCACGTGCCGACGTATCATAGGCGCCTTCTGTCCAATGAGTGGATGACATCTGTCCCAATGATGAGCCAACACGTGTTTCCTCCAGCCAATGATGATTTTACACGTGGAAAATCCCCATTGGTCGGGGCTGTTAACGGGTTATCGGATCCAAAACCCGACCCGATAGCTTAACGGTGTTCCGTTATGGTGGATGACGTGTGTCGGTCACCCTTGAAGAAAGCACTTCTGTGACACGCAATTTATCGTCATGGAAGTGGACACTTCCGTGATGATAATTTTGGTAATGTCATGGAACACTTCTACGACGGCACAGGTATGACTATCTTGATTCTGTCATAAAATTTGTCATGGATGTACATGCATGACAAAAAACGCGACCTACTGTGACAAACACGTATCATCATGGAAGTGTATTTTTTTGTAGTGCATTGTTGGGACTCCACAACCTTGTTATTACTTCTGTTATATGGATTGAGGTAATAGTATTTACATTACTTTATACATGTGATTTACCTCTGTTATAAATCCTCGAGTACTGTGTGTGTCAGCATACCGATCCAGGGATGACACTTAAGCACAGAGACTTGATCCATTCAGGTCGGGTCGCTACATCTGCACCAGAGTGGTACAGTAATCCTGTTCTGGAAGTCATGTTACTTGACCATGACGAACCTACGAACTATGAGGAAGCGATGATGAGCCCAGATTCCACAAAATGTCTTGAGGCCATGAAATCTGAGATGGGATCCATGTATGAGAACAAAGTGTGGACTTTGGTTCACTTGCCCGATGATCGGCAAGCCATAGAGAATAAATGGATCTTCAAGAAGAAGACTGACATTGACGGTAATGTTACTGTCTACAAAGCTCGACTTGTTGCAAAAGGTTTTCGACAAGTTCAAGGAGTTGACTACGATGAGACTTTCTCACCCGTAGCGATGCTTAAGTCTGTCTGAATCATGTTAGCAATTGCCGCATTTTATAATTATGAAATTTGGCAAATGGATGTCAAAACTTCATTCCTTAATGGATATCTTAAAAAGGAGTTGTATATGATGCAACCAGAAGGTTTTGTCGATCCAAAAGGTGCTAACAAAGTGTGCAAGCTCCAATGATCCATTTATGGACTGGTGCAAGCCTCTCGGAGTTGGAATATATGCTTTGATAGTGTGATCAAAGCATATGGTTTTATACAGACTTTAGGAGAAGCCTGTATTTACAAGAAAGTGAGTGGGAGCTCTGTAGCATTTCTGATATTATATGTGGATGGCATATTGTTGATCGGAAATGATACTAAATTTCTGAATGGCATAAAAGGATACTTGAATAAGAATTTTTCAATGAAAGACCTTGGTGAAGCTGCTTATATATTGGGCATCAAGATCTATAGAGATAGATCAAGACACTTAATTGGACTTTCACAAAGCACATACCTTGATAAAGTTTTGAAGAAGTTCAAAATGGATCAAGCAAAGAAAGGGTTCTTGCCTGTGTTACAAGGTGTGAAGTTGAGTCAGACTCAATGCCCCACCACTATAGAAGATAGAGAGAAAATGAAAGTCATTCCCTATGCTTCAGCCATAGGTTCTATCATGTATGCAATGCTGTGTACCAGACCTGATGTGTACCTTGCTATTAGTTTAGCAGGGAGGTACCAAAGTAATCCAGGAGTGGATCACTGGACAGCAGCCAAGAACATCCTGAAATACCTGAAAAGGACTAAGGATATGTTTCTCGTGTATGGAAGTGATAAAGAGCTCGTCATAAACAGTTACGTCGATGGAAGCTTTGACACTGATCCGGATGACTCTAAGTCACAAACTGGATACGTATTTATATTGAATGGTTGAGCTGTTAGTTGGTGCAGTTCCAAGCAGAGCATCGTGCCAGGATCTATGTGTGAAGCAGAATACATAGCTACCTCAGAAGCAGCAAATGAAGGAGTTCATATCGTCGGGTCCAATGAAAATCTTTTGTGACAATACTGGTGCAATTGCCTTGGCAAAGGAATCCAGATTTCACAAGAGAACCAAGCACATCAAGAGACACTTCAATTCCAGCCGCGATCAAGTCAAGGAGGGAGACATAGAGATTTGCAAAATACATACGGATCTGAATGTTGCAGACCCGTTGACTAATCCTCTCTCCCGAGCAAATTATGATCAGCACCAAGACTCCATGGGTGTTAGAATCATTACTATGTAATCTAGATTATTGACTCTAGTGCAAGTGGGAGACTGAAGGAAATATGCCCTAAAGGCAATAATAAAGTTGTTATTTATATTTCATTATATCATGTTTATTATTCATGCTAGAATTGTATTAACCGGAAACTTAGTACATGTGTGGATACATAGACAAACGGAGTGTCCCTAGTATGCCTCTACTTGACTAGCTCATTAATCAAGGATGGTTAAGTTTCCTAGCCATAGACATGTGTTGTCATTTGATGAACGGGATCACATCATTAGAGAATGATGTGATGGACAAGACCCATCTATTAGCTTAGCACTATGATCGTTTAGTTTATTGCTATTGCTTTCTTCATGACTTATACATGTTCCTATGACTATGATATTATGCAACTCCCAAATACTGGAGGAACACTTAGTGTGCTATCAAACATCACAACGTAACTGGGTGATTATAAAGATGCTCTATAGGTGTCTCCGATGGTGTTTGTTGAGTTGGCATAGATCGAGATTAGGATTTTTCACTCCGTGTTTCAGAGAGGTATCTCTGGGCCCTCTCGGTAATGCACATCACTATAAGCCTTGCAAGCAATGTGACTAATGAGTTAGTTACGGGATGATGCATTACAGAACGAGTAAAGAGACCTGCCAGTAACGAGATTGAACTAGGTATGATGATACCGACGATCGAATCTCGGGCAAGTAACATACCGATGACAAAGGGAACAACGTATGTTGTTACGCGGTTTGACCGATAAAGATCTTCATAGAATATGTGGGAGCCAATATGAGCATCCAGGTTCCGCTATTGGTTATTGACCGAAGAGGTGTCTCGGTCATGTCTACATAGTTCTCGAACCCGTAGGGTCCACACGCTTAATGTTCGATGATGATTTGTATTATGAGTTATGTGATTTGATGTACCGAAGTTTGTTCAGAGTCCCGGGTGTGATCATGGACATGACACGAGGATTCTCAAAATGGTCGATACATAAAGATTGATATATTGTAAAGTTATGTTTGGACACCGGAATGGTTTCAGATAGGTTTGAGCATTTAACGGAGTACCGGGGGGTTACCGGAAACCCCCGGGGGGTTAATGGACCTTCATTGCGCGCTAGTTTCTCGCGGCACCAAGTGAATTTTTTTTGCCACCGCAGAAATATCTATCTCCCCGGCCCCTCCCTCCTACCAAAAGCCACATTTCCACTGTTCTCCTTGCTTTCCAAGTTCAAACCTTCATTGCTGCTTACTGGCAGTTCTGTCTCCTTGTCGGCGACCCTTCTTCTTGCAGTGCCTCCTCCTCGCCGGCTACCCTTCTTCTTGCAGCGCCTCCTCCTCGCTGGCGCCCTTCTTCTTGCAGCGCCGCCTCCTCGCCGGCTACCCTTCTTCTTGCTCTGCGCGGCCTCCTCACCGCTGACCCTTCTTCTTGTTGCGCGGCCTCGTCGATATGGTCAGATAATCCACACTCCGCCCACACCATCCTCCTCCTTTCCCGTCCCACATGCCCCGACTGACGGAGTGACACCTTCCACTGAAATCACTGCCCCCTCCTCCAATTAAGCGATGCACATAGCCATTTTACACGCAATATAACGTCGAGGTGAGTAGCATACGGCCGCACGCGCGAACAAGGTCGCTATGGCTGCCATGCGTGTCGACCGCTAGATCTTGTAGGAGCACGTCATCTTCGAGGCCACCATCGACACCGCCGCGTGATATGTCCAATTTGCATCATGCTTTTATATTAATATTTATTGCATTATGGGCTATTATTACAAGTTATGTCACAATACTTATGGCTATTCTCTCTTATTTTACAAGGTTTACCATGAAGAGGGGGAATGCCGGCAGCTGGAATTCTGGCTGGAAAAGGAGCAAATATTGGAAACCTATTCTGCACAGCTCCAAAAATCCTGAAACTCCATGGAAGTCACTTTTGGAATTAATAAGAACTATTGAGCAAAGAAAATACCAAAGGGAGCCCACACCCTGGCCAGGAGGGTGGGGGCGCGCCCCTATCTCCTGGGCCCCCTGGTGGCCCTCCGGTGCCCATCTTCTGCTTATGAAGGCTTTTACCCTGGAAAAAATCATAAGCAAGCTTACGGGACGAAACTCCGCCGCCACGAGGTGGAACCTTGGCGGAACCAATCTAGGGCTACAGCAGCGCTGTTCTGCCAGGGAAACTTCCCTCCGGGAAGGGGAAATCATCATCATCGCCATCACCAACGATCCTCTCATCGGGAGGGGGTCAATCTCCATAAACATCTTCACCAGCACCATCTCCTCTCAAAACCCTAGTTCATCTCTTGTATCCAATCTTGTATCAAAACCACAAATTGGTACCTGTGGGTTGCTAGTAGTGTTGATTACTCCTTGTAGTTGATGCTAATTGGTTTACTTGGTGGAAGATCATATGTTCAAATCCTAAATGCATATTAATACCCCTCTGATCATGAACATGAATATGCTTTGTGAGTAGTTATGTTTGTTCCTGAGGACATCGGTGAAGTCTTGCTATTAGTAGTCATGTGAATTTGGTATTTGTTCGATATTTTGATGAGATGTATGTTGTCTCTCCTCTAGTGGTGTTATGTGAATGTCGACTACATGACACTTCACCATTATTTGGGCCTAGAGGAAGGCATTGGGAAGTAATAAGTAGATGATGGGTTGCTAGAGTGACAGAAGCTTAAACCCTAGTTTATGCGTTGCTACATAAGGGGCTGATTTGGATCCACTAGTTTCATGCTATGGTTAGGTTTACCTTAATACTTCTTTTGTAGTTGTGGATGCTTGCAATAGGGGTTAATCATAAGTGGGATGCTTGTCCAAGAAAGGGCAGTACCCAAGCACCGGTCCACCCACATATCAAATTATCAAAGTACCGAACGCGAATCATATGAGTGTGATGAAAACTAGCTTGACGATAATTCCCATGTGTCCTCGGGAGCGCTTTTCCTATTATAAGAGTTTGTCTAGGCTTGTCCTTTGCTACAAAAAGGATTGGGCCACCTTTCTGCACTTTATTTACTTTTGTTACTTGTTGCTCGTTACAATTTATCTTATCACAAAACAATCTGTTACCACTTATTTCAGTACTTGCAGAGAATACCTTACTGAAAACCGCTTGTCATTTCCTTCTACTCCTCGTTGGGTTCGACACTCTTGCTTATCGAAAGGAGTACGATAGATCCCCTATACTTGTGGGTCATCAAGACTCTTTTCTGGCACCGTTGCCGGGGAGTGAAGCGCCTTTGGTGAGTGAAATTTGGGAAGGAAACATTTATATAGTGTGCTGAAATTTTCTGTCACTTGTTACTATGGAAACTAATCCTTTGAGGGCTTCATTGGGGCATCTTCGCCTAGTAGAGCAAAGAGTTGCTCCTCAACCTACTGAACCTATTGAAAATGTTTACTTTGAGATTCCTTCAGGTATGATAGAGAAACTGCTAGCTAATCCCTTTGCAGGAGATGGAACATTGCATCCCGATTTACACCTTATATTTGTGGATGAAGTTTCTGGATTATTTAAGCTTGCAGGTATTCCCGATGATGTTGTTAAAAGGAAGGTCTTCCCTTTATCTTTGAAGGGAGATGCATTGACATGGTATAGGCTATGTGATGATACGGGATATTGGAATTATAAATGATTGAAGTTGGAATTTCACCAGAAGTTCTATCCTATGCATCTTGTTCATCGTGGTCGTACTTACATATATAATTTTTGGCCTCGCGAAGGAGAAAGCATCGCTCAAGATTGGGGGAGGCTTAAGTCAATGTTATATTCATGCCCCAATCATGAGCTCTCAAGAGATATGATTATTCAAAAAATTTATGCTCGGCTTTCTCTCAATGATCGCACCATGCTCGATACTTCCTGTTTTGGTTCTTATATGCTGAAGACTATTGAATTCAAGTGGGACTTATTGGAAAGAATTAAACGCAACTCTGAAGATTGGGGTTCCGACGATGGTAAGGAGTCAGGTATAACACCTAAGTTTAATTGTGTTAAATCTTTTATGTATACTGATGCTTTTCGTGGATTTACCGCTAAGTATGGACTTGACTCTGAGATAGTAGCTGCTTTTTGTGAATCTTTTGCTACTCAGTTGATCTCCCTAAGGACAAGTGCTTTAAATATAATCCTCCCATTGAAGTAAAACTAGTTGCACCTATTACAGTTGAAGAAAAGACTATCACTTATAATGATCCTATTGTCCCTACTAGTTATGTTGAGAAACCACCTTTTCCTGTTAGGATGAAGGATCATGCTAAGACTTCAACTGTTGTTCGTAAGAGTAATACTAGAACTTGTACACCTCCTGAGCAAATCAAAGTTGAACCTAGTATTGCTATGGTTAAAGATCTCTTGGATTATAATTTAGATGGGCATGTTATTTACTTCTATGAACAAGCTGCTAATATTGCTGTCACGACCAGTTTTTCAATAAAATACTTATTGAGAAATCGATCTCTTGATTCCAGTATAGGAAGAGTTATCCTTACTGGTAGACAAATACTTGAATACAGAAGACCAGTAGCATCAAATATATTACAGGGTTGAGCTGAGGATGCTCAACAATATATTACAAACACGCCAATATTGTACATAAGGGCGGTTATGACACAGGGGTGTGGTGACATGCTACTAGCTCGAGATAAAAGTGGTGGTGGATAACTTGACTCCTAACTGGCAGCTCATCGAGCGTCGAGGTGAGGCTCAATGAATTTATTTCTGGGGTAGCGGAAGTGGATATAATACAGTGACCAAATCCAAGATCGCACGGGACTGATTGGGACTCCTCTAGGCGTCGGACTCGCTATCGAACTATTCATCCATGAGATCGCCTTCATCAACATCTGGCCAAATCAACAAACCAGGTGAGTACTTTGAAAGTACTCGCAAGACAGTTCAGACAAAAGATATAACAATTGCATGCATGAATGCGTCATGAGCAAAAATAATGATACTCATCCAAATAATAAAACTGCACGACATGGTAAGTAAAACAAACAACTGAAAACCGATCGGGTGTCTGGAGCGACGCCTCAAAGGTAAACAAATGAAAATCATGCCGCAGTCGGGCGTCTAGGCGACACCACATAAAGGGCTTATATTGAAAAGTAAAAGACAAGCGTGCCACAGTCGGACGTCTAAGCGACATCGCAGAAAGGGCTTATATCAGAAGTAAATAACAAGCGTGCCACAGTCGGACATCTGAGCGACATTGCAGAAAGGGCTTTTATTGAAAATAAATAACAAGCGTGCCACAGTCGGACGTCTGAGCGACATCACAGAAAGGGCTTATATCAAAAATAAATAACAGGTTAGTCCATCCACAAGAATAAACTGTTAACCTGACTTAACACTCATGTGGTTCACCGGAGTTTGTCACTAAGACTGACATTTGACGAGATAAGATGATCACAGTACTTGGACATGTACAAGATGATTCAAAGGATTTTAAACTCTGCAGAGTTTGTACTAACTGCCCACAGCCAATGGATTTCCGTAGTCACGAATGACTAGTTCCGTTTACGGTATTTCGGTAGAAACACATCTAACCAGTACACACCCATTCCACCTCACAATGCCAGGAATCACCCTTGACAACGTCCAAGAAAAACTTTGAGACGGGGAGGTCACAACCTCGAATAGCATGGGATCAAATTTCTGTACGCGCGCTCTAAGGGGTGCCCCCCTCTTGGTCCCAACCGGAAACACCCATGCCCCCTGACCGGATGACTGGCTTTAATCCAGGGCCATGGAACCATCATCACGGCCTCTCGATTTGGTGTGTACTAGGAAAACGGTTTGCAACTTACTAAGCCATATCCCTTGCGGAAAACATGTGGTAGTACAGGAAGGGAAAACGGATGGAAACTGGACTGAATCATTTGACACTTGAGTCAAATATTCTGGCATAAGACTGTCATGCTACAACACTGCCATCTTACCCATCCTCATGCCATCACATGGCCATGCAAACTCATATCCAACAACTCATGGATTTTCGAAACTCACTTGCCTCATATATGCATGTAATATGACATTCATCAAGATGCTCATAAACATGCCATGAAACTACTAAATGCAAACAATGCCAAGACACTCACCATATCAAAAGTTCAAACATGCTTGCCTGGTTCAGAGTAGTCGGAGTCTAACTGGGTGAAGTTCGCAGCTCCGTCACCTCCTTCGGTATCTACGGTATACAGAAATACACGCACTATCGTAAATACCGTGAGGTGCACAAAAGTATTCCAAATATTTCTCAAATAAATCTGATAAAAAACTAGATAAATTTTTAAAGAGGACAGAAAAAGGATCAAACAAATATCCTTCTCTGTTTAAAAGTTATAAGGGTTTTAATTCAGGGACCTTTCTTAAATGAAACAGAAAACTCTCAGGGGGCTGAGCAGAAAAGTCCAGAAAATGATTCGGATTAGAAAGCGCATTTGCCAGAATACGCTTTCAGAAAATGGTCCGAAAAAAAAAGAACAGAGAGGCTGACGGGCGGGTTCCAGCCGTCAGGTTTGAATATTCAAACGAGGGAGACGGGGCTCGTCGGCGCCCAAGAGCTGCGGTGGTCGCCGGCGGCGATTCACGGCGAGGCAGGGGGATCGGGTGGTACCTCCGTGTTCAGTGCGTCCTTCCGCGTCGGTGGGTGGTGGTGGTGGTCGCCGGCGAGCACCACGTCGACGGCGGCCCTTGCTCTGGCGGACGGTGGTTCGGGTAGTCGTGGGCCTCGTCGGAGAGAGCTGCTGGGGTCAAATTGGAGTGGGGGTTAGTCTCCTAGAGGTGTCATGAGGCTACGGGTAAGTCTAGGGCAGTGGAGGAGCTCTCACCAGAGAGAACGCTGCCGGAGCCCGAAGCGGACGGAGGTGGCCGGAGTTGAGGAAGAAGGGCCCCTCGAGGCTCTTCCAGTGGCTGGGCGGGGTCTGGTGAGGTGGTGGAGATGTGCGGGGTCGAGAGCAAGCTCGGAGGCGCTATTTATAGCCGGCCCGAGGCGGTTGCCGTGAACGGGATAAGTCCGGCGAGCGATTACGGCGGCGCTGTGGCTGGACAGTTGGTTTAGGGGCTTGAGCATCGTCTAGACGGAGTACTGATTCCATCCCGGTGCCTAACTCAGCAAGGCAGGGGCGGTTACGGCCTGTCCCCAACGGAACGGCCGTACGGCACGTCGGCGGCAGAGAGCGCGCCCTGAGCGTGCCAGGCCATGGCGATGGTGCTGCAGGCGTGCGCTGGCAAGGGAGACAGCCACGCGGAGCTCCTAGGTGGCTTGGGCGGTGCCGAACGGCGTTGTGCCGCAGGGTGCCCCCTGTCGGCCGCCACGGGAGGTTCTGCCGCCGCGGAAGACGCCGGCGCAGGCGGGCCAGGGTGCCACCGACGCCAGGAACCAGCCAAGTGCGCGTGCGGCGCTCCAGACAGGGAGGAGGGGCCGTGCGCAACGCGCCAGGCGCACAGTTGACAGGTGACTGAACACTGACAAAGAAACGACACTGAACTTTCTGAAACACTGAATTTTTCGGAAAATGCATAGTAACAGTGCTGGCCAGGTGTTCAACAGAATGATTCTGGTATGTGGGAGGTTCTCCTTGAGCCTATTTATGGTGGGGTGGCCTCTCATTGCATCTGGGGGCTGCCTGAATTTTGGTGGAATTTTTGGAGAAGAGGAGATATGAATTTCACCAAATTTGACAAATCTGGTCCAAACTTGCAGAGACTGAAATTTGAAAATTTTGAAAAGAAGAAGAGTGGATCTTGATGATTCTAGGTTGTGGGTACTAAGGACTATCCAAAGGAGTTGGTTTGAGATCAAAACTCAAAGGAAATTAGGCACTTCCTTTGTAGAGCATCTAGGCTTAGAAATAATGGCAGAATTGTTTTGAGGAGAAAAACAAAAGGATAAAAATCCAAAAATGGATTTAACTTGTTGGGACAGAATGTTTGGATTGCCCTAAAGTGGAAGGAGGGATTTTTGGGAGAATTTTACCACAAGAGGCATGGTAAAAACAAGAATGGATCAAAACCAAAGAACAGCCCAAAACCAAAAAGGTTTTCTTTTTTTTGAAGAAATTAAATCCAAGAAATGCTTTTGAGAAGAAAAACTCAGAAGAGAGGTTTTTAAGAAGGGTTTAAATGACCTTCATCAAACCAAGTAAGGCTTTGCTGCAAACAAAAACAACAAAATTTTTGGAGTGTCAAAGCACCTACCCCCTTAGGAAAAATCTCGTCCCTGAGATTTCAGTTGATCCTCAAACAGGTGTGGGTGCTCTGTCCGAAGAAAATCCTCTCTTTCCCAAGTTGCTTCATTCTTGGTGTGATTGCTCCACTGAACTCTGAAAAACTTGATGGTTTTCTATCGGGTCCTCCTTTCAGACTCCTCTAATATTTTTATTGGGAGCTCCCGGTAGGTGAGGTCTGGTTGCACGTCAATGTTTTCATGTGATACTTGCTTCTCTGGGTTGCTCACGTACTTCCTCAACTGCGAGATGTGGAACACGTTGTGGACATCGGATAAATCTTCGGGTAAGTCTAGCTGGTAGGCTACCGTGCCTCTTCGGGCCACTATACAGAATGGTCCGATGAATCTTGGTGCTAGCTTTCCCTTAACCTTGAATCGTTGCAGACCCCTCATAGGAGAAACTCTTAGGTACACAAACTCTCCGGGTTCAAAACTGATTTCCCGATGCTTTTGATTGTAATAACTCTTTTGTCGACTCTAAGCTATCTTGAGTCGATCCCTAATCATCTTAACTTTTTCCTCAGCCTCCTTGAGCATATCTGGGCCGAAGATATGGCTGTCTCCGGTCTCTGACCAATTTAGCGGTGTACGGCATCTTCGCCCGTACAGAGCTTCAAATGGTGCCATTTGCAGGCTGGCTTGATAACTGTTGTTGTATGCGAACTCTGCATACGGCAAGCTTTCTTCCGAACTGGTTCCGTAGGTGAGAACACACGCTCTCAGCATGTCTTCTAGAATTTGGTTTACGCATTCAGTTTGCCCATCAGTCTGGGGGTGGTATGCGGTACTGAATGCTAGTTGGGTTCCCAGTGCCTGTTGTAGATGATCCCAAAATCTAGAGCCGAACTGTGTGCCTCTGTCAGATATGATAGTCTTTGGGACTCCATGCAGACAGACGATACGGGCAAGATAAAGCCGGGCAAGCTTCTGTGTGGTGTGAGTTGACTTCACCGGAATAAAATGTGCTACCTTAGTTAATCTGTCGGTGATGACCCATATGGCATTATTTCCGTGTCGTGACCGAGGTAGCCCAACAATAAAATCCATTCCAATCTCGTCCCATTTCCACTCGGGTATCTTGTTTGGCTGTAATAGTCCGGCTGGTTTCTGGTGCTCGGCCTTGATACGTTGACAAGAAGCATGCAATGAATGTGGCTATGTCCCTTTTCATACCGTGCCACCAAAAAATTTCCTGAAGGTCCTTGTACATTTTTGTTCCTCCAGGATGGATTGAATATGGAGCGGTGTGGCTTTCAGCTAGAATCTGTTGTTTGAGGTCCTGGATATTTGATACGCAAAGTCTCTCTCCGTACCACAATATTCCTTGCTCATCTACGTTGAATTCTGAGGTCCTGCCCAAACTCACTTTCCTTTTTATGCCAACAATATGGGGTGTCCATGCTGAGCCTCCTTAATATTTTCCATCAGGGTAGGTTGTATTTCCAAATTCCACACACTGCCTTTGGTGATCATTATTAAATTGAGTTTGGTGAATTCCTGTTGAAATTCTGGCCTCAAATTTGCCATACTGCTGTTGTCCGAGCTGGGGTTCCGACTAAGGGCATCTGCTACTACATTTGCTTTTCCGGGATGATAGTGGATTCCAACATCATAATCCTTCACTAACTCCAACCATCGTCGTTGCCGTAAATTGAGTTCCGCTGTGTGAAAATATACTTAAGGCTCTTATGGTCTGTGTATATTTCACAACGATTTCCAAGTAGAAAGTGTCTCCATTCTTTGAGTGCATGGATGACTGCTGCCAATTCCAAGTCATGAGTAGGATAATTTTCCTCATGCTTGTGAAGTTGTCTGGAGACATACGCAACTACCTTGCCTTCTTGCATCAATACGCATCCGAGGCCCTTCCGGGATGCGTCACAATATACCTCAAAATTCTTGTGTATGTCTGGCACAATTAATACTGGTGCCGATGTTAATTTCCTTTTCAGCTCTTGGAAGCTTTTCTCACAGGCTTCCGTCCATTCAAACTTCTTGTCTTTCTTGAGTAACTGCGTCATTGGCTTTGCTATGGTGGAGAATCCTTCAATAAATCTCCGGTAATAGCCTACCATTCCCAAGAAACTTCGTACGTCCGTTACGTTAGCTGGTGGTTTCCAGCCAAGTACGGCCTTGACCTTTTCCGGGTCTACGGCAATACCTTCTTGGGTGAGTACGTGGCCCAGAAAACCCACCTGTCTTAGCCAAAATTCACATATGCTGAACTTGGCGTACAATTGATGTTTCCTGAGTTCTCCCAGTACAATTCTGAGATGTTCGGTGTGCTCTTCTGGTGTCTTGGAGTATATCAGAATGTCATTGATGAATACCACAACAAACTTGTCCATATACTTCATAAATACCTTGTTCATGAGGTGAACAAAATATGCGGGAGCGTTTGTTAGCCCAAATGGCATTACTGTGAATTCATACAGTCCATATCTGGAAGTGAAGGCTGTCTTGGGAATATCTTCTGTTCGCACTTTTAATTGGTGGTATCCCGATCTCAAGTCAATTTTTGAGAAGACTTTGGCCTGAGCGAGCTGATCAAATAAATCATTTATTCGGGGCATTGGGTATTTGTTCTTGATTGTGACCATGTTAAGAGCTCGATAGTCTATACACAATCTCAGTGTTCCATCCTTTTTCTTGGCAAATAAAATTGGAGAACCCCAAGGTGAGGAACTGGCTCGTATGTATCCTTTCTCCAATAATTCTTTTATTTGCTTCTTCAATTCTACCAATTCGGATGGTGCCATTCTGTATGGTTTCTTGTAAATGGGAGCGGTTCCGGGTGCTAGCTCAATGCTGAATTCTATCTCTCGGTCTGGTGGCATGCCTGGTAGTTCTTCTGGAAATACGTCTGGAAATTCACACACTACTGGAACCTTGTTCAACTCAGAAATGTCCACCTTGTTTAATCTCGGTTGCCGAGGTATTTGTCTCTCTTTGGCTGAAATTTTTATTGTCTTCCCGTGATGGTGTGTGAGAATTACGGTCCGGTTGAAGCAGTCAATAAAACCTTTGTTGGTGGTTAACCAATCCATCCCTAGGATGACATCCAGTCCTTTACTTTCCAACACGATAAGGTTGGCGTAAAACTTCAATCCTTCAAATTCAATAACCACACCTTGACAGTAATTCTGGGTCAGTTGCTTAATCCCAGGGGACTTGATGATCATGGACTTTTCCAGGGGAAGCATCAAAAAATTATTTTGCAAAGCAAAACTCTTCGAAATGAATGAGTGAGAAGCTCCAGAATCAAACAAAACCATGGCAGGTATTGTGTTGACAGGGAACGTACCGAGTACGATATCTGGGGCGTTCTGTGCTTCCTCTTTGGTCACGTGGTTCAGATGACCCTTCCTGTGGTTGTTATTGGGGTTGAAATTGTTTCGCTTGGGCGCTGAATTATTGCCACCATTGTTAGGCTTTGGGGTTGAGTTCCTTGGCTTGGGGCACTGCTTGGCATAGTGCCCTTCTTCTCCACAAGCGTAGCAAGTAACGCCTGGGCGATATGTGAACTCCTTGTCCCTTGCATGGAAATTCTTGATTGGGCATGAATTATTCGTCGTGGGTTTATGTGTCCCACCTTTCTGAAATTTGTCTTGCTTCGGGGGTTGCGAGCAAAAGTAGGACTGGTCCCTTTTGCGTTTGCGGAAATCTTCCAAGTTGCATCGCTCATTTTCCAAGGTAACGGCCTTATCCACCAGTGTTTTAAAATCTGGGAAGGTATGCACAACCAGCTGGCATTTAAGCGCGGGTGCTAGGCCTTCCAAGAATTTTTCCATCTTCTTGCTTTCAGTCATACGTTCTTCGTTGGCGTAGCGAGACAGCAGAGTAAACTGGTTGTTGTATTCTGACACTGTCATTGTCCTCTATTTGAGGTCATCAAATTCCCTCTTCTTGATCTTCATAACACTTTTAGGAATGTGTGCCCCACGAAAACCTTCTCTGAAATCCTCCCAGGTTATTTCATTTTCGTTGGGGTGCATGTGTAGGAAATTTTCCCACCACGATGCAGCTGCTCCGGTGAGATAATGCGGTGCATATAGTACTTTCTCATGGTCTGAACACTGTGCAATAACTAATTTTCTCTCCATGTCTCGAAGCCAGTCGTCGGCCTCAAGAGGTTTGTCAGTATGAGAAAATGTTGGGGGACGTGTCTTCTGTAACTCAGATAACTTGGATTGCTGTTGATACTGTCCATGGTGATTTCCCATATTGATGAATTGGTTCATCATTTCCTGATGTTGTTGCTGACTCTGTTCATAAAGACGACACACTTGGGTAAATGTTGTTTCACTGTCCTGTTGACTTGTCTGTCCCTGAGTGAAATTGTGGTTTGGTGGTGTGCCATAATTTTCTTCGGGCTGATTTGGCATGGAGCGCGTCCAAGGACGAGACATCTTTCACTCTGGGGATATATTTTGTGAAACTCGTAAGACAAGAAAGAGAGTCGCAAAAGTCAATAAAATCACACATACGGGAAATTTTAAAAGCTCCAGGAAAATATACGATTTGCGCGCGAAGGACTATTACATATCTTACAAGCGGGCAGTAATTATACAATACATCAGTCAGGATATGCGTACATAATCCTAACATGTTATTGAGACTAGTGCACTTCTCCAGACCCTACATGATGCGCAAACAAACTACTTCTCACAACCTATGTACATATAAACATATCACACAAGTCGATGCATCGCATGGCGGCTAAGCGTACTCAGTCGGAGATGGTGAGGATCTCCCTTGGCCTGCCGAGGGTGAGGCGCAGTGAGGCGGGGGGACTCAACTTCCTCCTCGCTAATAGGTTCCATACGAGAAGCGTCGTGCTGAGCTGATGGAGCGGGTTCCATAGGCGGAGTAACACGAATATGAGTGGGCGCAATAGGTGGAGTAGCACGAATAGGAGTGGGCGCAATAAGTGAAGTAGCACGAATAGGAGTGGGCGCAATAAGTGGTGCAGAGCGAACGAGACTGGGTGCAATAACTTGGTTGAACTCCTCGGTGGTAGGCAGACGACGTGCAGTGGTGAGAATGGTAGGTGAATGAGATGCTGAGGATGAGATAAAAGTCAGTGGTGGAGCGGTGTGCAGGAGTTCCCTCCTGTTGGCGGCACAGCCATGGACTGAGTCCATGTGGGCAGCAACAAGGTCGTCCACCATGCTGTCGAAGCCTGCCTCCAGAGCTCAGAGGTACTCGACAAGCATCTCAAAGGCCTCGTCACGTTCTCCTCAGGGGCAAGCGAATGAGTAATGATAGGTGTAAGGCACGTGGCATGGAAGGTAGCGGTAGCGACGGGTCTTCATTGCAGGAAGAACATCCCGGAGACGAGATATCGCCTCATGAGCAGCCATCTGCATAGCATGCCTCTCTGTAGGCATGGCTCTCCCCAAGAACCGGAAGCGGCATATTTCGGCACGCCCTCCCTTGAATTGCACTGCGGCCTGGTGCATGGTCAGACTGTTGTTGATCTTGTGTGGGTAGAGTGTGAAGACTGGGCGCACTGACGGCCCCATCGCGACCTGAACGACAAAGGAGAGGAGCTTGACGAACCCCTCAGTCACGTTGGCGAACATCTGTGACTCACAGTCGTTGCCAGCCATCTACAAAAGTAGGCAAAAATTCTGAACGATCAGATCATAAATTTTATGCTGACTGTCAGAAAAATGACTACATTTGCAAAAATAAGGATAAACTCTATCATGCTAATAACCAATTAGCGATCGCACCTAGTGGCTTCCTACAGTCAGCCTGGCTCTGGTACCAAGTTTGTCACGACCGGTTTTTCAATAAAATACTTATTGAGAAATCGATCTCTTGATTCCAGTATAGGAAGAGTTATCCTTACTGGTAGACAAATACTTGAATACAGAAGACCAGTAGCATCAAATATATTACAGGGTTGAGCTGAGGATGCTCAACAATATATTACAAACACGCCAATATTGTACATAAGGGCGGTTACGACACAGGGGTGTGGTGACATACTAGCTCGAGATAAAAGTGGCGGTGGATAACTTGACTCCTAACTGGCAGCTCATCGAGTGTCGAGGTGAGGCTCAATGAATTTATTTCTAGGGTAGCAGAAGCGGATATAATATAGTGACCAAATCCAAGATCGCACGGGACTGACTGGGACTCCTCTAGGCGTCGGACTCGCTATCGGACTCTTCATCCATGAGATCGCCTTCATCAACATCTGGCCAAATCAAAAAGCCAGGTGAGTACTTTGAAAGTACTCACAAGGCAGTTCGGACAAAAGATATAACAATTGCATGCATGAATGCGTCATGAGCAAAAATAATGATACTCATCCAAATAATAAAACTGCACGACATGGTAAGTAAAACAAACAACTGAAAACCGATTGGGTGTCTGGAGCGACGCCTCGAAAGGTAAACAAATGAAAATCATGCCGCAGTCGGGCGTCTAGGCGACACCACATAAAGGGCTTATATTGAAAAGTAAAAGATAAGCGTGCCACAGTCGGACGTCTGAGCGACATCGCAGAAAGGGCTTATATCAAAAGTAAATAACAAGCATGCCGCAGTCGGACGTCTGAGCGACATCGCAGAAAGGGCTTTTATTGAAAATAAATAACAAGCATGCCGCAGTCGGACGTCTGAGCGACATCACAGAAAGGGCTTATATCAAAAATAAATAATAGGTTAGTCCATCCACAAGAATAAACTGTTAACCTGACTTAACACTCATGTGGTTCACCGGAGTTTGTCACTGAGACTGACATTTGACGAGATAAGATGATCACAGTACTTGGACATGTACAAGATGATTCAAAGGATTTTTGACTCTGCAGAGTTTGTACTAACTGCCCACAGCCAACGGATTTCCGTAGTCACGAATGACTAGTTCCGTTTACGGTATTTCGATAGAAACACATCTAACTAGTACACGCCAATTCCACCTCACTATGCCAGGAATCACCCTTGAAAACATCCAAGAAAAACTTTGAGATGGGGAGGTCACAATCTCGAATAGCATGGGATCAAATTTTTGTACGTGTGCTCTAAGGGGTGCCCCCCTCTCGGTCTCAAACGGAAACACCCATACCCCCTGACCGGATGACTGGCTTTAATCCAGGGCCATGGAACCATCATCACGGCCTCTCGATTTGGTGTGTACCAGGAAAACGGTTTGCAACTTACTAAGCCATATCCCTTGCGGAAAACATGTGGTAGTACAGGAAGGGAAAACGGATGGAAACTGGACTGAATCATTTGACACTTGAGTCAAATATTCCGGCATAAGACTGGCATGCTACAACACTGCCATCTTACCCATCCTCATGCCATCACATGGCCATGCAAACTCATATCCAACAACTCATGGATTTTCGAAACTCACTTGCCTCATATATGCATGTAATATGACATTCATCAAGGTGCTCATAAACATGCCATGAAACTACTCAATGCAAACAATGCCAAGACACTCATCATATCAAAAGTTCAAACATTCTTGCCTTGTTCGGAGTAGTCGGAGTCTAACTGGGTGAAGTTCGCAGCTCCGTCACCTCCTTCGGTATCTACGGTATACAGAAATACACGCACTATCGTAAATACCATGAGGTGCACAAAAGTATTCCAAATATTTCTCAAATAAATCTGATAAAAAACTAGATAAAATTTTAAAGAGGACAGAAAAAGGATCAAACAAATATCCTTCCCTGTTTAAAAGTTATAAGGGTTTTAATTCAGGGGCCTTTCTGTAATGAAACAGAAAACTCTTAGGGGGCTGAGCAGAAAAGTCCAGAAAACGATTCGGATTAGAAAGCGCATTTGCCAGAATACGCTTTCAAAAAATGGTTCGAAAAAAAAGAACAGAGAGGCTGACGGGCGGGTTCCACCCGTCAGGCTTGAATATTCAAACGAGGGAGACGGGGCTCGTCGGCGCCCGAGAGCTGCGGTGGTCGCCGGCGGCGATTCACGGCGAGGCAGGGGGATCGGGTGGTACCTCCATGTTCAGTGCGTCCTTCCGCGTCGGTTGGTGGTGGTGGTGGTCGCCGGCGAGCACCACTTCGACGGCGGCCCTTTCTCCGGCTTACGGTGGTTCGGGTAGTCGTGGGCCTCGTCGGAGAGAGCTGCTGTGGTCAAATTGGAGTGGGGGTTAGTCTCCTAGAGGTGTCATGAGGCTACGGGCAAGTCTAGGGCGGTGGAGGAGCTCTCACTAGAGAGAACGCTGCCGGAGCCCGAAGCGGACGGAGGTGGCCGGAGTTGAGGAAGAAGGGGCCCTCAAGGCTCTTCCAGTGGCTGGGCGGGGTCTGGTGAGGTGGTGGAGATGTGCGGGGTCGAGAGCGAGCTCGGAGGCGCTATTTATAGCCGGCCCGAGGCGGTTGCCGTTAACGGGATAAGTCCGGCGAGCAATTACGGCGGCGTTGTGGCTGGACGGTTGGTTTAGGGGCTTGAGCATCGTCTACACGGAGTACTGATTCCATCCCGGTGCCTAACTCAGCAAGGTAGGGGCGGTTACGGCCTGTCCCCAACGGAACGGCCGTACGGCACGTCGGCGGCAGAGAGCATGCCCTGAGCATGCCAGGCCACGGCGACGGTGCTGCAGGCGTGCGCTGGCAAGGGAGATGACCGCGCGGAGCTCCCAGGTGGCTTGGGCGGTGCCGAACGGCGTTGTGCCGCAGGGTGCCCCCTGTCGGCCGCCACGGGAGGTTATGTCGTCGCGGAAGACGCCGGCGTAGGCGGGCTAGGGTGCCACCGACGCCAGGAACCAGCCAAGTGCACGTGCGGCGCTCCGGACAGGGAGGAGGGGCCGTGCGCAACGCGCCAGGCGCACAGTTGACAGGTGACTGAACACTGACGAAGAAACGACACTGAACTTTCTGAAACTCTGAATTTTTCTGAAAATGCATAGTAATAGTGCTGGCCAGGTGTTCGACAGAATGATTCTGGTATGTGGGAGGTTCTCCTTGAGCTGATTTATGGTGGGGTGGCCTCTCATTGCATCTGGGGGCTGCCTGAATTTTGGTGGAATTTTTGGAGAAGAGGAGATATGAATTTCACCAAATTTGACAAATCTGGTCCAAACTTGCAGAGACTGAAATTTGAAAATTTTGAAAAGAAGAAGAGTGGATCTTGATGATTCTAGGTTGTGGGTACTAAGGACTATCCAAAGGAGTTGGTTTGAGATCAAAACTCAAAGGAAATTAGGCACTTCCTTTGTAGAGCATCTAGGCTTAGAAATAATGGCAGAATTGTTTTGAGGAGAAAAACAAAAGGATAAAGATCCAAAAATGGATTTAACTTGTTGGGACAGAATGTTTGGATTGCCCTAAAGTGGAAGGAGGTATTTTTGGGAGAATTTTACCACAAGAGGCATGGTAAAAACAAGAATGGATCAAAACCAAAGAACAGCCCAAAACCAAAAAGGTTTTCTCTTTTTTTGAAGAAATTAAATCCAAGAAATGCTTTTGAGAAGAAAAACTCAGAAGAGAGGTTTTTAAGAAGGGTTTAAATGACCTTCATCAAACCAAGTAAGGCTTTGCTGCAAACAAAAACAACAAAATTTTTGGAGTGTCGCAATTGCTAGACCAGATGCTAAGATACACAGACCTGTTGTACGCATGCCTATTATTTCTGTTAAAATAGGAGATCATTGTTATCATGGCTTATGTGATATGGGTGCTAGTGCTAGTGCAATACCCTTTGACTTATATACAGAAATTATGCATGATATTGCACCTGCCGAAATAGAAGATATTGATGTTACTATTAAACTTGCCAATAGGGACACCATTAAGCCAGTTGGGATTGTTAGAGATGTTGAAGTTTTGTGTGGGAAGGTTAAATATCCTGCTGATTTTCTTGTTCTTGGTTCCCCACAAGATGACTTTTGTCCCATTATCTTTGGTATACCCTTCTTAAATACTGTTAATGTTAGGATTGATTGCAAAAAGGATGTTGTTACAATGGGCTTAGAGGATATGTCTCATGAGTTTAATTTTGCAAAGTTTCATAGACAACCCCGTGATAAAGAATCACCTAGTAAGGATGAGATTATTGGTCTTGCTTCTATTGCTGTGCCTCCTACTGATCCGTTAGAACAATATTTGCTAGACCATGAAAATGATATGTTTATGAATGAAAGAAGGGAAATAGACGAAGTGTTCCTTCAACATGGTCCTATTCTGAAACACAACTTGCCTGTTGAAATCCTAGGGGATCCCCCTCCACCCAAGGGTGATCTTGTGTTTGAGCTCAAACCATTACCTAATAATCTTAAGTATGCTTATCTTGAAGAAAATAAAATATATCCTATTATTATTAGTGCTAACCTTTCAGAGCAAGAAGAAGAAAGATTATTGAAAACTCTAAAAAAGCACCGTGCTGCTATTGGATATACTCTGGATGATCTTAAGGGCATTAGTCCCACTCTATGCCAACACAAAATTAAAGTGGAGAAAGATGCCAAACCAGTTAGAGATCCTCAACAACGATTAAATCCTAAGATGAAAGAAGTGGTAAGGAAGGAGATACTAAAGCTCCTTGAGGCAGGTATAATTTATCCCGTTGCTGATAGTGAATGGGTAAGTCCTAAAAAGGGAGGTATTACTGTCGTTCCTAATGATAAAGATGAATTGATCCCGCAAAGAATTATTACAGGTTACACTACAAAAAAAAGACACATCCGTGACATTTTGGGCCGAACGAAAAAACAAATTGTCATACATATGACACTTCTATGATGATAATTGTGACAAAACCCGGTATCATCATAGATGTGGTGGCGTCCTACTTCTATGACAAAAATCATGATAGAAAATGGGCTTTTCATCCTAGGCGGGCCGGAGACGCGGCTGCATGACATTCTTTGGGCTGTCCATGACGGAAAATACCGTGGTAGAAGCGAGGGGAAGAAAATTTCGGGGAGTTGCCGGTTACGGTGGGAGGTCGGGGGCTGAGCGATGCGTGTTTCTCTCGTACACGTACGCGCGTGTGTGCGAGGCGTTGGCTCTAACTGAACCCGAGCGAGGCATTGGGCTCTAACTGAACCCGAGTGATTGCACTGCAGGCTACGCGTTACTGAACCCGAGCGATCGATCGATGGCTGTTAACTGAACCCGATGGAGCGATTCCTTCGCTACTGCTGCTAACTGAAGCCGATCAATTGGATGAACAGTGAGCGTTGCGGGGGGGGATTGGATGAACAGTGAGCATTGCGGGGGGAGGGTGGATGAACAGTGAGCGGTGGCGTTGCCTCTGGATGAACAGGACCCCGTGGTGTGGACGGCTGGATGAACAGTAGATGATGGAGGGGTGCCCGTGGAGGGGTGGTTGAATAGGACCCCGTGGTGTGAAGGGCTGGATGAACAGTAGACAGTGGAGGGCTGGATGAACAGTAGACGGTGGAGGGGTGGTTGAACAGTAGCCGGTGGAGTAGCGTGCGGTGGAGGCTGGATGAACAGGAGCCCGTGGAGGCTGGAGGAGGTCGACGGTGGAGATGAACAGTATCCCGTGGAGTCCCGTTTTGCGGTACGCCACACCCCTCCCGATGAACAGGACCCCCGTTTCGACCGTAGGAGGTCCGTTCCGTCCGTTTTGCGGTACGCCACACCCCTCCTGATCAACAGGACCTCCGTTTCGACCGTAGGAGGTCCGTTTCGTCCGTTTTGCGGTACACCACACCCCTCCCGATCAACAGGACCCCTGTTTCGACCATAGGAGGTCCGTTTCCTTCGTTTTACGGTACGCCACACCCCTCCCGATCAACAGGACCCCGTTCCGAATGTGGCCGGTCGAACACAAGGCCATTTCCTCCATTCTGCGGTATGCCAGGCCTCGTTTCCATCGCATGTTCCGTCCAAGCCGGTTGGCTCCCACGCGTTCCGTTGCCTCCTGATGAACACAACGCATTCCGTTGCCTCCCGATGAACACGACGCATTCCGTTGCCTCCCCATGAACACGACGCATTCTGTTGCCTCCCCATGAACACGACGACGACGCTGTTTCTCCGTTCCGACCCAGCCATGTACACGAGCCATCGCTGTACGTATGCGCGAGTAGGCGTTCGAGACCCCGCCCGTATGTACACATACGTGGCCGTATTTTCTTTCTTGCACCCTGGCCGCTGTACGTACGTGTACATGCTACGTGTGTGCCTCTACTACGACACGTGCACGCCTCTACATCCACCAGTATATATGTTGAAAGCACAAGTGCTCCATAGGTGGTTTTGGTAATTAATGTCAACATATCTCTTGTTGGACTAACACTTTTATCTAGTATATTTCAGATAAGTTCAACAATGGAGTGGCATGGACTAAAGGATGTGGGAACTCCTTCAAGATGCTAAGGACAAAGGATTGGCTCAAGCTTCAAGCTCAAGACTCTTCATTTTACATTTTAGTGATCCAAGATCACATTGAGTCTATAGGAAAAGCCAATACTATCAAGGAGGGATGAGGTGTTGCTTAATGAGCCTCTTGCTTCAAGTGCTTAGTGATATGCTCCAAATACCCTCAACTGCTTTCCCACTTCCACATATGTCCTAAACCTAAATTCAAACGCGGCCCCACTGATTCTTTCTATCCGGCGCCACTGAATTTTGATGTCTTAGCCACTGCCACAAACCCTAGGCAAATCGGTCTCATCGATAGGGATCTCGGTCTCACCGGGATGGGATTGTAATCTCTCTGTGTATGTCCATTATCAAAATCGGTCTCACCGAGTTTGAGCAATTGGTACTACCGAGATTACAATGCAAACTTCCTGGTTGACTCATTACCAAAATCGGTCCTACCGAGTTTGATAATCGGTCCAACCAAGTTTGCCTGACCAACTCTCTGGTTAGCTAATTACCAAAATCGGTCCTACCGAGTTTGTGTAATCGGTCTTACCGAGATTACGTTGTGCCCTAACCCTAACCGAATCGGTCTCACCGAGTTGCATGTCAGTCCCACCAAAAATCACTAACGGTCACTAGGTTTACTAAATCGGTCCGACCGAGTCTGTTGAATCGGTCCCACCGAGTTTGGTAAATTGTGTGTAACGGTTAGATTTTGTGTGGAGGCTATATATACCCCTCCACCTCCTCTTCATTCGTGGAGAGAGCCATCAGACTAAACTTACACTTCTAGCATCCTATTTCTGAGAGAGAACTACCTACTCATGTGTTGAGGCCAAGATATTCCATTCCTACCATATGAATCTTGATCTCTAGCCTTCCCCTAGTTGCTTTCCACTCAAATCCTCTTTCCACCAGATCCAAATCCTATGAGAGAGAGTTGAGTGTTGGGGAGACTATCATTTGAAGCACAAGAGCAAGGAGTTCATCATCAACGCACCATTTGTTACTTCTTGGAGAGTGGTGTCTCCTAGATTGGCTAGGTGTCACTTGGGAGCCTCCGACAAGATTGTGGAGTTGAACCAAGGAGTTTGTAAGGGCAAGGAGATCGCCTACTTCGTGAAGATCTACCGCTAGTGAGGCAAGTCCTTCGTGGGCGACGACCATGGTGGGATAGACAAGGTTGCTTCTTCGTGGACCCTTCGTGGGTGGAGCCCTCCGTGGACTCGCGCAACCGTTACCCTTCGTGGGTTGAAGTCTCCATCAACGTGGATGTACGATAGCACCACCTATCGGAACCACGCCAAAAACATCCGTGTCTCCAATTGCGTTTGAATCCTCCAAAACCCTTCCCTTTACATTCTTGCAAGTTGCATGCTTTACTTTCCGCTGCTCATATACTCTTTGCATGCTTGCTTGCTATGTGTTGTGAATGTTAAACTTGTGCCTAAACTCCACTCAAATCTCAAAGAAGGCTAAAAATTGCAACTTTGGTACTTAGTGTCTAATCACCCCCCCCTCTAGACACCTCTTCTCAAGGTCCTACAAGTGGTATCAGAGCATTGGTCTCCATTGCCTTGGTTTAATCACCATTGGAGGAAGATGGATGAGTCTACTTTGGGGAGTCTTAGACATAGAGTGCCTATTCTTGATGGAGAGTATTTTCATGAGTGGAAAAATGAGATGCTTGTAATTTTTAATCAATACCATTTGAACAAGTACATTGCTAGTCCTTGTGCACCTTGTGTTGATCCTATGCATCCTACCCTTTATGAGTCTATTGACATGATTAGGAATGTTAGAACTGTTAATCTTATCACTAGAGGCTTGCCTAGAAACTTGATTATAAAACTGCCTACTCTTGAGTGTGCCTACACTATATGGAAATTTCTTGAGGAACGATTTCCTCATTATTCTTTGAAAAATCTTGATGAAATTCTCCATAAGTCTATTGCTTTGTGTAAAATGAATACTAGTGATCCTATGTTTGGTGATCGTCTATTCGAGCTTACAAACCTTATGCGTGCCAAAGGAAATGTTGGTATTATTAGTGATATTATTTCCGAAGCTATAAAAATTCATAGACAAGATCATTGTCAAAATCACTCTAACGAATCACCCTCTCTAGGATTTGATCCACCACATGACGATGTTGAACATGGATACTATGATGAGGATGATGATAGTGACTTCGATCTTGATGATGCAATGAGACATTTTGGTCTTATGGCAAATCTTTGGGGATATATGTCAGGAGGAAAGGAATGGGTCCTTGACAGTGGATGTACCGATCACATGACCGGAGATAAAGACATGTTTCGTGAGCTTGCTGATAATGATAGTCCTCGAAAGTATGTCACTTTCGGTGACAACTCAAAGGGTAAGGTGGTTGGCCTCGGTAAGGTGGCCATCTCACATGATAGCTCCATACAAAATGTCATGCTCGTTGAATCTCTTGGATACAACTTACTTTCAGTATCTAGACTTGCTGACTTTGGTTTCAATGTCTTATTTACTGAAATTGATTGCCAAGTGTTTCGTCGAGACAATCATAAAATGGTCTTTACCGGCATACGTAGAGGTGATCTATACATTGTTGATTTCACTAAAAAGGCTCAACCTAAAACTTGCTTCATTGCTAAATCCTCAAAAGGTTGGTTATGGCATAGACGACTAGGTCACGTTGGCATGAGAAACCTTGACAAGCTTATTAAAGGAAATCATATCCTTGGAGTTAATGATGTCATATTTGATAAGGATAGACTTTGCAGTGCTTGTCAAGCAGGTAAACAGGTTGGAGGAAGGCATCCCGTGAAGAACATCATGACCACAAAGAGGCCACTCGAGCTACTTCACATGGATCTCTTTGGTCCCAACTCTTACAAGAGTCTCGGTGGAAATTCTTTTGGTCTAGTTATAGTTGATGATTTTTCCAGATTTACGTGGGTGTTCTTTCTCGATGATAAATCGCAGGTTCAAAAGATCTTCAAAAACTTCGCTAGGAAGGCCCAAAATCAATTTGAAGTGAAGATCAAGAAGGTTCGCAGCGACAACGGAACGGAGTTCAAGAACGCAAATGTGGACACCTTTCTTGACGAAGAAGGGATTTCACACGAGTTCTCGGCTACGTACACACCTCAACAAAATGGAGTTGTTGAGAGGAAGAACCGGACGCTCATCGAAATGGCGAGAACGATGCTTGATGAGTACAAGACGCCGAAGCACTTTTGGGCAGAAGCGGTTGAGACAGCTTGTCATGCAACAAATCGCTTGTATCTTCACAAGCTACTCGGCAAGACGGCATACGAGCTCCTCACCGGTAACAAACCCCAAGTTGGATACTTTCGAGTATTCGGCTCAAAGTGCTACATTCTTGATAAGCATCATCGTTCTAAATTTGCTCCTAAGTCTCATGAAGGTTTCCTACTAGGTTATGGCTCAAACTCTCACACATACCGTGTCTACAACAATTTCACCCGAAAGGTTGAAGAGACGGTAGATGTGAAGTTTGATGAATCTAATGGCTCGCAAGTAGAGCAATTGCCAATTGATGTAGGAGACAAAGATCCTTCGGAAGCAATCCAAGACTTGTCTATTGGCAAGGTCCGTCCAACGGAGGTGAAGGAGAGTACCTCGTCTGTCCAAGTGGAAGCTTCTACTTCACGACAAGGTGAACCAAGAGTTGATACGGAAGCATCCACAAGTGGGACACACCAAGATGAAGGAAACGAGGAAGTGCATCAAGATGAACGTCAACAACCTCCTTCTCCACCACGACAAGAGAACGACAACGCCAACAATGAAGAAGGCCAAGAAGAAGAACAAGATGAAGAAGATGTTCAACGAAGATCCAAGCAAAAGCTTTCACGAGTTCGAGCAAGAATTGCTAAAGACCATCCCGTCGAGCAAATCTACAATGATATTCAAACCGGGAGAATCACTCGCTCTAAAACTCGTCTAGCTAACTTTTGTGAAAACTATTCTTTCATCTCTAGCATTGAACCTATGAAGGTCGAAGAAGCATTGGAAGATCCGGATTGGATAAATGCTATGCATGAAGAGCTACACAACTTTGAGAGGAACCAAGTTTGGACATTGGTTGAGAAGCCCGACAACAACCACAACATCATCGGTACCAAATGGGTGTTTCGCAACAAGCAAGATGAAGATGGACAAGTAGTTCGCAACAAAGCACGTCTCGTCGCCCAAGGCTACACACAAGTCGAAGGTATGGACTATGGTGAGACTTATGCTCCCGTTGCTAGACTTGAGTCTATTCGCATCTTACTTGCCTATGCTAATCACCATGATATCACCTTGTACCAAATGGACATTAAAAGTGCTTTTCTAAATGGTGAAATAGAGGAGGAAGTTTATGTTAAACAACCTCCCGGCTTTGTCAATCCTAAGAAACCCAATCATGTTTACAAACTTCACAAAGCTCTTTATGGTCTTAAACAAGCTCCTAGAGCATGGTATAAATGCTTAACCAAGTTCCTTATTGAAAAAGGCTTTGAAATTGGGAAAATTGATTCTACTCTTTTTACTAAAAGGGTTAATGGTGAACTATTTGTGTGCCAAATCTATGTTGATGATATTATATTTGGTTCAACTAACCCTCATTTTAGTGAAAAGTTTGGGAAGCTAATGTCGGAGAAGTTTGAGATGTCAATGATGAGTGAACTCAAATTCTTTCTTGGGTTGCAAATCAAGCAAACTAAGGAAGGTACTTTTGTCTCTCAAACGAAGTACACTAAGGACTTATTCAAGAAGTTCAATATGCAAGAATGCAAAGGTATGTCTACACCCATGCCTACTAGTGGACATCTTGATTTGACCAAAGATGGTGAACCGGTCGATCAAAAGGTTTATCGCTCTATGATTGGTTCATTGTTATATCTATGTGCTTCACGTCCCGATATTATGCTAAGTGTGTGCATGTGTGCACGATATCAAGCTGCTCCTAAAGAATGTCATCTTAAGGCTGTTAAAAGGATAGTGAGATACTTAATACATACACCAAATTTTGGCATTTGGTATCCTAAGAGGGCCTCTTTCGATCTTGTTGGCTACTCCGACTCGGACTATGCCGGAGACAAGGTTGATAGAAAGTCCACTTCAGGTACTTGTCAATTTCTTGGTAGATCTCTTGTATCTTGGTCCTCCAAGAAACAAAACTCGGTATCCTTATCCACCGCCGAAGCGGAATACATTGCCGCTGGTTCATGTTGTGCTCAATTACTTTGGATGACCCAAACTCTTAAAGATTATGGGATATATGTGAAACATGTTCCATTGCTTTGTGACAATGAAAGTGCAGTCAAAATTGGTCATAATCCTGTGCAACATTCTCAAACTAAGCATATTGAAGTTCGTCATCATTTCATTCGAGATCATGTTGCTAAGGGTGACATTGATCTTAAGCATGTTCGCACCGAAAAGCAATTAGCGGATATATTCACTAAACCTTTTGATGAGAAAGTGTTTTGCAGGTTGAGAGGAGAATTGAACATCATAGATGCTTCAAACTTGGAGTAGAAACTCCATTGGATACATGCAAGACATGAGCTTATGACTAATCCTTGATATCTCTCTTAAGATGAAAATCTTATGTCTTGGATATATTTGTATCTTGCATGTTATCTAACCCATGTAGGTACTTGGTTGAATCAAATTCCATGAGATTTTAACCTACTCACATCTTGAGCAATCTCTACATCACCAAGTCTCTACACAAAGGTGGTTGAAGACAAGGAAGCACGAAACCATTCGAACATATCCTTTGACAAATTCTATGTTGAGCTTCATGATTGTCATTTTTGGATACACAAGTGCTCTTCCTTGCAAGAACTAACTCATGTAGGTAGATGGACTCAAATTCCAAGTGGTGCTCCAAATTCTTGATGAGCTACATCAACCTCGAGCAACTCACACAAGTTCAACTACATGGACAACACCACCAACCAAGGTATGTTATTCCATCTTAGAGAAGCTTTACTCCAAGTCATGAGCTAAAGCAACTCGACAAGATGTGAATACATCAAGATGCTTAAACGAAAAATGGCAACCCCATTTTGAGCTTAAACGATGAGTATGACCTATGATCAAGTGATCTCACTTGACTCCTAAAGTCAATATACTCTCACATAGGTGACTTTGTCGCCGACCATTTCTAGATGAAGTTCCCTTGTGTTTTCTTCTGTGTTTTTGCATTTGTCTCATGCAAAACTTCATCTAGATTTCTTTCTTTTTGCTCTGCATTCTCTGCATCCAATTCCTTGCATATCATTCAGTAAATTCCTTGCAAATCTTTGTGAGATCTTATTAGATTAGTGAGCTGAGGTGACAAGTGTTTTCTCTGTGATGAACTCGGTTTCACCGATTTGTTATTTTTGGTCCAACCGAAAATTTTCGGTACCACCGAAGCCTACAACTCGGCGCCACCGATTTCACCACAGGAAAAACAGTTTGCCACTTATTCTATGTTTCTTTTGATCCAGCTTCACTCAATGAATCTTGTCCTCTAACAAGAATCACATTTTTATCATAGCTTTATGTTGTGACTCAAGGATCAAACCCATTCATGACAAATTCCAGAGGGAGAGAGAGAGATTACATCTTTATCAAGCCCTTCTTGGAAATTGATGTCAAAGGGGGAGAGAGAGATCACATCAAAGCTTATCATTTAGAGAAAGAGTATCACCTTCTCAGGGGGAGAGAGATCCTTCAGGGAGAGAGAGAGAGAGAGATCTCCAGGGGAGAGAATACTAGTAGAGAGTATTTCTCAAGGATCCCAGATGCTTGGTGTTCAAGAGAAGATATGCCACATGTCTTCTTGAGGGGAAAGACATGTTCATATGTGCTTATTTGCATTAGTTTGCATTAGCTCTGTTCATTTATATCTTCCAGCTCTGATTTTCTGTTCCCTAACTTCTCCCAATATCCCATGCTAGATTCAGGGGGAGCAAGACATCTAAGGGAAAGAAATCATTCAAATTCATTGCATATCTTTACTCTTGGGGACATGTCTAATCCAATGAAGTACTTAGTACTCACTCTCTACATGTCATCCCAGTCTTGGTATTCTTGTGGTGTCTTTTGTTTGCTCTGGCTAGTAGATGTATCTGTGTTATCTAACCTTGTTTACGTAGGTTCATTTCATCCTAAGCCAACTCAAGACTACAAGGTAAGTATATGCATCACAATCATGTGTATGAGGAATTCTTGCTGATGTACATACTGTTTGCAAGAAGGACTCATGGGCATGAAGGTATTTCCTTTAATATGTTTTGCTCTGATGCATATGGCCAAGATACATGTAACACATTGCCTGCTCTATCATGGTTATGCTCTCACATGCTTCTATATTTCATATTCACATGATTGCATACATGTAGGGGGAGCCTATGCTTGTTACATGTCTTTCCAAAGCTTTACTTGCTATTCTTTATATCTTTATCTAAAGCTTTGATGTATGTTGTCATCAATTACCAAAAAGAGGGAGATTGAAAGCACAAGTGCTCCCTAGGTGATTTTGGTAATTAATGTCAACATATCTCTTGTTGGACTAACACTTTTATCTAGTATATTTCAGATAAGTTCAACAATGGAGTGGCATGGACTAAAGGATGTGGGAACTCCTTCAAGATGCTAAGGACAAAGGATTGGCTCAAGCTTCAAGCTCAAGACTCTTCATTTTACATTTTAGTGATCCAAGATCACATTGAGTCTATAGGAAAAGCTAATACTATCAAGGAGGGATGAGGTGTTGCTTAATGAGCCTCTTGCTTCAAGTGCTTAGTGATATGCTCCAAATACGCTCAACTTCTTTCCCACTTCCACATATGTCCTAAACCTAAAGTCAAACTCGGCCCCACTGATTCTTTCTATCCGGCGCCACCGAGTTTTGATGTCTTAGCCACTGCCACAAACCCTAGGCAAATCGGTCTCACCGATAGGGATCTCGGTCTCACCGAGATGGGATTGTAATCTCTCTGTGTATGTCCATTATCAAAATCGGTCTCACCGAGTTTGAGCAATCGGTACTACCGAGATTACAATGCAAACTTCCTGGTTGACTCATTACCAAAATTGGTCCTACCGAGTTTGATAATCGGTCCAACCGAGTTTGCCGGACCAACTCTCTGGTTAGCTAATTACCAAAATCGGTCCTACCGAGTTTGTGTAATCGGTCTTACCGAGATTACATTGTGCCCTAACCCTAACTGAATCGGTCTCACGGAGTTGCATGTCAGTCCCACCGAAAATCACTAACGGTCACTAGGTTTACTAAATCGGTCCGACCGAGTCTGTTGAATCGGTCCCACCGAGTTTGGTAAATTGTGTGTAACGGTTAGATTTTGTGTGGAGGCTATATATACCCCTCCACCTCCTCTTCATTCGTGGAGAGAGCCATCAAACTAAACTTACACTTCCAGCATCCTATTTCTGAGAGAGAACTACCTACTCATGTCTTGAGGCCAAGATATTCCATTCCTACCATATGAATCTTGATCTCTAGCCTTCCCCAAGTTGCTTTCCACTCAAATCCTCTTTCCACCAGATTCAAATCCTATGAGAGAGAGTTGAGTGTTGGGGAGACTATCATTTGAAGCACAAGAGCAAGGAGTTCATCATCAACGCACCATTTGTTACTTCTTGGAGAGTGGTGTCTCCTAGATTGGCTAGGTGTCACTTGGGAGCCTCCGACAAGATTGTGGAGTTGAACCAAGGAGTTTGTAAGGGCAAGGAGATCGCCTACTTGTGAAGATCTACCGCTAGTGAGGCAAGTCCTTCGTGGGCGACGGCCATGGTGGGATAGACAAGGTCGCTTCTTCGTGGACCCTTCATGGGTGGAGCCCTCCGTGGACTCGCGCAACCGTTACCCTTCATGGGTTGAAGTCTCCATCAACGTGGATGTACGACAGCACCACCTATCGGAACCACGCCAAAAACATCCGTGTCTCCAATTGCGTTTGAATCCTCCAAAACCCTTCCCTTTACATTCTTGCAAGTTGCATGGTTTATTTTCCGCTGCCTATATACTCTTTGCATGCTTTCTTGCTATCTGTTGTGAATGTTAAATATGCCTAAACTCCACTCAAATTTAAGAAAAGCTAAAAACTGCAACTTTGGTACTTAGTGTCTAATCACCCCCCTCTAGACACCTCTTCTCAAGGTCCTACATATGTACGTACACGTTCGCGACCAGAATGACAACGCTACATACGCTTCGACCAGGTGGGTCCCGACTATCAGGCACTTCCTTGCGTGCGAAGATGTAGCTGGTGGGTCCCAGCAGTCAGGGGGAAATGTTTTTTTGTGAAATACGGTGGCCCGTCCGGTGGGTCCCGCTGTCAGGTGGGGGAATAATTATTTTGCACATAATAAGGAGGCACTTCCTTGCTACGGCCGTGGACCCAGTTGTCAACCTCTCGACGTACAGTCCACGTCCGATGGAAGCCGTTCCATGACCATGTTGACCACGCCGCGCCGAGAGCACCAGGGCGTTGGACAACGGCGAGGCCTAGGAAGGGGACGACGCGGAGCCAGGGAAGACGCGGCAGTGGATGCCCACGCGTAGAGGAGTACGAGGGTTCACTGGTTCGCTGCTATGTGAGGCTGCCGTCGTCGCAGAATAACAGGGGGTGTGGGTGAGTAGAGGGATGGCCTGGCCAGCGGTGGGAGTAGTAGGGGGCGGTGACGCCTCCGCCGCATCGCAGATGGCCACGGGAGGCAGGAGCACGAGGCACGACCGGCGCTGATTTGGGTGGCTGGAGCAAGAAGACCAGAGGATGAAGAAGCACTACGGTCGTTGGATGGACATCGTACGGTCACTGGAGCTAGAATCGTGCATATTGACTAAGTTGACAAAGCCCTCCGTCCCCGCCAACTTAGTAGGCCCACAAGTCAGCCTGCCACTATACTGGGTCCCAGCTAATAGGGGGAGTATTCATTTTTTTGTGCGTAATAAGGAGGCACTTCCTTGCGTGCGAAGATATAGCTGGTGGGTCCGAGATGTCAGCGGCGGTAACGGTTTTTTCACGAAATACAGAGGCCCTTTCGGTGGGTCCCCGATGTTAGGTGGAGGAATCATTATTTTGCGCGTAATAAGGAGGCATTTCCTTGTGTGCGGCCGTGGACCCAGCTGTCAGCCTCTCCACGTACAGTCCACTTCATATGCATGTTGGTTCTTAACCATGTTAACTAGGACACGCCGAGAGCACCAGGGCGGTGGATGACGGCGAGGCCTAGGAAGGGAACGACATGGAGGCAGGGAAGACTTGGCAGTTGTTTCCCACGCGGAGGGAGTACGACTGTACGAGGGTTTACTAGTTCGTCTGCCATCGCCGGAGAATAACAGCAGGTGTGGGTGAGTAGAGGGATGGCTAGGCCAGCGATGGGAGTACGGTGGGGCGGTGAGGGATGTGCGGCAGCACAACCGGCCGCGGGAAGGAGGGAGCAGGCAGTCCTGCCAGCGCTTGTTTGAGCGGCTGGAGCAGGAAGAGTAGAGATTGAAGAAGCATGACGGTCGTTGGATGGACATCGTACGGTCACTGGAGCTAGAATCGTTCATATTGACTAAGTTGACAAAGCCCTCCATCCCCGTCAACTTAGTATGCCCACAAGTCAGCCTCCCACCATGGTGGGTCCCAGCTAGCAGGGGGAGTATTCATTTTTCTGTGCGTAATAAGGAGGCACTTCCGGTGGGTCCGAGCTGACAGCGGGGGGAACAATTTTTTTGTGAAATATGGTGGTCCGTCTGGTGGGTCCCAGCAGTCAGGGGCAAATGTTTTTTTAGCGAAATACGATGGCCCGTCCAGTGGGTCCCAGCAGTCAAGGGGGAAAGGTTTTTTCCGCGAAATACTGGTGGCCCGTCCGGTGGGTCCCTGCTGTCAGGTGGAGGAATAATTATTTTGCCCGTAATAAGGAGGCACTTCCTTGCGGCTGCCATGGACCCAGTTGTCAGCCTCTCCACGTACAGTACTCTTCCGATGGAAGTCGGTCGTTGACCACATTGACCATGCCGTGCCAAGAGCACCACGATGATGGACGACAGTGAGGCCTAGGAAGGGGACGACGCGGAGCCGGGGAAGACGCGGCAGTGGATGCCCACACGGAGAGGAGTACGAGGGTTCACTGGATCAGCTGCGGTGTGAGGCTGCCGTCGCCGCAGAATAACAGGGGGAGTGGGTGAGTGGAGGGATGGCCTAGCCAGCGGTGGGAGTAGTATGGGGACGGTGAGGCCTCCGCGGCAGCACAGCCGGCCACAGGAGGCAGGAGCATGCGGCACGACCGGCGCTGCTTTGGGCGGCTGGGGCAAGAAGACCAGAGGTTGAAGAAGCACTACGTCCGTTGGATGGACATCATTGACCACGCCGCGCCGAGAGCACCAGGGTGGTGGACGATGGCGAGGCCTATGAAGGTAACGACACGGAGCCGGGGAAGACACAATAGTGGCTGCCCACGCGGTGGAGAGTACGAGGGTTGACTGGTTCGGCTGCCATCGCCGGAAAATAACAGGAGGTGTGGGTGAGTAGAGGGATAGACAGGCCAGGGATACGAGTATGATGGGGACGTGAGGCCTACCCGGCAGCACTGCCGGCCATGGGAGGCGGGAGCAGGCAGTTCCGACGGCGCTGGTTTGGGAGGCTGGGGCAGGAAGATCAGAGACTGGAGAAGCACGATTGTCGTTAGATTGACATCTAACGGTCCGACACTGGTAGAGTCGATTGTTGACTAAGTTTCTTTTTTGAGAAACCTTGTGTACGCATGAACTTAGTAGGCCCACAAGTCAGCCTCCAAATCTGTGGCAGACAACATAAAGCCCATTTGCTATTTTTCATAATTTGCAGCCCATTTGCTAATTCTTAAGTAATTTATTACAGCCCATTTTCTGCCCAAGACCACGGTCAAAAAGTTCAACCTTATTTTGCATATTTCGGTGGAGTCCGAACTGTTGTAATCCCGAAATGGTAAACATTTTTTTAGGAACTTATTTATTTGCCAAAAAAATCGTTTTGTTTTTGTAAGAAAATAAGACGTGGGACAATTGAGTTGGTTTAAGGGAAAACCAGTGGTGAAAAAATCAGCTCTGGGTGGGAAAAAACAACAAAAATAAGGATGTAAATATGAAAAGGGAATTTCATGTGTTTTCAATATAATGATACGTGTATATGAACTAGTAAAACTATAGGTAGAGATTAGAAAACTGATGTAGGACATGCGTTTCAAGAGGAAAATAGAACTGGGCTATGTGTTTGATTCAGTAAAAAAACTGCCTGTGGATGTTGTAAGACAAAATATAACTAACGCTGGTGGGCCAGAGGCCAGTAGATACCTGCTGGATCTTTGTGCCCCGTTGTCATCATGGGTTGGGCCTGTTAAAAAAACAACCCTGGGCAGTTTGCAGCCCTGTTGAAACTTGCTCGACCTGAAAAACAATATATGTGCTCAATAAACAAGAGAATTCTGCAATTACAGACTGATAACTGGGATGCAGCATGGATATTGTTTTTTTATCGTGATAATAAGTGCATGCACTTGTTTCGAAAAAATTGGAGGACTGGGAATTCGAACGGCGGGTGCTTATGCTACCCATCAAATAAAAATCAGGTGCCTGAAAATTCGTTCCGAAACAAATGATTCAGCTTTATATCCACGCCGACCCTCGGCATGATGGTTGGAAGCAAATGCAAGTTCATACTAAAAGATCGTTAACAACAATACCAACTTGCGGACGACAAGGTAGTACAACTACCAATACCTAGCTAACTTATTATCTTTTTACTCTTGGCCCTAGTGTTCGTCTGGTAGAAAATCATGCAGAGGACCAGTTCCCGCTCCTTCTCTTGCTCCATGTCCCCGAGGTGGTACTGGTGCATCACCTAGTTGGTCCTCTGCTGGTCGAAGTTCTTGTTGGTGTGCAGCACCAGAACCTTTTTTGCTGCCCGTCTGCGGGCCATTGACCATCACCGGCAAGGTATTGCCGGTCTTGTGCCACATCGTGTGCATGCCGCACTCCGATTGTATCTTGCGACGCGTCCACGTGCCCCTTTTGAATGCCCTGGAATTGCGCTGGAAGAAATGCTTCCTTAGGCCACTCAGTGTGATACCTGCAGTATTGTGGAATACATGTTTTAGTGTACCTAGTTGGCATTTTCATAACATCTTTGGCATGTTGCAGTCACTTGTTTCACTTTTTATTAACTGTCAAATTGTAATTCCTTCACTAGGTCTGCGTCTAAAAAGAAAAATAGAGCTATAAACAAAGGAATATGTTTGTGCAAGTAGACGGCCGATCGGTGTCTTACCTGGAAGTTTCTCAGGTTGGGTGTAGCATATGTCGTGCTCGTTGTCGATGGTTGGTATGAACAAATCAATGAGAGACTGCAATCTCGCGCTGTCAGCACTCACTTTGGCCTCAAGGTGCTCGATCAGCTCCTGATCCGTGGGATCGAACTTGACGCCAGCCGGCAGCACCGGCCAATCCTTCTTCGACTTGCATCGGTAATACTAGTTATATGGTACTCAATGTATGATCAATCGACTATTTTAAGTGAATGATGAAAGATTTTGACAGATAAGTGGTACTCCAAATCTGAAGTCCAGAATACCCGAACACGCCACCGGGATTCTTGTGTCACCTCACGCGCAGCGTGTTGTCATGTCAATTCAATGTGTGGACATGATGAATAATTTGACCGACATATACTAGTACTGCTACTATACTACTTACTAGTCGTATTTAGTTTCACAATTTATACATAGGTTTAACTAACAAGTACGCACTTGAAGCCTAACTGATATATATATATATATATATATATATATATATATATATATGGCTTCTGCACAGCATCTCCATCATCATTATCAGTACATCCTACGCATGTGAGTTAGGATGCACTTGATCCCAGGAAGGTATCTATCCTTCAAACCAGAGGAGTGCTTCAAACTAACAACAGTACATAATATCCAACAAAAGAGGGTCGTGCTACAGTAGCAGAATACATGGCTCGGTCTAGATATCAGTACGAATCAAGTTGTGCATATTTGTTGTTCGCATGAACCACATCGCCGCATGTCGGGTTTGCAAAAGCCATCCATCGCATGGAAGCTTGATGCCTTTCACACACTGAAGATTACCTGGCAACAAGTTGTGTCGACGAATCTCTGGATATGGTGATTCATGAAACCCATGGTATGGTGTGTAAACACAGCCCCCCCTCGCGAATGGAAGTTGCATAGCACAGTAATCATCGCCGGTGATATGGTCGATGATTGGTTGGATGATCGGATAATTGAGCCCGAGGAACAAGGAGTGGTTGCCGAGGCTGTAAACCCGCCTCTAGTTGAATACGCCTGGCCCAACAGAGCTGGGATCTTTCTTGAACACGAAGCATCCATAGCCATCAATGTCACGAACGCCCCACGCATTGTACTGCATGTGGTTTGATGTAATGGTTTGGTCAATTTGGTACATGCGAATGAGCATCATATGACCGCTGTTAGCTGAACGAGCGATACCCATTGGCTGGTATGATTCCAGGTCCTGGAATCATGAAGGCCAGCGCATTTGCGTCTGCTGCAACAATTCAAATTGGACACCAAAAGGACAAAAATAAACCAAACATGTTCAGAGTATGTGTGGATTTAAGATTATTATAACAGTGACACATATCAAAGACAGAGAATTGCAATATTGTGGTCATAATCATACCCCAAGTTAAAAAAATAAGCCAATGGCTTTCATATTCTAGCAATATGTCATGATTCAAACATCATGTAACAATGAGAGGAAAACAGCTATGACAGCACCTACTCATATTCTACCATAGCACTTACTACTACTGTTCCCATATCAACTCTAAGCAATAACATGTGTTGTTATAAAAATCTTGTAAACGAGAGTAACATATAGCAATCATGATGTTATGCTCATAATATGTATTCTAACAATCATTAGATGCCAATTGTTCTCATATCAACTCTAACAATAACATGTGTGGTCATAAAAATCTAGGTAATGAGAGGAACACATAGCAATGATGTGGTTATAGACATGCTATGCATTCTAAATTTGTAACAAATGAACATGCAGTCATATTCATAAGGTAAAGATGAGATGAGATAGAATAATTACACGACGATAGACTCCACCAGTATAGGCAGCCAATCTATGCGTCGACCGCGTAAACGATGCCATCGTGCACTATAGCATCAGATAGAAATGTTGCCTCAACAGGATTGATGATGAGCCATAACCATGTATGGCGACCGGATTTCAGATAGACTAATCCCATGTTGAACAAGGCAATGAGCTTGTAATCCATGTAGTCTTCTGATGGTGTGGGAACTTCGCAGATTACAACTTTCTGCAAACAGAGGTCGAGCCAAAAGCTTGACGCGTCTTGTGCGTAGTAGGCAGGAGTGTCCTGCGGGCCGCGAGGCTCGATGTCGGCGGTATCCCACGATGGAAGGGTGATCTCTCGCTGGGTGTAGATATCCACGAGACGCCACAGACTACCGGTGTGGTGGATGAGGATGATCCAGATGGCCTTCATGCCCGCCCAGTAGTGGCCGCGCATGAAGGATAGGTGGACGGGTAGTGGTAGCATGTCGAGGGGCACCACGGCAACCTCCGTAGGATCGTCAAGTCAGTGTCTGGGCCACCTGCAAGGATCGGGCATCAGCAAGCAGGGTGTCTTGAAAAGAGCCGGCCAGTTGCAGATGAGTAGACGGTACAAAGACACCGAGCATGCGGCCAGACGGACGGTGCTGAGTAGGTCCATACGACTACAGATCTGCTCCAAGAGAACATCGGGGAGGGAATTCCAATTGCGGCTCTGCGTGTTAGTCGGTTCTGCCATTGGGGTTTTCGGTGCCTGCGAGCCAGCGGGGAAGTGGATTCGGGCGGGCGAGCGAAAAAGCTTCTCCTCGTGTGGCCGAGCAGTGAGCGGGGGGATATGGTACGCGCAAGCTACCAAGGAAGATGGCGCGGGCGAGCGAGCAGTGAGCGGGGGTAAATGGTGTGCGGCCGATGATGGGGAAGAGAGGAGGAAGAAGAAGAGAGGAGGAAGAAGAGTGGAAGACGGGGAAGAAAGTGCATTAAATCTCAATTCTACTAGTACTACTACCAGGATATACCGTCCTTCGGAGTGTAAATAGTTACACCGATGACATGTGGGTCTACCACAAGAGGGCCCATATGTCAGTTAATGGAGGACAGAGGTGCCTAGGCGTATTTGTGGAAGCATGCTCTACTAGCAAACATGATGGCAGTACTGGGTAAGGCTGATTTAGTAACAACAACACGCTGGTTCAGCTTATTAATTACGTGTCCCATCTGCTGCAGCGTGTATTGTCACTTCACTGCGAAGACTAGTTGAATAGTTCTCTCTGACCGATATGGAGAATAATGGATCGCGAGGACTTCCTTTCTACAGTATCCCTATGCCTCTACGCTCACTTCACTCATTTTGCTCCGTACCTAGTCACTTGTTGAAATCTGTAGAAAGACAAATACTCCGTATTTGGGAACAGAGGGAGGCTTTTACTCTGTACTATTTGGGAACAGAGGGAGTATCACCATATGGAGGGAACAGAGGAAGCTTGAAATATGAACATGTCAATGGCAGGGAGTAAGCCCCATGCATGCATGCATGCATGCAACATGTAACACTCACACATACACATGGACGCATGCAACACTCACGCACCAATGCGGCACATAGCACACGACACAACGCACACGCTCACGCTCAAGTGCTCAACCTACTCCCTACGTCCATGAAAGACTGTACATTTAGAGATTTACACATTGACCAGGGCATAATTAACGCCCAAAAGTAGCAGACTTATGTGTGCATGCGACCATTGAGATAAGAAGATTAAATGAAGGCTGTTGCATGCTGTAATTAAGGATAGACATGTAGCCTATACCTATAGCACAAGTTGGTGCATTAGTCAATCAATATCGATTTAGATTAAAGGCTAAATGCATTGGAAGTGTAGATGTACATTATGTACCACACTCTTTGTTTTGTAGCCGATGTACACTCTTTGTTGGAAGACCGAGGGAGGACACATGCATGAACTCACATACACAGCCAGGGCGGTTCGCGCGCAAGGGTTGGACTCGTGTCGCGCCTGCGTAAAGTTTTGTTTAACTGATTTCTTTGCTCTGCCAACTGACAGGTGGGACCCAGAAACCAGGTGACAATTTAACCAGTCAACAAAGTGCCACGTCGACTATGTGGCCAATCAGTAGGGTGCAATACGGTGCTCTATGATGAGCTAGTGATCGTATAATCGCCGCAAAACTATATATAGTGACCGTAAAGAGCCTATTGTTACATACGTTGACCGCTAGTGTATTTTTCTCGTTTCAAATTAAGCCATATTAATTTGAAAGGACGTAGTATGGACTACTACTAGTACTAGTACTCCTTTGATGTGTCCCGTCAACTCGCCGAACGAGGAGAAGCTTGCTTACTACGCCTCTCCCTCGCCCACGCGCGCGGTGGTTCGCAGGACGAGGAGAGGGTTTTGACTACAGCGCCCTCTCCCTCTCCCTCTCCCTCTCCGTCGCCCTCACCCTCGCGGTGGACGTGCAGAAGTTCAATCGGTGTCAGATTGCCAGAAGCATATTGTACTATAGTATCATCATTGTTGGACCTTCCGAAGAGGCGAAGAGCCAAGTGCAAGGTTCACACAAGTACGAACTGTTGAACCTCCCGAAGAGGCAAAGAGCCAAGCGCAAGGTTTTATAGGAGTTGTCGTCCTAGTAGGAGTGTACTACAACTATAGCGAACAATATTACTGTACAATGCCGCCACGTCACGTATATCCAAAGATGTGCCACCTTTTTTTTTCTCAAAGAGCGTGTTGGAGCCCGTGCAACAACCACACAAGTTGCACGTACACATAACACATTTACTAGTAATAAATTCTAAAGGACAAATGCCAGTATGCCACACAAGTTCATCTCCAATTCATGTGATAAATTTGTGCATGACTAGTCTACATATATTCACAGCGCTACCGTTCACAATTACCGTACTCCACTTACATGTTATAGATGGGCTACAGGCATGTCCTCCTCTAGGTTCCAGTCCCAGGTGTTCTTCATGGATGGCACGATCCATAGCGGTGGGCAACGGGAATCATTGTCGAAGCTTTATAGTCCGGTTCCACATGATGGAGACTCATCCAAGATGAAGCGACATAAATCAGGGATAGCGTGTCCCAGCATGTCATTCATCCGGCGGTGCGCAATGAAGATAGAACCATGCTTCATGAACGGCAGGCCTTCCGTGTTGTGCATGGAAGGTGGCATCTGCTTCACAATGGGGTAGCTGTCGCCGATGAAAAGCAAGTACTCTCCAAGAGTGCTCCTCGGCACCCACGTAGCATCACGGGGGTCGAACTCGGCGCCGTTCATCTGGTACATGCGGCATCCCAGATCTGGACACATGGTGACGTACATAGTCAAGGTCCATGCATAATAATGTTGTGCTCAAATATGGTGGTCAGTAATACTGTGCAGCAAATAGTACTACTCCGGTATAGAGGAAGTAAAATAACCGGCTTATTATATATAGCCACTCTTGGCTACATGGATGAGATAGTAAGACATGGAAAAACAAAAATGGTGGCAGCTAGTGGGTTCAAGTCTTCAAGGGCCTAGCTAGCTATACGCGTCCTCCAAGGTAAAAAGTACTCCTACTAGTACTACTAAGTATACTATTAGTACAACAATGAAAGAGAAGGCGAGAGGGTTAAAAAATGGAATACCTGGGTAGATGGTGACGGTCCGATCGTGGTAGATTGTGTGACCATGTTGCACATCAGTGGTACCATGGGTAACGACTGCTAAGATGGTTGATCCCAATATGACAAAGTTAGCTACAAGGTTCCAGGTTATACCGAATCGCGGATGCAAATGCACATCCAGGATCGGCGATCTTATTTTGATCGGGGGATGACTAGTTCCTACAAAATAATGGAGTACCGTTAGGGATGCAAATGATGGTTTGTGCATTCCGTTTGTAATCTCCCGTACCGTAGGATGGCAACCATATGAAACAAGTCCCCTGGCTTGTCACCGCAAAGATACGGCCTAGATGGCGCACGGCGTCTTCGAATGTGTATGGGTACAAATCTGCCGCCGCCAATATGCCCCAGCCTCTGCCGTTATTACGTCTTGCATTGATGGCAATCCTTATGTCGAACACCGCGATGAGATAGTAATCATCATAGCCGCGTCGCTTTGTCGGCGGGTCCACAATTGCTATCTTCTTCAATCTCATGTAGGCATCATCATACGTATTCAAGCCCACCCAATCCGGAAGGCCGATCCCATTGGTGGAGAAGGGGTCTACCGGAACGGCCGCACTGTTGTGGATGTTGTGCAAAATGATGGTGGTATCCGGCCGGAGGTATGCAAGCCAATCTTCGTTGGCACCGACCCAGACCTATATATAAGACGGTGGGCAGCAGAGAAATTATGGGATGGAAATGGAATAACTAAGTAATGCATGATCAAACTCCATTACTGACCTGCTCATCGGACAAAATCCAACTACCTCTCAACGTCGGCAACTCTAGCGGAGTCAATGTGCAACCATGGCCAGGGAGCGGTGGACTATTCGAAGGATTGTCCCATAGAAGAACCTTCTCCTCGAGGACGCATGGAAGACCAACAAGCATGGCCTTTTCCCAAGCCTATTTAAGCAGCGTCTTGAAAAAATTGGTGCAGGAAGCACCAAGTCTTGCGGCAGTGAGGACGTCGGAGCAGCGTGCGATTTCTCCCAGAGGATCATCGTCCAAGGTCTCCCAGCCCCGACGAGGAGGAGAACCACCTAGCGAATCCATGGGAGCAGCGACGAACTGCCTTCTCTTCGGGGGGAGGGGAACTGGCGAGGAGGAGATAAGAGTGTAGTAACCGCAGGGCCTCGTCCCTTCCAACTGTAGATCGTTCCTCAGCAAAGGGGTGAAGCTATTATTTACTACTAGTACTAGCATTATGGAACGTTATGGGATTGCATTATACTGTAAATAATAGCACTAGTAAGAAATTTTTGGCACTAGGTAGTAGTTTTTGGTGTGGATTAAGAAATTTTGGGTATGTTTTTGCCATTTTTTGTACACGCCAACTAGTGTCAAAAAACGTCTTACATTATGTGACGGAGGAGTACGTACTCGTACTGTAGCAGTACCAGTACTACTTTTCTCAACTAGTAGTGCGATGTACTGTACTTCTAGTCTAGTCTAGTATAGTGCACCAGTTTTGAACTCTTGAATCGCAGGGTCAAGGAGCTACAGTTGGAAGTGGAGGGTACTACTGTTCTCTAGAACCATCGTTGTACTATCGATGCAGGGGAAGTACACCTGCGTAGTGGCCTAGTGGGTACTCTCGGTGCTATATTCAGCCGCTCCTCTCACGTAGGAGTAGCTGGCCTACTCAGCCGCTCCTCTCACACACACACTAGCAGCTTGTTTATCAACAACGGTTACTGCGAGGGCAGAACATTTGAGTTATTTGATACAGCGAGACTAGGCTTTTCGCTTCCATTTGTGGAGGTGTAATGGATCTCGTTGAACTTTGTTAGTAGTTCCTTCTTTATGAATGAGATGAAGCAAAGCTTTTCCCTCCGTTTAAAAAAACACGTCAAGAGGAATTTATTTTATAGTAGAGCCGATAATGGAGTGAAGTCCATGCGTGCAACGCCACAAGCTACAGAGTAGTAGTAGAGCACTTTACGTATAGAGCCATATTGCACAGTTCCCAATGCCTCGCCAGGCTTTTCCGGCTCCTCGGGCTTAATTGGGAGGCACTAGTTTAAGTATGCTACTAGCTGATGAGGAAGCTGCAAGCAAGGTGCGGCTAGGGCAAGCACGCGAGCCACGGGATGCTGGGAAGGAAAACCCGTTCACGTGGCTAGGCTGTCCAGTGCACCCAGATTGTGGGGCCGCACATCTGTTCGACTTCAAAACTCAAACTACTCATGTAAAATATTGGCTTGCAGCAAAGTGTAGTAGTACTATTTTTTAAAAAAGGCCGCCTTGCGTTCGGCCGGGATCGAACCCACAAAACGAGGTATACACTCCCGCGACCACTAGTAGTACTTGTTGGAGTACAACGCAACCTAGAATCGCCTTTTGTCGCTAGTAGTACGTACATTGTTCCGTACAAGAAACCCCTAATAATGCAAGAAACCACTAAAATGCCAAGAAACTACTACCACTTGCATACGTGGCAGACTTAAGATAAGACTACCTTATCAACCATTGTACATGCTCTTACCAACAAAAATCCTCGAGTGACCTCCTACCTCCGGCCCATCCACCTAGTCATCCTCGGCCATGGGACACAGCTACCGCCGCCAGCAGAAGGCGAGGTCAAAACCGCTGGCGGTGCGGAGCCCATGTTGCGGCAGCCCGGATGCCAGCTCCGTCCAGCGCTCGCGGCCGCTAGCTAGCCAAGATAGCTCTGTCCAGCTGCTTGTCTGCAAGGTTTGCTAGCTAGATTGGCATGGCAGCGCGGCGGCTTGCTCGCGCGCGCCGCACTCAGGCCAGCCATCTGGCTCGAGCGAAGGCCAGCGTGGCGGCTTTCTCGCTCATGAGTCATGCTCGGGCCAGCCTACCAACCCGTGCGGAGGCCAGCGCGGTATCCAGCCCGTCTGGCAGAGCGGCGACCAACTCGCTCATCACCGGCGCCACCGACGAACACGCATCAGTACTGTTTGAAGTAATGCTCAGGAAAAATAATGATTTGAGGGGGAATAACAGGATAGAAGGTCAGATGTGGGTCCGTCGTGTCAACGGTCAAACAAAATGTGTTGGTTTAAGTTGCCTCGTCAGCACGGACGTGTGGGCCAACCCTGTCATAAATGGGTTTAAACGAACCTAATCAGTAGGAGTACTAGGTAGTAGTTTTTGGCATGGATTAAGAAATTTTGGGTATGTTTTTGCTATTTTTTGTACAACAGATTCTTCCTAGGGCTGGTTGAAAGTGGTATTTTTTTGTTAAATACTCTACATATTGTAAGTAGGAGTGAAAGTTAAGCTTTGGAAGCCAATAAGCAAGGCTAGTTACATAGTGCATATGTGTACATGATTGAAAGTAAATATCAACCATGAGTGACTAATATCTTGATGGAAAACTCGAAACTATGGAATACTAGGGAAAAAATGCATGGTTGGAAATACTAGCAATGTTCATGTCCGTTGCAATGAATCATAATTAGAATAATACTCATTCACAAACTTGGTACAAAACACTCTAATTTTGATATACATATGTCACTAGAGATATATTATGTTTCAATTAGAATATACTCCTTGGGCTGTTTTGGTGAGGTCAGGGAGGGATGTGGTTGGTTTTAAGATACTAATTATGGGTTTTTCTGCAAATTGGTAGACAAGTGGGATGTTGGTGAGAAAAGGCAACAACTTACCGCAAAATCGTTAGATGTAGATCTAATGGTCAGAAACGACGGATGGCAGACACACCAGCATCACGAACTTAGTCTTGTGTAGGAGTACTAGCAAGATCCGTGCATTGCACGGAACATCAAGATGCATTTTTTATAAAACACTTGTTGTGATTGACCCTTGCGGGAGTAATCCCATGTGTAAAAACTAATGATATCTCGAGAAATATGAGATAAGGTGAAGAGGAGTGGTGTGTGGTGGTGGTTGGTGGTCGGACTGAGCGGAGGCATGGGGATTGACGACGCCGGCAGTGGCCACCAGGCCAGTTTGTTCTAGAGGCTTCCTTTCTTAATTGCTCAACAATGAGGTTTGTTGGAGATAGGGATGAATGAGGGAAGGCCTTGTCTGCAAATGTGGAGAGGGGTGTGGGTATCTTTTAGTTTAATTTCCATTCGTTAGATATAGATCGGACGGTCTATATTGCAAGATGGCACACGTACCATCATCACCAACTCAGTTTTTTATAAGAGAAGAAATATAAGTATGGTGATACAAACGTATTATCGATACTTGCTTCCGTAAACTAGCATCTACATTCTATTCAACGCCTCGGCATGTGGGGCCTTAGCACAATGACTTCTCGACTGTGTAAAACAAAGATTTTCCCGTCGCCGACAAGGAGGGGGTGACGGCGGCGCGCTTTCTGGCTTGCTCTAGTCCTAGTATTCATACTAGGTGGTCTAATCACGTGTAGATTTATTCTTTTTCACGTCTCGTGTTCGCCGTACTGCCACCACTGTTGATGAATAGACGGTAAGTTATTCACGGGGAAACCCTTGATGAGCGTGTTTGCGAGAGAGAGAGACAGTGTGCGTGTGTGATATGTTAGAGACTGAGGCTATGATAATAGATTCTTTGTGTCTATGTGTGTGGAGGATAGAGAGAGACATGTACATGGGGCTTTGTGTTGTGTAACGTGGAGACACATATACATAATTAGAGATTGAGTGTGTGAGATACACATGCGGACATGGGGAGAGATGAGGATCCAAATAAATGGGTGTTTGTGCGTGTTTGTGTGTGTTTGTGCACACGTTTGTGTGTGAGAGGGAGAGAGTGTACGTGGAGTAGAGAGACCACTGATGATGTAGACCTAGTATAAGGGAAGGGGGAATGGTGTGACATGTGTAGTAGCGGGATAGAATGGGTGCGGGCTGGGGGAGCAAACTATTTGGAAGAGACATTGAGTGTGTGTGTGGGAGAGGGGTGTGAGAGCGAGAGAAAGAGAGAGCTAGCAACGGAGAGAGAGAGAGAGGAAGAGAGGGGGCGAGAGGGGTCGTTTGTGTCCATAAATGGCGTATAGATAGGGAGACAATGTTGATGTTGTCCGAAATTGGCCTATGAATGGAGACGCAAGGGAAGCGAGTCATCGTGTGTGTGATAGGGACTTCATGAGAGATCTTGAATAGATGGTGTAGAGAACAATGTGGGAAATCGAGAACGATTATACATTAGGGAGCTATACAAAGAGTCACGACATATATGTATGCAGGGAAGGAGCTGGGGCGGGTCCGCATGTGGGAGAGATAGAAAGAGGAGAGTGGTGCACAAGGAGACAAAGTGTGCTTGTTTGCAGTGGGGGTGGTGTGTGAGGTGAGTGCACGAGAACCACATAACTAGGGAGATAGACGTTTGGGGGTGACATTTTGTGTGTATGCGAAATATACACTCTACATAGTGTGTGTGCTTGGGTAAAAGAGATAGCAGGAGACCTAGAGAGTGAGGGAAGAGATGTGTGCATGCCCGAGAGACAAAGTGATAGAGACCTATGTTGGGGTCCAAACTTTACAAGAGAGAGGGGTGTTAATGTGCTCGTGTGTTGGTGTTTGGTCTCTATGTGTGTGTGTGTGTGTGTGTGTGTG